>NC_136653.1:5830460-6299381 GCF_949748355.1 Melanostigma gelatinosum
GAGCGTCATACAAACAGATAGTGCCTTAATCAACAACTGAACGGAAAAATTGCTTGGTTTAGACTTATACATAATGTAACATTATGTATGTTACCCAGTTATTGTTGGGGTGTTTTCTGCATTGAAATTCTCAAAAACCTTCCACCTTCCTTATCTGACTCACTAAAACTGCATCTTATCAAAACAACAGCAGCCAATTCAAGTGGCAAAATACTTGGTTCAGAATACTATTTTCACAGCTGTGTCAAAAAATACAAGCACAAAGTGTCTTGTCAGCATTATTGGGTGATTTTTCCCCTATTACCATGTTCATAGGGTTGCACGGTGTATTGATACTAAAAAGGTACCGCGGTACCTGTACGTTTAAAAACTATATGATTTTGCATATTTTTAGTATCGATACTTTAAAATAGCGCGCGATCAGAGCGCACTCGCTGCTCCGCTTCCAGTCATGCAGCCTAGGGGGCGGGGCTGCCCAGCGCTCACACAGCGCGCACTCACAGCGAGTGATCACAGGGGAGACATGCAGGAGCTTTTGCAGACCGTCCTCTGCTTGTTGAAAAACAAGATGCTAGAAGTATCATCTGGAAGTACTTTGGCTATATAGCAGACAGTGAAGGAAAGCCCACTGACCGACAGAGACCCGTCTGCGAAACGTGTTTCAAAGCCACAGAGACCAAGTGAGGAAACACGTCTAACATGGCAAAGCACCTTTCAGACAGACACCCCGAACTTTTTAAAGAGTTCAAATAATGACAGGTAAGCAAATGTGATTATAAACATGAAAACCCCAAATCTCCCATATACAGCTAACACGAGTAGCCTTAGCCTAGTTTGAGGACAACCCCATATGATCATGAGGTCACAATGCACACAAACGTGCACTAAATGAAACACAATTCATGCAAAATGGCTACATGCTGGTGGATCTTGAGCTAATTCTTTTTATTTTTAGTTAAGGAAAAATAATTATTCCATGAATTAAGATAAAATATGAAGTGAAAATATTAAACTCACTATGCAAGTAAATGAAGCATTGTTTACCCACCCACTCCCACAGACAGTCAGTCAGACAGATGCCAGCAGAGTCAGCAGCGATCATGGCACCTTGTAGTTTTCATTAATATCTTGCTGTAGGCTAATACTAATACTAATACCATTTGTTAAGTGTTCAAAAAGCTGGGCAGGAACAAGCTGGTAAAAAAGGAAACCGTACAGATGTTTTATTTATTACTATTATAGATAAATATACCAGTATCGTATTTGTGGTATTGTATTGAATTCTGGTATCGTATCGCAAGTATCGGGTATCGTGATACTTATGGCAGGTATCGTATCGAAGTCATCATTTTGGTATCGTGACAACCCTACATGTTCATGTGGTTTGACAGAACTGTGATTTGGCCGTATCGATAGGGCAAACTCTTCACTTCTAGTGTCTAACGGACATAATATACAGTAGAGTCATATTTTACCTCTTTGAAGTCAGTTGCCCCCTCTAAGCAGTTTTTCCATGTATCACCTATGCTGTAAGAAATCAATGCAAATCAATAAATACCAACGTCTCAAATCAAACTTTTTTTAAAGCTAAAAATACTACATTTAATTGATAATCATTTATGCAATAATGTGTAATCATTGAAAGATTTCATATAAATATGTATGTATTATCAGTTGTTTCCCCAAAACATCCTTAAACTGTGTCAAGAAATATTTTCATAATTTGATATTTTTGTTGTTACGTTAAATTGTCAGTCCCTGGAGTAAAATCTGCCTTGCACTGCTGATTTCATGGTTTATCAAATTTGAAGTAGAAAATAATGTACCTATTAAACATGCGATCTGCATGGTCATAGCGGCCATTCTGGAGACACAGCATGTGCTCTGGAGCTGCAGGGGAAAAGACAGTAAGCATTGACAAATTATTAGCTTCATTTTTCAGTAAAAGCAAAGATGTCAGCTACATATCATCAGACTCAAAAGACCCAGAATACATTTGCAATAGAAATGACCTAACCTTGTATTTGTGTAATCAGTCTCTAGATTGCTGTTGTGAAAGCTGCTCCAAAGAGATTAAAAAAAGAAACCAAGAAAAGGCCGTTTGATTTATTAGTTGTATTTAAGTTGTGCTTGTTTTGGTCTACATGGTGTGTCTTCTGGCTAAAACTATGACCGACATACTGATTATAATGAGGCTGCAAGAGGAATAATATTACCGATAGTATTAAATCTAAAACATGTTCATTGTGTAGTTTTTGAAGGCAAATCAAATTTGAAATGTACAAAGAAGAATTTCAGTTTGACATGGTAGTGTTCATTAATGAACCTGGTAAACTTCTACCAGTCTACAACAAACGGAGACATTATTGTTACAGGACAGACATGCGTGCAGATGAAAACAGACAGTGGTTGAGCAGTGGTAATGAACATAAACTGTGTGCACCGTGCTTCCATACATGCTGCAGCTTGAATGACGACGTGTGTCACATACCGACTCTGACCAGGTAGAAGAGGACGTAACCTGGAGAGGAGTAGTGGCTGCCATACATGAAGCGAGGTTCAGGCATGCCTCTGTAGCGAGCCTGTAACCATGCCAATTGGGCATTTACTGATACTCACAGTACAGAAACAATATGTAGCAAAACACTCAGCTACAGACATATCTATAGTATAGGTTACATCTGGAAAAAAAGCAGCAGTCTCACCAGCAGCTGGTCTAGTCGCTCTTTGTTTAGGGCTCCCACAGGTTTGTTCAGGTCCCTGAATGTAGCAGCATTTGTCAAATCTTGGAAATAGAAGAAATCCTGACTATTATGCTGCTGGTGCATGTTTAATATGGCTGATTACAGCAATATTAGTATCAATATCAATCAATATAAGTTTGGAGAACAATTGGATGAAAAGTACAGTAATTGCACCTCAGAAGCTGGATGAGTACAGACCATGATCACCATGGGCCTCTAAGATGTTATGTAAATGAATGCGTGTGTATTTCTTTTCTGTTGACTCACCCAACCGGACGCTGGTGTAGTCAGCAATGACCCAGGGGAAGACGGGATACTGGGAGAGGTTGTTGCAGCTACGGTCAGCCAGGTTGTTGAGGTGAAGAAGGTACTGGTAGTTGCTCAGGTGGCCGCGCTGCCACTGCAGCATGTAACTCTCTGCTGTGTGCTCGGTCACATGGTTCTCTGAGCAAGACGGACGAAATCAGCAGGGTTCAGTTAGTCATGCGTTATGGGGCTTCACCAATATTGGTTTCAAATGCCAATATTTTGGATAAATGCTGAAAGCTGATACACATTTAGGCCATCAAGGGACTGTAAAACGTCCTCTGAAAGCCTGGTTACATCATTGCATATTTGTCTCATGTTAGAGAGTTTTTAGTGACTTACATTTATAATGCTTAATCTTCAATATTGTTGACCACCTTGTTTTTAACATTGTTTAGGAACTCAAGGCACAGATTCACTACTGGTTTTGAGTTTTGCTCACCCAGGAACGTAGCAATGTAATAGTAGATTTCATCTCTATCAGCCGTCTTGTAAAACTTCAGGTAGATGTCAGAGCAGAAACCATTCTCCGTACAGAACACCTCAAGACCCTGGGCGAGGAAAGACATGCACACAGACATGGGCATTTGAAATTATTCAAGCCTTATTGACCACAGTCATTATCTATTTACTTACTCTGGCTAGTTGCACTCACCAGAGGTCTGAGTCCATGCCGTCTTTTGTAGATTCTCCTGACTCTGTGGAGTTCGATTTGAATGACCTGTTCCTGAAAAGACACATCACAGAAACAAGATATTAGTACCTCAGCTCGATAACAGAACATGTCCACTCAGATGTGGCGGCTCACCGGATATCCATTGAGAGGCTGGAAGTAGAGGCTTTCATCCGTTATGCAGACGTGGCCAGGATTGGACACCAGAGGCATGACCATCTCCACTGCACACTCCATGTGAGGCTTCTCAGCAACACTCTGAAAGCTTTAAATCAGAATCCCACCGTAGTCTTATTCAGCTGCATATTAATACTACGACAGTAACTGTTTTAATCAATACATTTCATTAAATTACGGCGGAACAGACAGTGAAATGTGAACCAAAGTGCTGAAGGCCACATACCCGTTTTTGTCAAAAGACGACCTCGCCAGTCGTGATTGTAAATTGGCTGCAATCTAGAAAAATACAAGAACTCTATGTTTGATCATGCATGATTATACTATAGTTACCAACAATTAACAAAAATCATGCATAGCAGGAAGTTAGATTATGTGAATTAAAGTTTAAAAAAGCACAATGGATCATTCGTGCTGATTTTCCATCATCATTCAGACTTTAGGTGCCCACTGTGTGCCTGAACTTTAAGTATTGATTGACTCACCATTGCAGTCTGGTCTCCAAGCTTTTCGAGACAGGACGCTCTGTGGAGCTGCAAAATTCACCAGAGTCAAAATGAGCAGAGCAGCACTAACGCACACCACAGCAGCACTTGCCCAACTTCATGCGTTACCCCAACTGAAGCACAATCGAACCTTCAAAATACTCCAATACACTGATTCCCATGACTCTGAGGTAGTAGTGGGCGTAAATGTAACCCCCAACCTGGAACCGCTGCTGTTTGGGAGCAGCTACGTACCTGAAGTAATGTTTGAACGACATCTTCGGTTTTACTCCAACCTTCCAACTGGAAAGTCACCTTATTTGGCCCCTGCAAAGGTGATGAGATAAGTTTAAGTGTTTCATTTGAAGAAATTAGTTCTCTGCACAACTTCTTCTGCACTTTTGTTTTGGTTGAATGTTTCTGTGTGGCTTCAACCAATTCATTACAGATCTTAATGTTGACATGATAACGTAATAGCTGAAACTTTACTGTTTCAGTGTGGGAATTTGCATGACAACAGGACTTAAGCACAGAAGACCCAACCTTGTACTCAAATATGACTCCTGGAAAACACTGCAGCAACGTCTCCGAATGGTTCAAATCCACATTTGGATTTTATTTGAGGCTGCGACAACTCAAGTTGTGTGTATTTCACACACTATTTAAGCTCAACGGGACCTTTACAGTCCACATGTTGTCAAACAGAGAAAATAAAAAACATGAGTGCACAGATTACAGATTTGCTTGAACAGATTTTCATACTACAGAAACGGGTGTAACAGGTAACACTCATATACATATGAGGACCTCTGTTGAGATTTAGTTCACTCACCCTTTCATTTCTGTAAGGTGCTATGACATTACTCTCTTTGATGTAAATAACCTGAAATTACAGTGAAAATGAAACGTGTGGTGTTACTTTGAAAAGATGTCATGACAAATAATGAGCAGCTGTAACAATTAAAGATGATAACTGTGGACAAATGAAACAACAAACTATTACCACAATGAGGAGTGATGCATCTTTGAAGATCAATATATGTAAAAAAAATAAATAAATAAAGATATTTACATTTTAATGATGACTCACCTGTACACATAAAATAGAGATGGCCGATGGCCTCGGTCTATGAGGAAAAAACAAACAAGTTAAAATACCAAAAACTCACTGTAGTTTCATACTTTATTTAAATTACTTTCTAAAAGGAATGTTTGTAGATGTACAAACTGCAACAGACAAATGTGACTCATTCTGCCTCGACATTCGCAGGCCAGAAGTTACCAGACCAGTTTGACAAACTGAATGAACATCAGCATGTGAGCTGAGCTCCAGATGAAAACATGCTCACTCATTGAAGGGGTTGTTCTCTCTGTCCACAAACTCAATCGTCTTACAGTCTCGAAGAGGAATCTGCAGAAACAGAGATAAATAATGATGTATCATGATTCAGAAAGGCCTGGTCACTAAATCTAGTGCAAAACACCCAATGCACAATAGAACAGCCATGCAAAACATGCAATAGAATGTAGTGTTGTAGTGTTGAATACTGGCTGTAATATATAGAGAGCCATAAGTACCATTAGTTCTTATATCTTCAGTTTGTAAGATAATATTATTGGAAGATTGTTTCCAATAACTTCATTATTGTTTTATATCTCATTTCCTGTTTTGTTAAAAGAAACATTTTATCTGGATGCAAGAGTTAAAAAAACAGACATCATTTATAATTATACATAAACGCATAACTAAAACAAACCTTTAAAATTGGCTCTTCAGGATCCTCTGGATCAAATATGACAGATCTGGAACAGACCTTGAACGAGCCTCTGACTTTTCTGGAAGGAAAATAGCTAGCATTAGCTCGTTAGCACTGTTAGCCACAAGCCCATCTAGTTAAATATAACCACAATGACACTATAAGGACTGTAATAATAAATAAAACAAATATAACCCGAAACATGGATCATTATTGTGTGTAACAAGGAAACATATATAATATAAAGCAATACTTAAAAATGTAAAAAAGTGGGGAAACAATGCTAATTATAGCGTTCTCCTCAGCCATTCAAACAACAGTTCCCGGAACTAGACTTTACAATAAGTGTTGAATAAATGATGCTTTGTATGGCTCTCATCTGCTCTCGTGCTGTAAAGCAACCCAGCAGATTTCTAGACTAATCTAGCATGGTAGCAAAATGTGCTGACTGGTAGAAACGAGCAGAATTATACTAATGACACAAAGTAAATAGGCAAAAGACACTAATATCACTGTAAAGTTCATATCAGTCAGTGGAAAACACAGCTTTTCACATGGATCTGTCCAGTCTCCTTATTATACACACACTCCACCTGCTTTGACAGGACAATAACACTAAACCATCTGAATAATCTTATTCTGAAAGGCTTGTGACTTGTTTTTAATTTGTTCAAGCCTTCTTAACAGGATACTAGGATGTTTGAACAGCTGCTGCATGTTTTAAAGGCTTTAACTAAATACTCGTACCTGAAAAACCCTGATAAGTACAATACAAGTGCTTTAAACATGTCCACATTTACAACTTATTTGTTCTTTCACACTATTGAGTTTTGGCTGAGGTCACAACGTGGTGATCAGGACTATTACATAATATGACAGAAAAGATTAAACAAATAAATTACAAAAAAATAACTGCTGACCCAAGCAGACAATTCAGAGAAACACATTCATATATCTCACACACCTCTCCTTTTTTGAACTGGTTGTCACATGGTATGCAGTGTGCTGTTCAAAATAATATTCCTCTAAATCCAGCAACAGGAGAGAAAATCTAGAAGACAACAACAACAGAGGAGAGTGAGTATCTCTGATTGTGCGGCATCAATTAAGATTGTTTTCATGATTGCACTGTTGTTATAGGAGTGCAATGCTAAATCTGTGGAGTACTCTTAATATTTGAGATGCAGCCAAAGGTTTTAGTCTATCAGTAATTTGGTTTATACAGCTTTAAAACATATTTGAACCCATATATGATACGTTGAAAAACAAACAAACTGTGAATTTTCATTCATTCAGACTGCTTTTAACTTCTACATGTTAATGTAGCTAAAATTATCTGAATAAAAACGAATGTGCCTTTAATTAATTGTAAATACAAAGTCCAAGAAGCCAAAAGGTAACTGTTGGGACTTATCTGACGCCACTGTACATGGCGTTTCTAGATATTGAGACAACATTTCCCGTAAAGCTTTTAGCTTCATGTACTTCCTGCTCATCCCTACTGGCTACCGGTTTCTTTCTTTATCCTTTAACCCTCCACAATGTCCAGAAATGCTGAATATTTAACTTGTTTGCACTGGACAAACATTAGTCTCTTGCCATCAAATCCAAACCCCGATAGCAAAATGAATACGGTCACAAAACCTGTACAACACTATGAAGACTTACAGGATCAGTGTGAAATATCTCTGCAATAGTGCTTTAAAAACACATTACCGTTTAACACTAATGTGGTTTTCAGTGCATGACACACTTCCTTCATTTACATAACCGCATACCCATCTGGAACCAGCTGGAACTTTCTCAAGAATAACATCATAAGCACATTGTAAACTATAGTGAGTGGATGTTAACTGCTGATATATTTTAGACTATAAATGACTAGCAAACCAGTATAGGAAATGAAAAGATATTTTAGAGCCCTGTGAAATGTCCCCCCTCAGCAGATGAATGTGAAAAGAAGCACACACGTCATCATTCTGCACAGGGGAAAAGCTTGTGATGTATTTGGTTGGCAAGTGCAAAGTGAGTGAGCATGCACATTTGTCAGAATGATCCCAATTATGTGAATAAAATGCAGTTTATAAAGTACTAGAAAAAAACCAGTTTCTTTTTCAACGAGTGTCTTCTAAACTAATCTATGTCCTTTCTATATGCTCCCCTATAATGCACTTTGCTATATAGCTCTGTGGGGACACTCATACCAGTTGTACATAATGTTGCTGCTCCTGTCTCGAGGTCTCAGGGTATCGAGTGTGTTTTTTTAAGGTTAAAGAAGATCATACGATAATTCTAAAAATAGGTTTTATGAGTTCAAACGGAGGAGACGTTGGACATTTCCACTTCACCGCTTCACTACTGGCACACAGCCTAGGACTAAACTCCTGCTCCTTACCGAGGACACTCGTCGTGCCTTCGGTAACAAGGGTGCACCACACAGCTGACAGGGAAGCTCTCATTAGCAGAGTGGCCCATTCTGACGGTATACTGTAATACGATTCATCCACACAGTCGATACAAACACGCCGCTGCTGCGGAGCTCGTGCTGGACCGACAGAATGACCAACCCCCTTACATGCAGTAGTGTTGTGTTAACGATAAGATAAGCGGTACACACCTTGCTTTAGTTCGCTCTTGCGTCTTTAAAAAAGCCATGACTTCACACCATTCTCGTAGGAGCTGAACGCAGACCAGCCACACAAGTCTGCTCACATCTCACACGGAAACTTGCCGCCCACCACGTGACTGACTCACAGACAAATGACCCATTAACAATGTAGAGAACAGAGGGCTCACTCTGACACCATTTCTGGATACCATAACTACGTAACACAATTTTGCCCAGGCTGAGGCATCCTTAATTTATCAATAACAACATTGACGTCATAGTATTTATATTTTGATTTTGATTATCTGTCAATGATTAAACATATTTCAAAAAACAAATAGAAAGGCCTAATGCTTTTGGTTGTTGCCAATATAGTGTAGCACAAAATACATTACATACATCTGTGCATTGACTAACTGTAATTACTAATCTAAATATATAGAAATATTTTTTTTATCTATAGGACACATTACAGATGATTTTTAAGCCAAATGTGCCTGTTTTTTCCCCACTTTTTTGCATTTACTTATTTATTTTTAGTTGTTCATTTATTTACTTTTTTAGATATTTAATTACACAATTTTAGTGCAGAATTATGCCAAAGAGGAAAGCTATTCTTTAGATGGCACTCGAGTGATTTAGGATGGCACTTCTGTAAAGTTAATAAGGCACTCAAAGGGGCAGATTTATAAAGAATGGTTTCAATGAATACAGCAGAGGTCGAGACAGCCTGCCATTTGTTTTACTTGTAAGAGGATAACGTTCCAGAGTTTCTCTTTCTGACTTGGGGTTGCAACGAATGAGTAGTACCGTTGTTGGTTCATCTGACAAAGTTTATATTTTTGATTGATAATTTCTTCTCTGGAATGTCAGAAAAACAGTGTACAATGTTTATTATAATTTTCCTTAAAATAAATAGTTTTGTCCAGCCAACAGTCCAAAACCCAGACTATATTACAAGCTTCACATACATAGATACTTCACATACATCATAAGAATTGTACTTTAATTATTTTTGTCAATTCAATTTTTTAATTTTTTATTTACTCTTTCTAAAAGGTATTTCAGTACTTTGTGTATGTTAGTGTATGAAATGTACTATAGAAATAAAGTTGATTCGTATAATTACAATCAAATGTATATATAAGTAATATATAACAAATCCTCATGCATATTTGCATGGAAAATTGCTCGAACTCAATAAATCAAGCTAGCTGTCGACGAATTTTCTGTCAATCTACATTTAGACGAATCGACACTGAATAATTTTTATCACTGCTATGACGCCATACAGATCCTGGGGTAGGCCACATGTACTATTCGTTATTAGTCTAAATGCTTTTGTCTTATTTTGTATATATTCAATACTTATTCATTGCAGATTACCCTGCAGAGAAACGACAAAAGCCGCCTTCATGAAGCAGCGTGATTCACATTTGGGACCAGTGAACGATCATCCCAAACATTGACGATCTTTGTCTCACAGCGTCTTGACGTGTCATCACAGTGAGAGAAGTTTCCGATCTTGTAATGTCTCGAGTTTGAGACAGAGTTCGTGTATTAACGCTGAATAAAGGTATTATTAGTTGTTAGGAATCATGTTGCAGTGTGTCGGAGGTCAACATGCAGTGGAGAAGACACATCACTGGCCTCGCGTTCAGTTTTGTATTCGTTGTGTCATATTTCACGAATAAGGTGAGTTTGAGTCGGATATGGTTTTGTCTCAACTCCAAGTAAAAGTACATATTTCAAGCAAAGTTTAAAAACAAGTGACTTTAATGCATCGATTTAATTTATAACCGTCACACTAGATCTTTTTTCATTATTATTTTGCAGCGTACAAGCAAAGCAATTGACAACAAGGCTCCATTTAAATTCTTGTACATCTCCCAGTGTGGAGAACGTGACTTATCTCTGTGAAACTTCCAGAAAACTGCAATGTAACCCTCATCATCAGCAATAAGCATGAAGTGATCATCATTCAAGAGTCTTCTCGGTCTGCTGTAACAAATCAAGCATGAACATGACCCATCAAAGCAACTGCCAACCACTACTGACTGACTGTATTAACACATCCTCAACCTCAATGTTGGCACAAAACAATAGAAAAGGAATAAGTTGTAAAAAATGACATGTTGTTGGATGTGCCGAATTGAAGAGTGAATCCCACCCATACCGTCTGAGTTTTATTACACCAAATAAGTGTCTTTGTGCTGATTATGGACACACTGAATTGGCAGAATTGTTTGTTTGTTTTTGGTGCCAGTGGGAGTATTTATTTGTACCAAAATAGACAAGTAACAACACTGGCTAGCTTTTTCTTTTTTGCTTATTTTTTTCAGTTTGTCCTGTCAGTGTTGAAATTCACATATCCTACGTTATTTCAAGGGTGAGTACAGGTTCATGCTGTATCAGTTCATGGTCATTACAGGTGTAGGCACATTTAAAAATGCTTTAAAAGGTTCCCTGTACGATATTCAAAGAGTCAACACAGCATCAAACAACTATTTTTTTAATTTAAATGAATTATGCATTTTTAAAAAGCTATACATTTAAATCTAAAGATGCATCTTGATTAAAATGGCCTGGCTATTTCCAGATGGCAGACATTTATCGGGGCTGCCCTGCTTCTACTCTTTGGGAAGTTTGGATGGGTGGAAATGAGCCGCATCACCAGGTACTTTTTTAATATACTATTGGAGTAATAATACTTGAGTGTTTTCAGTGGCTGCCAATAAGCACTTGGATGATTAAGAGCTTTGTCTGATCTGTTGTGTCACAGGTCTGCAGCTCTTTCCTGGCTTCCAGGCTCCCTCCTCTTTGTGGGAAACATATATGCTGGTTCCAGGGCCTTATCGCGCATTGTACGCCATATAACCTATACACATTTAGATGCAGCAGGTTTTCAAATGCACTCATTCTAGATAATCTAGGTTGTTGCCATGCTCAGCATTTACAGTTTGGATCTAAAATCCTTGTTTTTCTTTTTCTGTAGGACATTCCTTTTTTCTTCACACTTCAGAATTCCTCACACGTTGTTAGTTATATAATCTTGAAGGTCGTCAATAGACAGGAGAAGACACAATGGCTGAAATTAATCAGGTTTGTGCTTTGTTCCGTTTTTCCTTCACCTGAACTGTACGTTTTATCCAGATGGAATGCAACTGGAAGCATTTGCTGCAATGTTTCATGTGGCAAGGACACAAAGGTTGCAGGAGATGGGATAGCACAAGGGAACACACCGCATTTTAGTTGTAAAGGAGCATAATAGCTTTATGGTAATAACAATGATGTTAGTACCATAAAGCACTTTTCTAGCAAGATTCTACTAAAAAATACAATACTCAAAGATGAAATATTCCCTTTCACATGACTGCATCTTTAAATATGCTTCTTTTCGTAGCATATGCTTCATGCTGCTCTCAGCCATCAACCTCCCCCTTCATGATCCTCAGGTAATAATTCATCCTCATCAAATGGGGTATTAACAATCAAAAATCTACTCGTGTTTACATGTTTGCTTACTCTGCAGTTTGACTACAGCGGTTACCTTTGGGCTGTTGGCCATCTGCTCTGTGTGGGTAGGTCTAAGAACATACAGAGATGCTACACTGTTAACAGCAATAGCTCAGGAGTTACATAATGAGAATAATAGCAGCTTGAGGTTTGAGCCTTGAGGGACACCATAGATAATTGGAAGAATGGCAATAACCAGTAGAGGCTGAGAGCGTAACGGCGTCATGTGTCTTTCAGGTGCATACAGGGTGTTTCAAGGTCGCTACAAATCCAGTAATTTGAGGTACGTGGAAGCACAATGACGGAAAATATCAGTAAACATAAACACTTTGCTTGAAACTGTTTCTTATCCGTGCCTCTGTTCCTCATCGAACACAAAGTGACAGCTTTCTTTTTTTTTTAGCTTAAAGTTGTTATGAAACCACTCTGCTGCTGATGGAACCAAATAAGTTAATACTACACTTGTTTACCCAAACTCACACACTTAAAAGCAGTTGACTGAGGCCGCTCCTTTTGTTTTCCCTGTAGTGACCTTGAACAACATTGCATCAACTACTTGTTCAGGTAAGAATAATAACTACTTGTACTGTAGTATTGGGGCGACCATGGCGCACTGGGTTAAGCGGTCGTCTGGGAAGCGGAAGGTCAACGGTTCGATCCCCGACTGGGACGTGTCGAAGTGTACCTGATCAATACACTGAACCCCCGGCTCCCCGGGCCTGTCATGCTCCCTATAGACAGGGATGGGTCAAATGCAGAGACAAATTTCCCCCTTAAAGGGATACAGTTAGTATGAATTCTATTCTACTGCTTAATAACTGGATTTTGTGCATAAGAAGCACAAGTTAAAGATGGAAGGTTTTACAATGTCTTAAATGGTCAAACAATAATAATTCTCTCCTCAATAGATGTAGACCTACATTCATGTCGCTACTTCTTTTACTTGAGAAGGGATTTCAAACTACATATAAGTAATAGCTTACTTACTGACGATATTCGAAGAAAACTTCATTTTAATTCAGTGATTGTAAAAGGTGAATTGATTTGCGTGTGCATCCAGAGAGGCTGTAGTGATGTATCAAACATAAAAGTGCAGCTTCAGGTATTCTCTTGCTAATTTTAGCTTATTCTGCCTTTACATAACAGCGTACTGCTGCTGGCCATTGCAGCTCACCCAACAGGTATGAATATGAATGAGCATATTTCACATGGTGATAAAAGTTGCAACAACCCAACGGAGGTTTTTACGGTCTACATTTGTACCCCGTAAACAGATCTTTGTCCCTCCAACAGGTGACCTCACGGGTGCCTTGGAGTTCCCCTCCCTTCAGTCGTACACATTTCACTGTGGTTGCTGTGCCAGGTGAGACATTTCAGTCCATGGACACGTGGTAGTTGTTGTAAGCACTGCAAAATGATTAGAGCTACCTAAATAGTACCTATGAACATTGGCTGTGCCAAATAGTCTTCTAGGTTAATGTGAGAAGCAGCACTAGTAGAGAATACATCATAGTGTTGAAATAGAACATGCTTTAGGTAGCAGCTGACATGTCAGACTTGAGGGATATCAGAGAAATCATTTTATATGTGGAGGCCCACAGATATAGTTCTGTGTTAGAAAGTTCTAGGAACATGTTTCAGCATCAACAATTATCCTTTTAAGTTTTAATTTCTATGCCAGAAATTCCTTCCGGCAGGGAGCCGTGACACTCCCTTTCAAAAGAAGGATATTTGTAATTAGGGAACAAATATTTTATCGTCTGTTTTCAGCACGATAACTCACCTCGGTCTCATTCCACAGTGCACTGCTGGGGTTTTTGTTGCTGCTGGCAACAGTCAAACTAAAAAATGGATTGTCCCTGGAGCACTTTGGGGTCTGGATCTTCTTGTCCAAGGTGATTATACTGTATATCATATGGTTTTCTTTTTTTCCAATTTAGGTTTAACAGTATGTTATGGTTGAATTATTAACATGGTGCACTTGACAGAAACATGTATCTAACACAGCATCATAATTCACACAATCAAAGGACTCCGTGAAGTGTAATTCATGTGTTTGAAATGTTTGACGACCTTCCAGATTACTGCCATGTCCCTCTCCCCGTTCATTTTCTACATGGACATGAATGCTTCATCTCTTATTTGGTAAGTGATCCTAGGTACTGAGATGTGTACATCGGTTATTATCAAACCATGAATGACTTCTACTGTTTCTTTTCCTCTGTTTGGTTGCAGTGTGGTGACCAGTCATGTCGGAGAGGCCCTGCTGGTGTACTCTCAGAGAGACTCTCAGCTGGGATGACATAGTCGCAGCTCTACGGATTAACCCACAAGCTTGCACGCTAAAGAGATTCTTTTTACCTCGAAAATGTATTTTATTTTTGCGCTGACAATCTGACCAAATAAAATTAGATTTGTGAACACATTGTACTTGCTGTGTGCTGTCATTTTGCAACCCACAGTGACATCCGCTGTGACATCTCCCTGAATGAGGAGCTGCAGCAGTCGAAGTAAAGCAGAGTGGATTTCTCGGGTCATTTACATCACTCCATAGACAGAGTTATTTTTATTTATCCAAACACACTCACAATCTAGAAAATCTTACTTAAACACAAAGCAGTCAAACTGTCTACACATACATAAAGAACATCGACATTATAGACATGAAACTGAAAATAAGACGACTAGGGGTCAACATTCTTCACGAGGGTTAAAACAGAGATCCATTGTACAAAGTGCAGTTTTAACACAGTGACAAGCCTGCTCTTTATAAACTGTAAATGGGCCATTTCAAACAGCTCTTCTTTCAAACACATACTTCTTTTTTTTTTAGCTCTCGTGCTGGTTTTGCTTCAGGGAGAATAAAGCATTGAATGGTTGTCTTCTCCGAGTACGTGCCTGGGGATTCTGCTCTTCCTTGATATAACCTACGAGGAAATTATATCTCAGTATCTCTGTGTCATAGTCATGAATTTGACATCATTAAGGGATGCTGATAACACTGACTACATTGTTAGAATGACAGTTAAATGACCCTGAAGGTGTTAAAATGTTCTGCTAATGCCTTACCAACCACGTTAAATGGATGGTTTAACTAAAGTAAAAAAATCGGTTAATTACCTCTTTCAATGCATGTCTGAGTCGATGGGAATCCAACTTCCCAGAAGTTTTCAGGAGTACTAGGAGGAATATATAAAAACCGGTGCCTCGAGCACGCAGATAACTTTTTCTGCTTTGCCTCTTCCGGGAGATGGGCATAATACTGTTTGAAATAAACATACTCAAAATAGGCTCAGCGATGAAACGTGTCAGTGTTTCTCGGCTTTACGATCAAAATACTTACAATTTCACATTCCTTGCAGGTAGCGCCCTTCAGTTTTCTTCTCTCGTCTTTCTTGCGAACCACAGCCATGTGTGCGAATGTTGGACGTCTAATCCAAACGGACAACATGTAGATTGAAGGAAATTGACAATGTCTGTGAGACTGGAAAGATTTTTCTGCATACAATATCCCAAAAGATGACAACGTTGACCCCCCCAAAAAAAGCACTCAAACGCTCCTGCCTGTAAGGCTGATAGGGTGCTTCTTACCGTGCCTTGTGCCCGTAGCTTTGGCTCATGGTGTTTTCATGAGGATCTTGTTGATCTTGAGATTAAAACGAGGGCATGAGCACAAGTGAAATTCATGAAGCGTAACGTGAAGCAAAAATCCATTAATATCAATGCAGACACTCATGCTCCCACTAATGCAGGTTTTGCTTCACCAATGTCAAACACAGAAATGCTGGTCAAATGACATGATGAAGAACACAGTTTAGCTCAATCTGAAAGCCTACCGTCGTCCTCTTCTCCTGCTTCATCATCACCACCACACGGCTGGCTCTGGCCCAAGTGTGAATTGTTGCAAGACTTGTACTCCCCGTAAGCTGTTGTGTCAAACATCATATCCAAACTGTCGTTTGCCTTCTCTCCCAGTCCTAGAGAAGCAGACAGATAAGACCCCTTAGCTTGTGTGCAACTACACCGTAAATCAAAATACTTTATTTTAAAAGTTGGAGCTTGTAGCTACCAGACACACTGTCCCTTCTGTCCCGGGCGCTTTCTCCCCGACACTGGAGGAGGCTGTGACTGACCCAAGTGCGGTCGGAATCTACTAATTCTCCATGACACTCTTCTTCTTCTTCCTTTTGCTAAAATATAAACAGTGATACAGATAAACAGCTTGGTGTAAGAGACAACCATCCATCCAATACATCCATTTGTACACACCCAAAGATTTCAGATTGGAGGATTTTCATGTTCACATGTGCTCTTAAAAATCACGACATATTTCAAATCACAGAAACGTGTCGTGAACAGAAAGTGGTCACAGTTGGACACACTCTCCAACTGGCTTGATGTTTGCTCAATGAAACAGGTCAACAGGCAACATGTTGACGAATTGATATACAAATGGTCATTTTGTGGGTGAAGTATTTCTTTCAGTCATAAACACAGGAGAGAAAATTATTTAGATCAGACTTAGAAAATGTAATACCAGATATTTTCCCATATTCATAATGCATTTCAGTTCAGCACGATACAGCCATAGACTGTGTATATATAGCTAAAACAAGGCACAGGAACCCAGCAACTGCTGTACATCAGGTCATGTGACTTTACCTCGTCTCCTCTCCCCTCACTGTCGAACATGGACAGGGCGAGCGCAGGGTCAATGCTCCACATGGGCTCCACTTTGAGCCACGTTCCAGCTGGGAAAGCAGAGTTAGTACGCTCACATTCAATTCAATGGACTATAAAGAATGCCAACAATCAGAAAAAAAATAAAATGAGCGATGAAACGACACACTCGGGCCAGCAACAGGACAGAACGCTCACCTTCCTTTCCTTTGTGTCGGTCATGTGAGGCGTCCAGATCCTGCTGGGGGGTTCCTTTCTTCCCGACACTGTCCTTGTTTGCTTCTCTATCATATGGCTTCTTGAAAGCAGCACTTGTAGAAGACACATTTGGCCTTTGGTTGGAGGTCCTATTTTGTGCTGACTGATGCTGTTAAATGTTAAAAGAGTCACATGACAATTTAAAACCACACGGAGGAATTCAATCCTGATTACCATGCTTATATATCATTGGCACTTCTATTGGACACATCTCTCACCTTGCTGTCCACCAGCCGCTTCGTCAAGCCTTGATTGCTTGAAGGTGTGGAGCTTTGTTTGGTCAGTTCAGGTTGTATGTGTTTGCCTTCCTTCTGTTTGTCCACCCCTTCCTCGATTCCTAGCACCTCCGGCTCACTTTGCTCTTTCTTCCGTTTTGCTTTGTTGTTGGAGCCCTCCTCTGAGAACCTTTTGACACTTTGGAGAAGTGATGGGGACTTTTCTGTGGCCGTGTCTGGACTGCGGAACATCGTTGATAAAGGGGATGAGCGGTAAGGTCTTAAGGGAAACAAATATGATTATTGGAATGTTTTTTTGCATGGGAGGAATGCGGGAAATGGGAGTAAAACCTGGAAAGCATGGTGATATTGTATTGTAGTTTTGAAATCTAAAAGATTAAAAGAGAATTAAGACAATTCATGGGGGGGGGGGGGGGGGTCGGGGTTAGCAGCATGCATTGCTGTCTGCCACAGTGTCTTTTTGAGTTTGAAGTGATAACTCATGATGCTGTCCAACATAACCAACTTTATTCATCCTTACTTTAAACGAAAGCCATGCTTCCTGGAAGGTTTTGAGCTGCTCTGCTGACCTGCCGTCGTCTCGGTCTTCTCAGAAAAGACAAAAAGGAAATTACAGACACAGGATTTTATCATTTGCTAATTGGCATTAAAAAAGAACAGCTGATGTGGGTGTGATTGATATTAGATACACACACAATCTCTCAAATAAGCACGAAGCCTTCCTACCACGTGAGGGTCGCCAATAAGTTCAAGGCCACAGGTTTCTGCTATTGCTTCTTCCAGGTTTAGATTCACATAATCTGAACAGAGACAGAGACCCAAAAACACCTTTACACCTGTCACAGAAATATTTCTATCTTCTTAATAAAACTAAAAACTACAAAAAGTATCATCATGTCTACCGTCCCTGCCGATCTATGATGCTTCATATCACAGTTTTGATCAATCAGTCCTCCAAGTAGAGAGGGCTTACACTTGAATCTGCAGTAACGCCTCTTTCTATGCAGCACCACTGTCTGAATTAGGCTGATAGGATGGGTGTGCATGTAGAGATAAATGTTGCCCAGTGCTCATCTAGTACTTTGAGTTATAGACAAGTTATAAAGGAAGGAAATATATATGGTTTCCAATTCCTGTTCTCTTAGAAACTAGAAGTAGTCTTCCTGTTTTCATATTTCTTATTTATGAAATAATGATGATATAATAGGAGTACAGGGGATGATGTCATACTTGAGATTTGGGATGTGTCCAATTCACATGTGTTGGGTACAAGCACTTGTGTTCTTCCAGGATTCTTTGTAGCGTCAACAGCCTCCTCATCCAGAACTTTGAAAACAGAACCAGACCCGTTAGAAGACTTGGTGCATTCAGACATGTGGATCAGAAAACAGTTTCTTTAAAGCTGACTGACCAATGAAGAGCGACTTGTTTGGTAGAGGCATCTCTGCATAACGAACGTGCTTCATTTTGTCGATATCTTTTCGTTTCTTCAGTTTGTTTGCAACAGGCAGCGAGCTCGTCAGGATTGGCGAGTCTGGGATGATGCCGTCTTCTTGTTCCGAGGATGAGGCCTGCTGGGGCTCTAAGCTGATAAAAGAACAACACCTGCAATATTTAACTGGAGCTTTAAGCCTGTGCCAGGACACTTGAAACCTGACTAGTCAACGCAGAAGTGAAACCACAACGATACAAAGTTGTCTTTGGGCAACTTTTACAAAAAACAGCTGATGAAATATAGAAAATTGCATATATTTGTACAATGTCAAATAGAACATGTTGACAAAACATGACTGTAACACACTAAAGACCTTACCGAGACATCTTTACTTTTTGGAGTTCAGCATGTAGTTTTCTGTTTTCATCCTCGAGGCTCCCTCTTTCATTCTCTTGGGAAAAAACACCACACACACACACACACATCAATAACATAATGGTCTTCAACATGCTAGTAGCCATAACTGGTGGTACACTAGTATGGTCAATATAAACCCATAATATACAGTAGTATGTGCCATGGATTCTCTGCAATCAAGACTGTGCTAGCGGCTCTGTGGGGCTGTATTTAGGCACTAGAATGCAAACATTAGCTGATTAGCACTAAGAACAAAGTACAGCTGAGGCTGATGGGAATGCTCATAGTTTTGCAGGTATTTAGTAATAAACAGTAGTACTGCACCAATTGAATTGTTGACTTGATGATGGCACTAGAGGAACTGTTGATGTATTTCCAAAGTGTTTAAGACTCACTGTCCAGGTAACATGAATGTGTGACCAAAAATGTTATGGTAATTCATCAAACAGCTTTCGACACACAGTCAAACACACGAAGTCTTGATGTTGCCTTCAATTTCAACAGTGGTGGCCCGTCAGGGCCAGCAAAGCCTTCTCTGCTGGCCAGCACACTGACAGAATCACAAAGTTATAGCTATTTTATAATTGAATTATTTTTCACAAATACACTACTTGTATTCTAATCATTTTTCCCATTAGCTTATTATCTCATTGCACAGGTACTGTCTTCCTCTGTTGCCCTGCTTCCAGCACAGCTTGTTTAAAACAAGCTGTCCAATCAGATTTCTCCCCTGTGCTGTCTCTAGGTAAAACAATCTGCCCGAGGCCTACAGAATTACAAGTGAACCCCTTTGCAGTTGAAGTAAATGGGGACGATATTGTTGATTGTCTTCAACAAAACATTTTCAGCCCTCAAACGCATTAAAACGTATTCAAGAAACACAACTGGGGCTTGACTGTCTTCACTGGCGTCCATGAATGGAGAAGGACTTCTTACTGGAACTGAACCGATGTTCTGTTCAACCGCGTCATTTTCCATTGTTATCAAAGAAAGGAGGATGGACTTTAAGTGAACAGCAGCTTTGGTAAAGTGAACTGATTTTGTTTTACATCTGCAGTAGCGTTACTACTGGGTTAATGTTTCTATGGTTAATATTGTTTCCTCTGATGTGAATAATATTTGAATGGTGCTCTTGTCTGTGGAGGAATGCGTGTTTTAGTGCTGCAGTGTTGCTGGAATGTGCAGAGGCCTGTTGAATCGTGTTATTTGGGTTTTATGTTATTCTACCTGCTTTGTTGTCAAATAAATATATGTGACTGGTTCTGCATTGCCCGTTAATGACGAAGCATCCCGTCATGCTGGCGTCATAATGAGGTTAATAGGAGGTGGTTCAACTGTAGTAGGACAGCACTGAAGGCCCAGGTATAAAACACACGGCACGCCACTGGTTTCAACTCAAATGTTACTTCACTTTTCCCATTTGTTTATTATCACATGACAAAATGTTTTATTTCATTTAATTGAAATGACATCATTAAGAAAACCCCAGTCAGCAAAAATGTGCAGAGCAATCATGTGAAGATCTTCAAGAAGAAGAAGAAGAAGTGCCATGTCCTGACCTTTGTCCTGGAAATATGTTTGAAAGTGATTAAGATTTCTAGTGCCTGGTAAAGTTCTCGCCTGACCAAAATGCAGCTTCAGAAATTCAGTCTCAGCAAGGAGCCATAATGAGTAGTGGATATTATGAAGTATTCCACTTCAGCAGCGGGAATGTTGTCCTTAGCAAAGAGGTACAATTAATGTGTATGTATTTGGTTATTTTCTTTTATAAGCAGTTCATGTATTATGCTCAAAGTGAATCAAACATTGGGACAAAGTGTTGAAGCAGAACAAAGGTGATTTTTTCAACAGGATGGGTGTTGAGCTGCAGTTCGTCACTTCTCTATCTGATAATGGAATAATAAGAATAATGAGCAAACTTACTCAGTTTGGCGATGAGACGCAAATTCTGATCCTGGTTATTTTTTAGGTCCTCCTCTAAGATGGCGCATCGATCACACTCTCCCATACAGAGCCTGGAAACAGTGAAACAAGTTGCTGGTCTTTGTTCCATATTGTTTCTGACAAAGTCAACCCGTTGGGAATGAAGTTACCTTTCCTGCTGGCTACTGATGGCATCCTGCAGGTTTTTGTTTTGCTCCTTTAGCTGCTGGGTACGAAGGTGAAACACCTCAAGACTCTGAGCATCTCTGAAGAAAACAAATGCAATGACAGGTAGATTATATTCAGCCATTCACAAAAGAGCTCCTAAAGCCAGGGTAAAACTTATTGTCAACATTTCTTTAATATTATAAAACGAATGACTCAATATACTCACAAATAGCGCTCCTTCTTCAACTTGCTCACTTTTTCCTCCAGTTCTAAAAACAGCAACAAATGCCATGTTGAAGAGTGTGAAGCACAATGTATCTGACTTCTTTATAACCTGCATGAACCATTGAGGAAATCACTTTTTATCTGTGTGCATTATATCATGGATCAGTTACCTTGAAGTGCATTATGATGGCTCTCTCTGAGCTGCCTCCATAAATCGTCAAAGAAGTCAGTTGGGTTGGGTGTTCCGCTGCTCATCCTCCATTCACTGTTAAACACAGCCGGCCCTGCTGCTGCTATGACTTGCTGCAACCTGTCAAAAAAAAAATCTGTGTCACATATTTCTGTATTAATTCGTGATGTAATGTACGTTAATGTTGGTTTCTCAATGTAAAATACTCACTAGTACATGCCACAAGCTCGGCCTTATTTTAGTCCTGTCAATACAGCTAAGCTAACTGTTGCAAATGTTTATACTGAACATGAACATTATTTGGGTAAATATTCTTCATGACGTTGACATTGCCTATGTTCTTTCCTAGTGTCCACCGTGACGTTATTCCCTTGCTGTACCTCTCGTTTAAATTAGCCAATGTCACAATACATGGAGAAAATAACTGCAAGTAACAGCTGTAGGAGCTTTAGCTTGCGTTAGCTAACGTTAAATGTCCACTCGGATGCACTTTACTTTTAAACTTAAACCAGGTTCATTCTAGTGTCTGCTGACTTGACCGCGGTGTTAAAGTGACACAATAAAAAACACTGAATTCTATATATTTCTCTACTATGCCCTAACGAAACATTAACGGGTTCAACGTTACGTACTCACTACTTTGCATGACTGTAAACACAACAGCATCACAAAACTAGCACTCGTTAAGATAACGTTGAATTACACGTCAGTTAACGGCTGCCACCCTTCAATATCAGCAACACTTACACCAATGAGTCAGAAAAAACGTTGGGTTTGAAAGATTAGTACTGTTGTCTATTATATTACTGTAGGTTAGTACAGTACGAGTATTCCCCCTGGATGGTACTCCAAAACTAAACAAAAAATCCAATTTCGCGCGCCGAAATGCATGCTGGGACGTTTACCCCCCCTTCTTCTTCTTCATGTTCTTCTTCTGCTATTATTGAATCGTCGGCGCCCTCTCCTGTTCAAACGTATTATTAACTATAAATAGTAATTCTAAAGAATTTGAGCATAACTATTTCATTAGTTTGATTATTTAGTTATTTGTATTTTGTTTTTACTCTAGGGGCACAGAGCACTAGGCCGGGCACTTGTCTAGGTGAAGGGACATATAGGTGAGTAAGTGGCAGGTGATGCACCAGGAAGGGACAGGTGTTTTTTTTTTACCACAGCAAGAGAGACTGCACGAGAAATGTTTGCTTTTGATCACTATAATAACTTTAACCTAAACTGCAAATCACAACTAAACATTGGGACTTCTTGCCCGAGTTACAAACGGACTAAAACGGTGCATCAGTGGCCTTTTGACGTAAGTTTTGCTTTGATGTTTTTTTTTCTCTTAACATTTTTACAGCATGTGGAGCTGATTCTGTCACAGCCGTTTACCGTAGAGCATCGAGGGCGTTTACTCCTTCTAGCTGCACAGGATTACAGCACCCACATTTCTCTCAGTACAGAATGTGTTAACTGGCCATCTAAAGTTGTCAACGTTTTTACAGCTTGATTACATATCACCTGTTTGGCCAACAATACAGTTTGGAGAATGTGGTTGTGCAATTATTCATGTGAAAACATATTTTCCTCAATCTTTCACGATAATTGCATATTGTTAAGAGCTTTACGATATCTGCCAGGTGGGCCAGGAAGTACAAAATGGCACAATAAAGGGGAAACAAAGATTATTCTTATATTTGTTTATTTTTGGTCTTTCTTTAGAATACAAAACAAGAACCAAAATCACAAAAATAACATTTACAAAACAGATTTTTTAACTGAGGTGACTGAGGCAACATAGAAAAGCATGTCTGAAACAGTGATATTGGTGAGTTAGCCTGGAACCTTGAGGTAAAACAGCGAGCAATGTAAAAGGTCAAATATCTTTACTGTTTTGAATTAGTGCCTTCCATCATTAGTGCTATTCACAAATAGAGTTTAACAATATCATGTTTTCCTAACATGTCCACAATTAGCGTGATTTGATGATGTAGTGCTTCAGACCTACCTAAGAGCAAATTGATTATTGTGAGATGTAGGCCGAATATTCTAGGCGCGTCACACTATATGGCACCATTTTGAATGGTTTCTATTTCAATTCTCATTTAAAACACACACATACAATCACACACAAACACAACGCTGGTCCTACTCATCCACTCTTAAAAGGGTGCAAATGGTTTCCAAAACATCCTCTACTTGTTCCCCACCAAGAATGCTTCCGGCTAAAATAAGTGAATAGCTAAAACATTGATATCACTCCCAAAAAAATAAAAATAAAACCAGGAACCCAAAGCTGCTGCACACTTTTGGAATAGTTGGTACTCTTCTCCTAAAAGGTTAGACAGCGCAGGAAAAATAAAACGCTCAGAATGATTAAGTATTGGAATGGCCGTCAGTCGGAGGCACAAACTCAAGAGTCCCATCTTTCCTAAAATACAAAAAAATGGTAAGACGAAATGCATACACTGCATCACTGAGAAATAATAAAAACCTAGCTCCAATTACCAAAACACGAAGCAGTGAAAAGAGTACAGTTTGGTCTGCAAATGTGTGTGCAGGTATGTTTTTGCATGAATAAACGTTTCTCACCTTTTAATCTTTCACATGTAAGACATGGTCACTGGTGATTCAGCATTGCAGATTATTACTTTTTTTTTTTTTTCAGATCCTTTGGACGTGTGCCTTTTGTTTGATTTTGCATCTGTCACAGCAGGTAGATTGCGCTAGCATTACTTCATATATCTATATATACACATGCATTCAACATCATATGTATCCCCCAAATTAAAAGAAACCACAAAAAATACTATTCCAAACTCCCTTTTCACCACTTAAGCTATAAAAACCTGCATGACGATCCACAAAAAAAAGTTTGCATGGAAGCATTGCTGTTTGATGCAAGATATGCAGCAGGTTGTAGAGGTGCTGGCGCTGGGGTGTGACATGGAATGCAGCCTTATTCCATTGAGAGGGGTCATGGGGATGGGCCTATTCTTCACCCCCTCCTATCCAAATGGGCCTCGTTCTATGTAGTTAGGTTTTAGATTCACATTATACTGGAAGAAGAGTAACTGGTTGCAGACGCTGGCAGGGCAGGTCTTCACCAATAGCAAAAAACACTGGAGTAGTGTGAATGCATATCTACCATCTTCTGACCTGCAGAGAAAACATGTGGAAATATAGACTTAACACCTGCTTGTGACTTTAAGAGAAGGTTTTAAACAGTAGACGAAAAAGCCAGAGGGGTGACGTGTTTTATACAAAACAAATGTTAAATGCATGCAACAACCTCGAACCCATATCAGACTGACAAACGGCCAGCAAATACCAAAACAGCATACTCACGCGTCCCTCTCTTCACCACTGTGGGTAGCTGTAGCTGGGTGTGCCAGGAGGCCGATATGTCGGCATCGTGACTTGGTGGGGGTTAACAGACGCTGGTGATTGAGTTGTCAGCAGAGTTCCTAGGAAGCAAAGTGGCCACAGAGTGAACACCGGTGCACAAGTTAGATATAATATACACTTTCACAACAAAGAATGGGGCACAGATCTACTGAGACTGTAAATAAGTAATGATATGTTTATTTTGCTA
Organism: Melanostigma gelatinosum; assembly: GCF_949748355.1. Lineage (NCBI taxonomy): Eukaryota > Metazoa > Chordata > Actinopteri > Perciformes > Zoarcidae > Melanostigma > Melanostigma gelatinosum. Next base: position 5,855,851 of record NC_136653.1, read on the forward strand.
TATTCAACACAAGGTGGTATAGCTTCATATGCATCTCTACAAAGTATAGATACTGGTTAAATAATAAAAACAGAAATGGATGCTCACCAGCTGACATGGCCATGGTGGTGCCGGCTACCATCCCCATGGCGACACTGTTGTGGCGTTGTGGGGCCATGTGCGGGGCATACATGGCCGCGGGCATCCCATTTGGCTGGACCACTGTAGTGTGATGGATAACGTGAGGCGGTGCAGCATACAGAGGCTGTGTGTAATAAGTGCCTTGCTGTTGTGAAGGTATTAGTGCCTGGATCCAAGAAGAAGGAAACACCACGTTACAGTTCAAAATGATAAAACAAAACAGGACTTCGTTAAAGTTAGGTGAAACCTGACAGACGACAAATTGAAACAAAGGAACCAGTTATGGCCTTGAAGTTTGACATTTGGACCCATTGATTATTGCGCCATCCTCAGGCCAACCTGGATAATACTTTGATAACGCAGCCAAGAGCCAAAATCTGTCACCCGTCAACAACACAAATGCACCGACCTGTGCATAGGGGTTCTGTTGGGGGTAGGCGCTCCTGACCGGGTAAACACCGGCAGGGTAGGGGTTGGGTGCGGAGGAGTATGGTGGGACAGCCCCATTGTTGGGAGAGCAGGACATTTTGAAAGGAGTGCCTGGAGCGTAGCCTGGGTGGGAGGAAGACACTTAAAGTTAGTACTGCCGACTATTCAGTGTAAGTCACTTTCAGTCAGTGGGTGAAGAAAATTGCAGTTGTTGCAAAATTTGTGAATAACAACTGCATCTTAAGAAAGGTCCGCAGACGGAAACTCTGACCCGCTTACAACCTGAAGAGGTGTTGAAATCCTTGCAACAGCACAGACTTGTAAAATCTCCATTAGCTAATGTGGTGCACAGTGTAAACACACAGTCTACAAACATTCTTACCACTGGGGAAGGCTGCGTTTGCTCCTGCATAGATATTGTGATATGCTGGAGCAGCTGCTGCATAGCCAACAGGGAATCCAGCTGCCATGACCAAAAACAGATCATCAAACAAAGCTATCATTTTCAATTTTCTTGATTTCAGAATATTTGATTGCAGTTAAGATATTTGCTTGAAGCATTACACATCAATACGGGGATTTACCTGGGTAACCCATACCCTTGGTATTGGTAAAGGGGACCCCTGCTGCTGCAGGGTTGTAAACTGGATTCATAATGGATGTCGATTTACAGATGCTGCAATGAAAAAGAGAATGTGAGTTTCAGAGAATGTAAAATTGACAAAACAACAAACTAAATTGATAAGATCATCTGGGTAAATGTAGCACAGATTCAGGAGACGCATGAGTTCCAAAAGCAGCCTATGAGACAGTATCTTCTGCAGCAAAAACAGAGCAAAGCATGATGAAATGCAGACATTCCCATGATGCTGCAGATAGATGATAGTGCCAAGTGATGGTCTGAAATATGGACATTTCCGTGACCAGAAAGGTTAAAAGGAAACAACAATGTTGTATTGGGAATATGATATCCTCTCGTGAGGGAACAGGGAGGACTGCTGGTGGCTTACATGAAATGACCTTGCGAGGTCATATAGTCACAACAGTTTTTATTCACCTTTTAAGCACTGTGCACACATACTGATAACTGGAATACCATCGTTTTAGTTTTGCACAATTTAACATGGACTTCGGCACTTCTTTAAAATCTTAGTTTTGATTTCCCGCCCCCCCCAACCACCCATGTCTTAACTAAGTATGACCACTTACTACACCTTACTGTTTCTGTGTTCATCCACTTCACTTTCATAGTAATGAAACTGTAATTGTGTACTATACCGTGTATAGAAAAGCTGAAATATACTCCCTAGGACACATGCATTTGGAAACATTTCAAAAATACAAACTACATTTGTTCAATCATTTACTGAGTTGGTTGCGTTGCAGCAGTTTTACAACTTTCTAAATTCCATTACACAAGCGAAAGACCTCGACTTCTGCTACACATGATGCTCATTAACTGAAAAAAAAAGAAAAGAAAAAAAAGAAAAGTGCCCTCTAGCGGGGGTCCGCAAACCATTACATCACTGTACAGGTCTGCTGATTCAAGGACAATTTAAACAGAGACGGAAACGCATCATTTCCATACTATATTTGTTACTGTGTTAACCGAAAACAAGGACACCACTATTTCTAATGAGTAGATTACCAGCACCTCATGTAGTTATGGAGAGGAGTCCTACAAACCCAAATCTATTCTACAGTCGGATTTACGGAACCCATATGGCAACATATAACCCGACTAAACCGTATTATCATATTTTCAAATTGACAACACATCACAAACTATATACACTATTTTAGCAATGACTGTTTTCTTCCACTAAAACATGCAGTCGACATGAACGGAGAGTGTGACGCAATACAATAAGTTGATTTATTTTTAACAAAGTCCCGCTTGGTGGTTTGCATCCAATCTTGTTTGCATCCGGCCTCGATAAATCAAGAGGTGTAAAGAGGTTCATTTTCAGGTGACGTTGGAAAATGTTGCCTCCAAAAAAAATAAAATAAAAAAAATAAAGATGGCAACCTTTAAGTAGAAGAATTCCGAAAGGTGAACGTAGGCTTTGTTATCATTAGCTAGCTTAGCTCACGAGCCTTTAATATCCGCACAAATCCGACGCTAGCTAAACGTGTTTCACCGTAGCAGGTCGGTTCCGATGTACGGACGGACCCGCTAATCACCTGTCCGACCCGAGCAAAGTCACCGGACCGTCCCCGGACAGCAGCCAGATGGGGACAGCTTGTCAACAGGCCGCACAGCACAGGCGACAGACAGCCAGACAGCTGTGGTCTGCAGTAACGCGCGTCTCAGCCCTACAGATAACCCAGATAACACACGGATCATTTTATCTCGAGATTAATAAGCAACACAGACTCACTGTTGACTGTTCTGACCGTCCGTTAGTCCGCTCCTTTGGTCTTCTGGTGGAAAATTGTATTTAAGCTAGCTGCTGTTTTGCTCCCAGATGCTTTTGCTGAACTCTTTTGAGCATCTGCGTCACTTCCGTGTAGTGTCACGTGGCGAAAATAAAACATATTACGCCGCTTTATCAGACTGTGACCAATTATATTCTGGTAATGTGTAGCTATTTGTTTTTCGTCTTCACCCACTAAAGCATTTTTCTATCGAAACTGCCCCAATAGAAGCACAGTCTCTATAACGATTATTAATTTGACGAAACGACGTAACAATTCAGATCAAATTATTTATTTATTTGTTAGTAATGCAATTTTTATTGAGTACAGTGCCTTTATGATGTTTGTTTTCTTTGCCACACGGTTTCGACAATGTGACATAGCAACAATATGTGACGTCCAACATCCTAAACCCTGCAACATTGTGGCAATTCTCCTTGAGCTCATTATTATGTCGACCCTACGGTCCTTGCAGGCTATAGAAAACATTTGACGTTGGTAGGGCTTTCCTTTATCTGACAATTTATCATTACTGGATTTAGCTGATTATGCTTAGCAAATAATGTAAACAACATTTTTCAAAATTAAATAATTTCTTTCTGTGACAGCACAACTATATGTATATTTGTTCTTCCAGGACCTTGACGCATCGCTTCCATTCAGCCATTGAACTGGGAAGAGTAGAGGGGTCCATACTGTTGTGGTTTTACTGCGACCTGTATGCGATTTTATAGGCAAAATGTTGATATTTATCTTATATTAGGGTATCATTCTACGGTGTAAGGTGTAACTATTCGGTCGACTGGTGTCGTCGGTAAAGATCAGGGCCATAATGTCTGGAGCGGCCGGTGGGGGAGGAGGCTCCTCCTGTCAGGGCGCAGCAGCGGCAGCCAGTTGCAGCTCCGCCGGCTCTCCCTACGCTGCTGCAGCCGGAGGAGGCGCAGGGGTGGCCGGGAGGTTGCCAGCTCGGGTCCTGGAGCATGTTTTCTCGTACTTGGAGCTGACCGACTTGACGCGTTGCGCGTTGGTCTGCTGGCATTGGAACAACATGCTGGCGGATGAAAACAGCGAGGTGTGGCGCAGCCTCTGCAGCCGGTCCTTGAGCGATGAAGCTATGCGTTCTGACATCCTGTGCAACCTGCCCACCTACAAGGGGAAAGTAGGTTTACCAGCATACCGCTGTTGTAGCGGGTTAAGAGAACCGTGATTTGTGGCGAACCCCTTTCAAATATCTGCCTGTTTAGTGCTACCTGTGCTCTGCAAACACCCTCACGTAACGTGACTAATGATGTGGTAAATGGCACACTGTCCTAAAGATACACCAATAAGCAATAATATTGTATGCCAGAAGACCTTATCGATTCGAGCTCGATCTTTTGTAACACATACAAAGTAACACTCATACATTTGTATGTTTTCTTAAAGCCCCGAATTAAATTGGCAGATTCTTAAATGGGCCTTGGTGTAAGGATTTGACAGGCTAAATCATGTGTTTTGTTGTCATTAGTTCACATTAGATCATTGTATCCTATTTTATATCATGACCTAAGAGAGGTTACTGTTACTGTTTATTATTGGATAATTCTGTGCACCTTGTGCAAGGAAATAATAAGCCCCCTGTAAGTGAAACCTAAGAGCTGTCTCTGTATGAACATTTGTGTCATGAAATATTTGTTGATTTTCCATGGCAACTGAAACTACTTCAAGGAACTTTAAAGAACTTTAAAAACTTTAAAGACCGCAATCTTTGGAAATTTGTCTTTCATTGGAAGATATTGATTCATTTTTCTCAAATTATAATAGCAGCCATAATTATTTTCTCATAAAACGAAGAAGACATTACAGAAGGTTTGCGCTCTTAAGCCCTGATTGGTGCAATACATTCTGTCCTGCATGGTATCAAAGCCTAAGTCCATGACCATGTCTCACCTTGTTTATGTAGGCATCTATACAGCACATAGATCTTCAGTGTTCACCAACAAATACAAGAGGGCTTTCATTTTAACTGTAGCACCCAACAATTCCAAAATACTTTGTATTTATTGATAATTATGATTTTTGAACCATTGCACGATATTGTTCAAACCTAAATGTCTTTTCACTAAAGCTGTCGTCCCTGTCCAATCATCCGCTACAGCTCAAGGCCTTTCAACATGCTCTGAGCACCCACGACTGCTCCCGCAATGTTTACGTGAAGAAGAACGGCTTCACCCTGCACCGCAACCCTATTGCCCAGAGCACGGATGGTGCTCGCGGCAAAATCGGCTTTTCGGAAGGGAGGCACGCCTGGGAGATCTGGTGGGAAGGTCCTCTTGGCACCGTGGCAGTGATAGGCCTCGCCACCAAGCGGGCGTCCATGCAGTGCCAGGGCTACCTGGCCCTGCTCGGCAGTGATGACCAGAGCTGGGGCTGGAACCTGGTCGACAACAACCTGCTTCATAATGGGGAGGTCAATGGAAATTTCCCACAGTGTAACAATGCGCCAAAATATCAGGTAGGAGCCGGAGTCACATCTGTCCTTTGTACCCTCATAAGATTTTAGATACTCCAAGAATAACTTGCGGAATGTATTGCCCTATTAGTTGTTGTTTTTTTAAATGTATTATTTGTTATTTTTGTAATCCGGTAATGTGTAATTGTGTTTGTCCACAGATCGGGGAGAGAATACGAGTGATTCTAGACATGGATGACAAGACGTTAGCCTTCGAGAGGGGTTTTGAGTTTCTCGGTATAGCATTTCGTGGACTGCCCAAAGCTTGCCTGTTCCCAGCTGTCTCCGCAGTCTACGGCAACACCGAAGTCACCATGGTGTACCTGGGAAAACCTCTAGACGGCTAGATGCAAAGTAACCTGTGCCACCATTAAAACTAACAGGCCACGGGCGAGTGCAGGACTTTTCTTCTTTCAACAGACTTCAGACTGTGTTTGTTGCACCGTTTCAAAAGGTTTTGGAGACCAAGGGGTCATGTTCCTTCCCAAGCAGAATAACTATTCACACACACAAAGAGAACTGTTGGCATTTCTACTCCAGCTCGACATGAGGAGTGAAACTACAGGGGAGAAGGAATGCGTGGGAACTGTCACAAAACACGTTTCTGTATCCGTGTGGAAGTGTCCACTTTTACAGTTTAGCTGCTGGACTGTTTTATTTACAGGATAGCGGAACATTATTTGAGTTCATGCGATTCGGGCTAACGGTGCTGAACATTTACGTGAGATTGTATGTCTGCTTAAATGAGGCCAAAACTATTGTAAACTGTGGCAAATACTCTCAGACATTGTTTTTAACAAGTGAAACAGTGGTTGTTATCGATGGCTATCTGTTGTATGAGTTAAAGGAAACAGCTCATCGTGGATTAACGCAGTTTAACTATAATCGATGGCTGGAGTATAATAGTTATATGCCAAATCAATGTGACCTGATCGCTATAGGCAAACAGAGGACATGCGGACCAACTGTCATGCATGTGCATGGATAATGGCGTAACGACTATAACACCTGTCCAGTAATGGTGGAAACTATAGCTGTATCATGTTTATGTGCGTCCTTTTTAATGTGCTACTGTAGTATTACACACTATTTATTTCTTGGTTTTTATCTATGGTACTATAGATGCTGTATGGTAATAAGGCCTGAAAATAAAGTCTACATGATGCCACTCTTATAATAAAGAAGGTTTGATGTTTCATGTCTGCTTATCCACGGTTGTCCAACTGCATTACATGTTTCCAGCCCCATGTTATGTTAACCAGCCACGCTCATTTGATGTTTTTGGGGGCTGTAAAGACAATGCTACAGGAAGACTGCATAGTGTTGCTGTCCTTTGGAAAAAAACATGTATCTCCAAAATTTGTCATTTTGAAGTATGAACTGTTCCTAAAACTGAATACAGGGCTGTTTTAGAGTTACAGTACATTGTTTTCAAAGAAGAGCGATGTGAAATGTATGGTTAACTGCATTAGTTATTGGTCTGTGTATGAAGTACAGAGCGTAAAGGACACATTATCACGTATACAAGATTAACCATGCATCATACGGACAGGTTGCTAATGTGGTATGGATGAAGTGCACAATAGGCAGTTCATAGTATACACCATGCAAAGTGACGATGCATGAGAAGCATTCCAAGTCAAGGCTGTCCATTGAGCTCTTACTGTAGGTGTTGCATGTATTCACTATGTGTGGATCAGCGATATCCTGAAAAATAATCTGCTCGGTGTGGTGGAAAATAATCTTTTTAACCTCCCGGTGAGAAATAACCGAGATGACAAAACTCTTAAATATAAAAACATATTTATTGAACAGACACAAATAATAATTCAGCTGAATAGATTGAGCTCTTTCCCCACAGATGGTTCGGAGGTCTAACAACAATGAATAGACAAAACAGAGTATATATGCACATTATCAGAATTGAAACTTTCTTTCACAATGTGCATCCTGGTCAATGTGCACAAGAACAAAACGGGGGCCCACTCATTAAAACAATGTACCCTTGCACTGCTAGCCTTTAAAAAAAAGATTAAAGAAATTAAGCATTCACAGGACACCTTGAAAGGAGCTGTATCTAACATTCAGAGCATGAATAAAGCCGCAAACAGCGATTTGTTGTTATGTTTACAAGTGAACATAAGTGGCCTGATTCTTGCTGCAGGAGGATCATATACACTACAAAACTGTGTGACATTACAGGAAAATGACTCACACAATTACAACAATATATGCCCAAAACAGGAAAACTGTATGCGCAGAGCAACAGTCTGCCCTCAGCAACAATAGCTAGAATATTGCATCAGGATGTTTCCTTCCACAGAATATGGCCTAAAAATAATTGGAATTGACGCCCAAAAACTGAACACTCTAAGCTTCACATAGCATTTATTGCAAACCATGCAGTTTTAAAAGTGCAAGATTTGTGCAAAAAAAAGAAAAGTGCAAGATCGGGAGCATTTCATTAACATAAACAACATGCACCACCCACAAAAACTCAACCTTCATCAACAGGAAATAGAAGAAAAATACATCTCAGCAGTGGACACACTGTTCTGTTTCGGTTGCTGCGGATCTCAGAGGATAACTTTAGTAAAACTAGAAAATGCATTTCCTGCTGAAAATGCGTTGGAATGCTTAAAACTGAAATTAATCGCAAAAACATTGCTGAAAATAGATATCCAATTCAAAAACAAATTGCAAAAAGCTTAATAATTCAAAAAGTTTAAAGATTACAAATATGAAAAGTCATATCACACCTCTCCTGAAAGAGCTGAACATTTTGATATTTGAACAGTTTCTGTGGCTTAAAAAAATTCATCAGTGGTGATATTTGTAGTAGTATAAGTTGTAGTAGAAGTATTATTAGTAGAAGTATTAGTAGCATTAGAATAAGTACTAGTAGTAGTAGTAATATTTGTAGTAGTAGTAGAAGTTGTAGTTGTAGTAGAAGTATTATTAGTTGTAGAAGTATTAGTAATTAGAAGAAGTAGTAGAAGACGTAGTATCAGCAGTCATAGTAATAGCTGTAGTATTGGTCGTAGTATTTAATATCACTAGTAGTAGTAGTAATAGTAATGGCAGTAGAAGATGTAGCAGTAGTAGTAGTACTAGTAGCAGTCGTACTAATAGCTGTAGTAGTATTACTACTTTTAGTAGCATGAATAGCAGTAGTAGTAGTAGCAGTTGTCGTATAAGTAATAGTAGTCGTGGTAGTAATAGCAGTAGTTGTAGTAATAATATTGATGGTAGCAGTAGTAGCAGTAGTAGTAATAGTAGCAACAGCAAAAGTTATAGTAGAAATAGTAGTAATACTATATTAGCAGCAGTAGTAGTAGTTGTCGCAGTATTAGTAAGAGCATTCATTTTTTGAACAAAAAGCCTAATTTTGAGCTTGTTTAAATACAGTTAATCCAAGAGGCTTTTATTTTGAAAGGGTGGTGCTGGGTGGGGGGGGAGAGGGGGGGAGGAGACATAATCATAATGTCTGACACACATAAACAGGTTATTAAATGCCTGGCTTCATCACAAGCATTTCAATTAGAATTCACTCTTTGGGGCTTTTATTTTGAAATGGGGTGTGTGCGTGTGTGGGGTGTGGGGGGGGGGTCCTCTAAAAGTCTCTAAGACCTGAATGACTGTATGAGAGAGAGACACAGACAGGGAGAGCGAGAAGAAAGAATTAGTGAGTGAGAGAGAGAGAGGCAGAGAGAGAGAGAGAGAGAGAGAGAGAGAGGCAGAGAGAGAGGCTCTGATATCTCTGGCAAACTTTCTCATTTGGAGATTGTACTATGTTTTATCTTTTACAGCTTACATAACTATTGTCCTGCTCTGCCATGTCTTTCCTCGTCTCTCCCTCTTGTGTCGCGGTGTGTGTAAATGTCATCTATCAAAAAACTGAATCATGTTGGCAATAGTTAAGGGTTTTCTCAACATTTGAAAGTTGAAATGGTGAAAGTATGAGAAAGTTGAAGGATTTGAAAGTTGAAGAAGTTTAAGAGGATTTGAAAATATTCTCCATAGACATCCCATTCAAAAATAAAGTTGCCAAAAACTTAATAATTCAAAAAGTTTAAAGGTTAGAAATAGAAAAAGTCATAGCAGAGATGAGCTGAAGGAGCTGAACATTTTGATAGTTGAACGGTTTCTGTTGGAATGCTTAACAGCATTCCAACAATTAATGATTGAATGTGCTGCCAATGCTAAGAGGTATGTCTGCCTATTTTTCTCTTTCTCTCTTTCCCTTTCTCGTTTTTTAACTGCCTGTCTGTCAGTCAGTCACTCTACCTGTTGGTCTGCTTTTCATCCTGACTGTGTTTCTAACTGCATTATCTGTCTACCAGCACAACAGCCTATTACAGAAACCATAGCTGGCTGTCTCTAAAAATCATCTTCTGTTCTGTATATTATCCCATGGGTTTACATCTGCAATACCAGTTTCACATATGCAATATATCCTGTCTCCACAAGGTGGCAGTTATCCCCTCATGCATGCATAGCCTTACACCATAGAACATCCTGGTCATGTGCACCATGAAATCTCAAGAGAATAGATGTGCCCCAGCTTACTTTTCATTATGAATCAAACTTTTCATTGCATTTAGTTTTCATTAACCTGCAGCAGTGGATTAAGTTTTATGGTTAAACAACATCTTAAGATATTACAGAACAAACGATGTACGCTAGAAAGATTAGGATGAAGAGAGAGTTACATTCATATCTCTTGTAGAATCGACTGCTTACTGGTAATTGATCAAAAAAAAATTTAACCTGAGACGAATCCTCAAAATTCAAGTATTTATCCTCATATTTGGTAATTTGATTCCAGTTAATCCATGGGGCTTTTATTTTGAAAGGGTGGGGCTGGGTGGGGGAGGGAGGGGGAGAGGAGACATAATCATAATGTTTGACACACATAAACAGAGGTTATTAAATGACAGGCTTCATCACAAGCAGTTCAGTTAGAATTCACTCTCTGGGGCTTTTATTTTGAAATGGGGTGTGGGGTGGGGGGGGGGGGGAGGGGAGAGGAGACAGAATCATAATGTTAGATAAACACAAACCGGTTATTAAATGACAGGCTCATCACAAGCATTTCAGTTAGGATTCATTCTGTGGGGCTTTTATTTTAAAATGGTGTGTGTGTGGGGGGGGGGGGGGGGGTGGAGGATGGGGGAAAGACCTCTAAAGATCCCTAAGACCTGAATGACTGTATGAGAGAGAGACACAGAGAGAGAGAGAGAGAGAGAGAGAGAGAGAGAGAGAGAGAGAGGAGTGCATGTGCGCATGTGTCTGTGAGTCTGTGTGTTTATCAACATCACTAATTGGCTCAATCACGAACACATGTGTGCCTGAAGCCATTTGAAAATATTCTCCATAGAGATCCTATTGAAAAAATAAAAAGCTTAATAATTCAAAAAGTTTAAAGGTTAGAAATATAAAAAGTCATAGCACCCCTCTGGTGAAAGAGCTGAACATTTTAATAGTTGAACGGTTTCTGTAGCTTAAAAAATGAAGGAGGAGAAGAGGTGCGACGGAAGAAATAGAAGAAGTTGAATAAAGATTCGAAGAACAATAGTTTATTGTTGGAATGCTTAACAGCATTCCAACAATAAAGAAACAGGATAACAATAGTTGGAATGCTTAACAGCATTCCAATAATAAAGAAACAGGATAACAATAGTTGGAATGCTTAACAGCATTCCAACAACAAGTGATGCATGCTGATCTATAGCTGGAAGAGGCCATGCTGGTTTATAGAGCTATTTAACACACGTGAAGTTACACCCGATGTAACCCGACCCATCAGCCATGTTTCTGCTGCCCAAAACGGACACACTTGCTCTAGATAGGGCCATTCGCATTTTCACATTTTTACGTTGGCCACCATAGTTCTCCGACCTACACGCTTTGCACACGGAAGAAGTTTCAGTCGATTGTAATCTGCAATCTCACCGCTAGATGCTGCCAAATCCTACACACTGCACCTTTAATGTTTCCAATCTTTGGGCTACTCACTCATTTGACATGAAGGTAGAACACTCCTGTATCAGTTTGTAACCGTCTAAACCTGTCTTGGCTAGTTACAGAAAATGACCGTGAATAACAATTCCCAGGCTTATAATTATCAAATCTTTAATCATAAATAAAAGAGCTCTTCCACTTCAACTGGACAAACACATCGGTCATTCATAAAGGTTTACCCACCCAGAATACTTGTCGTATTTGTGACGCCACATGGTTGAAAAAATGATTAATTGTGTGGTATTAAAATGGACAAATAGAGGTCTCATCAAAGTGTGAAGTTTATTAAGACAAGAGCGTCTGTGTCTGAGCCATCTCTGCTGAGTGCAGGGAGATAGGGTGACGATAACACCAAGGCCACAGAAGTAGCAAAAGAGAGTGCATCAGAATTGAAACTTTCTCTCATAACGTGCATTCTTGTGTGTGTGCACAAGATCCAAACGAGGGCCTACTCTTAAAAACAAAAATAAAAATAAATCACAGTGAACCTTTAAAAGGTGCTGAATTCAAAATTTAGAGCATTAATATAGCATCAATCAACTATTTGCTCTGTCAAGATATAGAGGAGTAATGTCTACCTGAGCAGAGAATGAAGTCAGCCACCCAAACTTACAACAGAGCCAGAAGTGAGAGCTGGAGATGTCCTGTATGAAAACAGGAAGAAATCACCAACAAATCAACTCTACAAGGATGCCACCATCACTTCCTGATTCCTATTCCCTATTCTCTCACCCATGGGTAACTTGTGAGGAGAAAGAAGTTAACAAGCAGATTTAACAAAGTTAAGAGTACCAAAGAAAGAGTGATAGAAACACATGCATGAAAGCAGACCAACAGGTAGACAGACAGTCAGTAAGGAACTTGGTTACTTAAAGTAGCCATGTTGGAAACACATTGGAAAGTTTGAAAGTGTAACATTAGAGCACGTTATTCACTTAGAATATGCTGCAGTGAATTGGGTTGTGCTGAAAAGCGGGCCATGGATCAATGTTACCTTGGCCCAGAACCATTGTGACCCTTCAATACTTCACACTTGAAACCTTTTGAAACTACATCTGTGTGTTTTGTAATGGCTGTTGCAGTGACAGGCCGAATATCAGGCAGGAAGGGCGTGTGTGTCGAGTGGTTTCCTCTCTCGGTTGGCTGATCAGAACAAGCCGAGGGTGTGAAGGGTGTGTTCTTGTTAGGTTTTTGTGGTTGCAGTTGCGCTACCAATCAGAGTTGCCTGCACACCATGATCACTTTCGTGGTGTTTGTGTGACAGGGTGGGTGAAAAAAAATTGTGCTCTGCTGGTTGAGAGCTGTTGAGCCTGCACTCGCCTTCCTGTGGCCCCCGGGCTTGAGAACCTCTTTCTGATTGCAGCTTGTCCATGTGACTCTGGTTTCCGTTGCTTGCCTGCTTCCGCGACTAGTAAAAAGAGTCATCAGTGCTTCAGTCAGAAGAAGGAAGGCAGCTGAACCTCACACAGGAGAACACTCTGCAACAGCAAGTCAACCAGCGATATGGTCAGGGGATCAACCGTCAGTGGCTTGGGAAATCCACATCTAACCACCAGCGTAAGTAAATGCACTGTGCATTAGTTTAGTACTGTAGTATGCAGTGTGCTAAAAGAAGCCAAAAAAATGCTTTGTCTTAAATAAGAATGTTGAGTTTTGTTCTTTTGCACAAGATATCTTTTTGATCTACTTATTTTGTGCATACTTGAAACCTGCTAGTACTGTATATGATGTGCTTAAGTCTTGTTACAACACATGTCAACATAAAAATGTAGTTTCCAATATGTTTATTAGTGTTGCATAATGAGTCATTAGTAATGTAACCAAATTGCTTGGTGTTGAATTTGAGTAATGTCGCTGAGTTATGGATTGCCCACAATTAGAACTTAACATTTTGAAAAAACAAATCTCACTTTAATAATGCTGATTTTCAATTTCACTCTATGCATGTTTAATTGAAATATGACACATATTACCATTATTCTAATGAAAGCGTATGCTGTCTTTTTGAGCTATCCTTATGCGATATTATGTCAGTATCAAACACTGGGTGGATCAGTCACAAACTGGCCAGTAACACTTAGAAAAGAGAGATTAGTATTCTGCAAAACTGTTTGTACACAACAATGTAGTCTACCGTCAGATAAGCTATACATGTGAAAAAAGAACAACAGAAAAGTGATAAGAACAGTGATAAAATGTTATGTAGAAAATTATACAATTTTTGATATAAAAGTAAAAACTAGACAACATCATATACTTCATAAATCCACTAAAATACAAAGTGTATGCGTACAAGCCAAAAAAGGAACACGGCCTCCATATCCAGCATGCGTCACGCAGTGGCTTGAATTGAAATTAGGGAAATTTGACCAAAATGCCCAGCTGCTGTAATCAGTAAAAAATACAATATTACAGAAAGGACATTCACACATTTACATCATATTAATCAACTCCAACTTCTTTCATTGTGTTTGGTCAACCAGACACAACAGAAATGAAACACAGATTTCATGTTGCAGACACGAGTAATGTGAAAGCCCCGTTCACACGCTTGTCAAGTCTAACATATAAGGTTAGGATACAACAGGTGAAATCATTTGCTCACCGCTACAGAAATGTTTAAGTTGGGACTCAATACAAATTTTAACTGAAAATCATCACTCACAATATGAATGTTTTTGGCACGTGTAGTTAATTATACATCTGCCAGTCCACTACATTGACCGCCGACACTTTAATGTCAAGCTGCCATCTCGCTTTCCTAGTTTGATAATCCATTTACAGCGGAGGGATTGATTTACCCAATATTGCATGCCTGTAGACGTGGTGTCATGGTGCTCGTTTCAAAATGTCATACCATGCTCATCATCACATACAAATCAAGGCTACTGCATATACTCATGGACTGATTAAGTTGAATCACCTACAGTCAGCACATGTCTGTGTTGATCAATAAGCATCCTCCCTCTCTTCTTCTATCACCTTGTCAACAGTGAGGATGTTAAAATGCCAGTCCACGGGCTCACTCCCATCCTGCTCTGCTTGTTACCCATGTGGAGAATCCTGACGCCAGTCTCAAGTCATCCACAACACAGCCAGTGCCAGCTGGTAAGACGTCTCATTTGAACTCAGCTCCACATAATAAAAAGCTCCTCTCTTGAGGATGACACCCTGTCGCTCAATGAGATTACCTGTATTAATAAAGGTTAAATTAAGAGATTCCTTTGGGATTAATACAGTTCCATCTTTTCTTATCTTAAATTAAAAAAAAAGCACAACTCGAAACGAACTGAGGTCTCAGGAACATTGGTGGAGTAAGACAAATGTCCCACTGGTAGGTAACCTCAGATGTATTTTGTTGAGAAAAGATAAGCATTTTGTTGTTAATGTCATCATTGCAACACTGTCCTCTGATGCTGCATTCAGTTGTTGTGAAAACATGATAACCGAGAATAAAAATGGTCACGTGAACATCCAGGAAATTACATTTTGTGAGGATATTTTGAGTGCTCCGACATTTCCCACTTTGTCTCATCAGGAAGGCAAATTGAGTAATTTAATCCATAAATAATCCATCAAAGCTGTTAGTCCACTGTATTCAATTATTTGTTATTTTCACTCTAAAACCATCAACTTTCTAACAAGCCATACTGTTACCTATCATTTAACAATGTCATATTTACAACATTGGATTTAATGCACTATTGTAGTGGAAGTACACATTGTTGATGACTTTTTCACTTTCTAAACAGACATGAAGTCTGCATTTGTCAAAGTGAATACATTTTTAATTGTCTACTTAATAAATTAAGTAGCTATCTAAAAAGTTTTCACAACATGACAACCCCCACATGTCTCTTAATGATGATTTATTACTGATATATAATTAGTCAGTTGAGAAACACTACTAAAGACTTTTTCTGATGTGATCAAAGTGCAGCTGAAAAGTGGCATCCAGAAGAGAAAATATATTAGCTGGTTTATTAAAACTGAAACGTTTTGGATGAATTGTCAGCTATATTAATAGTATAAAGAAAATATCTACAACTACTGTGTGAGTGTAAGAGTGCCTAAAGGGTGTGTTTAAAATATATATATATTTTTTTTGTTTATAATTTGTTTTTATCAACGCTGTGAGTTGAAGAGCAGTTCTTATGCAAAACTAATTCTAAAAACAAATTTTCTTTTAAAAACTGTCAAGTGACCAACGAAAATGTTCAATTGTGCTTTGAGCTTTGAGCTTAACGCTAACATCGGCATGCTAAAATGTTCACAGTAACAATGGTAACGTAATGTTGATGCAAGTAATATTCATCAAGTTCACCATCTTAGTTTAGCCTAATGCTAATTAGCACTAAAACCACAGCACAACTGATGCTGAATGCCATTAGTTTTTCAGGTATTTAGTCAAAAGTCAAGTAAAGTATTGTGCACCAAAGTCATTTGAATTCATTCTTTAGTGACCTCGAGTGTGTGTAGCAAATTTAATCTCAATCCATTCAACAGCTTTTGATTAATTTCACTCTGTACAGACCGAGATTCATGTTGTTGCTAAAAACAAAAATAAAGCCCATGTTAAAATTCTGATGTTAGATAAAGAGATATGAGAGGTTAAACAATCCCTCCAAAAAAAGGAAGCCTGTTGATGTAAACCCACAAAAGAATAAATATAGCCTGATGATTTTTTGCTCAGGAATCTTGCATTATTTCTAAAAAAAATGTAAACATTTCTTTCCCACAAGGAGACATGCAATAAACAAGCCCACAAACTTCAAGCTACCTGCTCTCCTTCTCTCTGCAGATACAAAGAACGGCTCTCTGCAACAATGGCAAGCTCTCCTCTGTGCCTGCTGGACTGCCCGACAACTTAGAGGAGCTTCAGCTCAACTACAATCACATTCAAACACTACAGGACACCTCTCTCCTCCGTTACCCCTCACTAAACACTCTGAGCTTAGCTTGTAATAGTTTGGAAAAATTTGAATCAAACACTTTTCAACACTCAAAATTGTTAGTAAGCCTCAATTTAGCAAACAACAATCTTCATATTGGCTGCCAAGAAACCAGCCACGCATTAAAGACTCTACCCAGGCTTAGAGCTCTGGATCTCTCCGAGAATGTGCTCGAGGACGAAATGGTGGCCACTCTTCTCCAAAATCTGACATCCCTGGAGTACCTCAATCTCTCTGGAAACTTGCTGCAAAGACTGGATGAGACGTCATTCAGAAATCTTCACCAACTCAAAGAACTCGACCTACAGAGAAACATCATGTACGAGATTGATGGCGCTTTCGATGGCAATCCAAAGCTCCAGCGGCTCAACTTGGCCTTCAACTATCTGCTTTGCCTGACAGACTTTCATATGACCCAGCTGGTGGTCCTCAACGCCAGCCACAACTTTATTGAGTGGTTCGTCACCAGACCAGACCTTAACGACACTTTCCAGCTAGAGACACTTGATCTATCAAACAACAAAATGCTCTTCTTTCCTTTCTTGCCTAACCACAGCCACCTGAGGAATCTTTACCTATCCCACAACAGCGTTAGCTTTTACGAACACTTGGCAGACAACAGTACATTCCCGAACTCCACCACAACTGTTGAGTTCTACAACATGAAGAAGTACACGGGCAACGTGACTGCTCAGCTGTGGAACGAGAGCCTTTCCGGGGACATCTCCTCTCTTGAGATTTTGGACCTAAGAGGAAACCAGGTGAGGTATTTTCCTGAAGGATTCATCCAGAAAATGCCTGCCCTGTCTAGACTTCAAATGCGCACGAACTGTCTGGAAACCTTAAATCTAGCGTCGGAACAGTTCTCTGGCAGCTTGTACGAGTTGGACCTTAGCAACAACAGGCTGAACCAGATCGTTGCAGATAGAAGTACGCTGACCGCTCTTGGCAATCTGACGTACCTTAACCTTAGTTTGAACAATCTTGAGCGGTTACCCTCGGGTTTATTTTCCTCATTGCCAAGCCTCAGGTCAGTGGATCTCAGTTACAACAACGTTGACATTTGCCATGCCGAGGAAGCTGAGACCAGTACAGACACAAGCTCAGCTTGCGCAGATTGGAAAGACATTGCATCCCTAATGCAACTTTACCTTAAGGGATGCAACCTTACAATAATTCCATCGTCTGCGTTCACTGGGTTGTCGCTAACGCACTTGGAACTGTCCGACAACCCTGGACTCATTGTCCAAGAATCAATACAAAGTCTCAGCAGAACATTGCAGCATCTAGGTTTAGGAAACACTCAAATACAAGATTTAGACTTCTCCCATTTACACAGTCTTGAGTCTCTGAACATTTCAAGGAACTCTCTTGGTTATCTTCCCCCTTCACTTCTAAATCTTGACCTGAAAGTGCTGGATTTGAGGGACAACAGACTGTCCACTATTCCCTCTAGTCAGGCAAACACATTAGCCCCCAAACTGCACACTGTTTTTCTCACAGGAAATCCGTTCAACTGTTGCCAAACTGAATGGTTCAGGACATTTGAAACAACAAAGACAATCAATATGGTCGGACGATCAGACATTGAATGTGAAGATCTCATGCAAATGACACACAGAGTGGAGCGCTCCCAGTCATTTTTTTGTTTGGAGAAAGATGGGGAATCTATAATCTGGTATCTTCTGCTATTTGTACCCATCTGTCTTTTGTTTGTGGGCATTTTGATCATTGTTCTGCTCACCTTCAAGCCTAAAATGCTACAAAAGTCAATCAAAAAGAATTGTTTGAAGCCTACATCTTACTGATACTTTATAAACCTTAAACAAATGTGTTTTGTACAGTGTAGTGTTGACAAATGTAACTGAATGTATGTTGGCAATAAATTCAATTAATTGTAAAACTGTCTACAACAATGAATGAACAATTCTATGATATCTATTCAAGTAAGGGGGCATTAACTTTTTGGCAATGATGTGCTGTTGACGTGCGATTAAAAAAACCAGACCCCTTGCCCGATACCCTGATATAGCAATGTAGCTGTGTGTGTGTGTGTGTGTGTGTGTGTGCGCGTGTGTGTGTGTGTGTGTGTGTGTGTGTGTGTGTGTGTGTGTGTGAACATATGCAGAAGTAGTGTGATGCAAGTTGTTAAGCAGCAGAGGAAACATGAAATTTCCTGTTTTGCTAAGATGTGCAGGAACTGCCCAGTTCAGAATCTCGAAGAGGAGGGGTATGAGGTTTCCTTCCCATCAGGGGGACACAGATGCAACATATGCATGAACTTTTAGTGTGTCAGAACAGCTATCATAATAAACCTTACAATCCCTTTTTTGTTTTACAGTTACAGTTACACAGTATGTGTGTTGTTTCTCAGGAGTCGGAGGCTGGTATATCAGTGTGTCGCTGTGCACGGTGCAGAAGTCCTAACCAGAAAGTAACCAGAATACCGCTGTGGTGATGCTCAGGGTCATGGTGGTTGGGACATAAAAAAGAGAAACCGGAGAAAAGTTGTGCCAAAGCCAAGAAACTTCATACTTTTTACATATGTTTTATGATAAAGTCATCGGAGTCAAAACATGTTTCTTTTTGGTGTTCATCTGCAGAGCAGAGAGGATACGTTCTGAGCATGCACATGGGTTCAACTCAGGGCAGCAGCTGACTACAGGTGGAGGAACAGGCTTGTGAGTTGAAGGTTTCTGTTTGAACATCTTTAACCAAAATTAAGTGAAGAATAAGTCGTGTAAACAATGACTCATCTTGCACTTCTGAATTAATTTCAACTTGAAACCAGTGTAAGTGTACGTGAAGCAAAAGTACCAGCAAATATTGCTGGTACTTTTGCTTCAATTGCTGGTAAGGTACAAATTGAGGTTTTCAGTTTCTATCAGGAAATTAACAGCAGGTTCTGACAAAGCGGCTCAAGCGTCTGATCCTATTGGGAAAGACTTGATGTCAAGAATTCATCATTTGCGGAAGGCCCTTTTCCACTGGTCACAGATTGTTGACCAAGGGGAATTTCATTTGATTACTCAGCTATATCAGGTCAGAAGTTAGAAGACAACTATATGAAATAGGTTAGAGGACATTCACACAACACGGCAGCCAAACTTTGATAACTTCGTATCTAACTTAGCATGGTGTATAAATGTGATTGCACAAGCCATATTTAGTGGTGGCTGGGGACAAAACATAAATATGAATTATATCACCACCCAGTCAACTTTGTCGTGTGGACATAGCACAGCAAATTTGCAAAGCACACATAAATAGAGCGGATTTGTTATTGCAAAACAACCAGCTGTGAGTTAGGGGTCCGCACTTAAAGTGAACAACCAAATATACACCACAATACTCAATGCAATGCGGCTCAGTGGTCACAGTTTCTCACAGAGCAATGCAAAAGTAAATGGGGAAGTGAAATTTGAGCTTAAGTGGTCAAATGTGATTCTTTCGTGTAGCATTCTGCTGGCGAGTACTGTGGTACATCTGAGCTAGATCTATACTGCCCCGCCTCCCCCCACAGCAAATATGCCTTATTTGATTTGATGCCCCTTTAGTACATACAATGTATTACAAGATAACACGAAAGAAAATTAATCTTGTCAGGCTTCAAGTAATGCTTTAGTGTCCAGCCAGCCAGTGACCGGACCAATCAGCGTCCTGTGAGGAGCTACTGGGCGACTGTTCGTTCTAAACAACAATGGCGGTTCCTTAAGAGGTTAGCGTAGCTGCAATAGCATCAGTTATAGCAGAACTGGAGCGTGTTTCTTTATTGAAAGAAGAGCAAAGAAGCTTTCTGCACGCTGGTGCCCCACCACATGCATTCCGTGCCCTCTTTTATTTATATATATATATATATATATATATATCTGCACAAATTGCAGCTGAGCCTGATTGGAATATCAGAACATCATTAGTATTGCAAGTATTTGGGCGTAAATCACCAACTGTCTGAAGAAACTAGCATTGCCATCCATAGAGCCTGGCTAAAAACAACAACACAGCCTGTTCAGTAGAGACAATTTGTCTTTGACAGTGATAGTATGGTGGCTACTTGTTACAGTGTGAACCAGCATCCTCAGCAAACACATTAGATAAGCAGCAGTTTATCTTCTCACTTCACTTTTTCACCCAGTTTTTTTTTTTTGTCAAAAAAAACTACTTGATTTTGCACCCAAACTAACTTTTTTGGCCCTCAAACTGACTTGTAGCTGTCAAAGGGAAAGTAGAATTGCCTGATTTAAAGTTGTTAATATGTGAGTGTGAAAGCCTTGTTCAAGATGAATCACAAAAAAACTGTCATTTTGCTTTTTTCCCCTTAACATCAAGTGAACCTAAAGGACGCCTAAAATGGCAGATGTCAACAACTTTTTTCTGTGCAACATTCGGAAGAAAATTAGGACTGATGAAAGAGGAAGTGTTTCTTTCTCAGGATCACTCATCTGATCTGTGAACTGGTTTAAGGCTTACTTCATCTTAGCAAGTGATAAAGAAAAGTCAGGTTTCAGAATACTGTGCAACTGAAAGGTCCACAGCTGAGGTTTTATGAGGTCCAATGTTAGCCGCAAATGACACTTAAGGATCTTTTTCTCCATTGTGCTTTCAGGCTTTACCTTTCAATATCGCACTCTTTTGGAAAATGGTAACACAAGCTACTGTAGGTCAAAGGTTAGTGGTTAATGTGATGCTGATGGCCGCATGTTGAAAAAACGAATTATTATCCAATGTAAGCTGACGTACAGGCAGCTTCTTAGTCAACAAGCAGTTTGCAAAACTTCACTTCCTCTTAACCCTTCCTGCTCTTATCACAGGCGACGATGGGCGCTTTGCACTGGACTTATTGTTTAGCCAGGAAGCGCTTCATATCAGTTGTTAACTGTGTGACTGCCTCAAGACTGCTAAAAGTGACGAATGAAAGCATTTGAGTGTGAAAAAAACAAGTTTTCGCTATGTTTTACAGGCTCATTTTATTACGGTCACTGTATAGAGTCTACCCAGAACAGGGTTCCTTGGAAATCTTTTAAATCTTCTGCAAATTAAGAGATTCTTTCAAACTGGGTCAGAGTTTTGAGATGTTTTCTGGGGATTTGTTTGTTTTCTGGTCCACAGCGGCTGGTACTGCAGCATGAAGATTCAATGGGAGTTGTGGAAGTCACTGGGGATCGGGCCAGGAGAGAGCCCAAGACAACTGGGTAGAGGGAATCTACTCTTCTGCTCACCAAATTCTCTTTGAATGAGTCAACATTGAGAAAATATTTTGAATCACTTTAAAATAGAGCTGCTTTTGGATGAAGCAGGACAAATCATCAGAAGAATAAGCGTTCATTCAGAGGTGTCATCCATGTCATAATAAACAGCCTTTTAATCATGGTGGGCATGACTTCAGTCAGAGTGCATGTTTATCTCCTTTCACAGGAAATGTCTCCAACCACTACTGTAGAAACCCTTTGTCGGTGTTAAAATGAAAAACTTTACCTTTTAGGCTCAACATTTTCTTTAATTAAGATCTACAGTAGATTATTGAAGGTTTGACATGTGCTTTACTGAGAACTAATGAGAAAATAGTTTTGGAAATTGACCTGTAGGAGTACTAAACATAATTAGTTTTCCTTGAAAATGGTTAATTCCAGTTTCCTCTTGGTTTTTGTTCTAGTGTTAGTATGTTAATGTTTAATCCTTTAATGACAGTTAGCACTACATCACTGGGTCTAAAATAGCAGCTTTCAAAGGTGTTCATGCATTACATGACATTAACTTTCTCTAGCTCAGTAACGTGTCTCAATCATAGGTCTCAATCTCACATCATTCTGCCAAATTACATTTCTTCAGTTGTATTTAACAGCACAAATTGCTTGCTCTGCCCTCTAGTGGTTCCACTAGGAATCAACAAAAATCAACAATCAAGACGACAGTAAATGCCACATTTTGTTCCCTCACTACTGAAAGTGTGTATGGACATAAATAAAACAAAAACTCGAAACAGACCAGTGTTATTTTCTTGTTTTAACTCATATTGTATATTTATTTTACAATTGTATGCCATCTTATCAGTTACACACAAAAACAAAAAGCAGCCATGGAATAATATACTTTCATCTCCCAGAATGCAACAAGGCTTTTTCTATTTTTCAATGTGAAGCTGAAATGCAGGTTTAAGGGAAATTGATGTTAGTAAGGTAAAAAGAAAGTGTAAATGTTTTTACTTTAAGGCTTTTTCTTCAAAGTGAACACATGTCGACAATGAACATGTCACTGTGTATTTATGTACAATACACAAGTCAATAATTTAATCAAAGACAACAGCTGTCTTCAGATAAATGAACTTCCAACAGAAACGTGGAAATGCTGGTTTCCAATTGTCAATAACTTAAATAGAAGTATTGGGGTTCAATAAATGCAGAGGAGACTGAATAGACCGTCTCAATACGGCTGGTGTAGCTGCAAACAAGGCTCATGGTTTCAGAGAGGTCGATTCACTGCGATAGGCACTTAACGATGTCTGGCATGAGAGTTTGGTAACTGCGCGGTTATCAGCAGGTAACAGTCTCTTATTCCGCCTCGCTCATCAATCAAATGTACTGGAACAATGTGTTTAAACTCGCTGTCCATGTGAATAAAGCTGACGAACAATACTTACGATAATGTTTAAAAAACAATAATAATTCTTTGGATAACCATAACAGCTACTGCACCGTAAGATTATCAATTATAGAATAAGGCTTAATAATCAGCATCACTCTCCAGTTCAAATTGAAGTGCATTTTTGTATTTAAAAAAAAAAGTGTCTGCTGTATTGTTACTTGAGAAAACTTGCAGTGAGGGAAGAGAAATACAACCCTCACATTAAAAGCATTTATGTCACCATCTGAGCTGTGTGTATATATATATATATATATATATATATATATATATATATATATATATATATATATATATATATATATATATATATATATATATATATATATATATATATATATCGTAAACAAAATTTGTATTTTTTTTTTTTTAAATGGGAGATGTTCTGGCACATATTTGCAGATTGCATGGCGTCAAGCACAAAAGCATGGAAGCATGTTATAGAAATGTACTACAGTTGCATACAAACACATCAGGGACTGGGGGTCCGGTTCCTTTCCCTTCTCTCAAATGTATTCACTCAAGCCAGTGTCTGCTGAAACTGAGACTCCTTTTCATAGAAATATAACTCATTCTAAAATGGCCAAATGGAAGGGAAAGTGAAGCCCGTCCCTGGAACACAATATAAATATGAGATCACAGCTGGTTACAGAGGCCCGGTGGTGGGGTGGGCGATCTCAGTTAAGTAACTCCAGGTAAGTGATCGGCACTTTGCCCATCTGGTTGCCACGCTCGCCCATCAGCCAGTCTGAATCCATGCCAGGGACGCTGCTGACGACGATCACCTGCAAAGACAGGGGAGGGGGTACATTCTCCGTTTCTATTAAAAACGTTACACTGGACCATGGCAACGTTTATTTGTCAAGGCACATTACTGACATAGCAGAAGCTCTCACGTCAGTAGAATTCGTTGCACTCATCCACTTTACTTACAATTTTCCGTTTGTCAAAGACACCAAATGTATGAACTGCTTGGTTACCAATCCCTGTTATTATCAAAGTCAGTTCGGCACGGGCAGACTGGAAAATGTGCCTGAATGTGAGTATTAGGGTGAATGAGGTAATGCTGGTTCATTGTTAGTCAACCGCTGGCTCGTCATGGACCGTTCGGTGCTTTTCCAGGAAAAGGGAGTGGCTGATGTTCTACTGTACAGGAACTGCTCCAGTGCAGTTTGGCTTCAGACTCCCAGACTTCCCAATTTTGTTAGTTTAATAAAGGTTGATTCTAATATTAAAATGAAACTGGAAAATAATCTACAATAAAAGACAAAAAAATGGAAACAAGTAAGAGTTGATGAATATGGAAACCTACAAAAAAAACCCCAGCTTCTTAAAATGTGTATGTTTCACTCCTTGTTGACAGTTTTTCTCCGCGGTGATGAGAGAATGGAGCAATGATTATCTCGGACTCACCTCATCAGCCAGCAGGGAAAGCTCACTGCTGCTGGCAGCATCGTAGTCGTAGAGCACTCGCGCTTTGCGGCTGCCGTTGGAGCTACGCAGCTCATTGAATCCGCCCGACGCCGTGGAGCTGCTGCGGCCCGCGGACACACTGGGCAGGGAGGCCGACACCGGGATGGTGGGCACAGAGTTGCTGGCCCCGCCCGACACCGACGACTGGTTGTTGTTGGAGAACGTTGAGGGGAAACTAGCGGGAGGAAGGGGGGGGGGGGGCGATGAACACTGGCAACTGCAGACTGCTGTGCCACCCTGCAGCAGCGCTGGGTGATTACGTGTTCTGCACTGATGCAGTAGATTATTTACCAGTCCCATTTTTAGTCTCTCTCCCCCTGTATGAATTAGATAAAGCTGACTTCTCGGTGACCTCATCGCTGATTAAGTATTCGTCACTTTCAACAGAAAAGAGAAAGGTTTATGTAACCCTACTTGAACTACTTAATCGCAAAAAAGAATGAGAAGATCATTCAACATCAATAGTTTTGTTGACAGAAAAAGTTTCTAAAAGTAAGACAATAATATAATAACTGCATTAACACTATATTAATACTATTCATTTTGAAATGAGCACTGCAGGTCCTGTTTGGAAAGTATTGAGACGAGTAATGATTAGGGTTGTAACGGTACACGTATTCGTATTGAACCGTTCGGTACAAGGCTCACGGTTCGGTACGCATGACGAACCGAATACGTTTTGGGGAAAAAAAATAAAAAAATGTAAAACCTTTATTTAACCAGGTAGTCCCATTGAGATTAAAAATCTCTTTTGCAAGATGTAAGTAACAATACAAGATGTAAGTAACAATACTACATAACATTAAGGAGCAGTTTTTGTTTTTGATGCTTATGTGTTGCTAAGAAGACACCCCAGAAGACGGGTCACTCAGGTATAGTTCCATCATTGTTCAAAGTCAAAGAATAACTTCATGATGTTAGTTGTAATGAATAAATATATTTTAAAGTTTCAAGTACATTTCTCTGGCATTTATAGTTTTCTACTGTACCGAAACATACCGAACCATGGCTCCACTGTATCGTACCGAACCGTGAATTTTGTGAACCGTTACACCCCTAGTAATGATCCTTGTATCTCAGAACAAAAGATGTCTCCTATGTGACATTACAGAAAAACTGCCCTCTAATGTAGTGCGATGCCAGTGAGCTTAGTTGAATGAAGAATGGATAAATGGTCACAGTGGTGTTTCACCTGCCCAGCTGCTTTTGGAGATCCACCATGTACTGGTAACACTGTGCGTAGTACGTAGACTGGGCCTCCACAAAGTCATTCAAGCAGCGTAGGTGATGTGCCTGGTAATGCACAAGGAGACGAATACTGAAGAGAAGAATACTGAAACTTTCACTGGTTTGTCTCAAACTTTTTTTAACTCACATTGTATAAAAAGGAGTTCAATAGATTTCTTAGCTTAATTATTGTTGTATTTAAAGTTAGATATGCATGATTCTAGAACAAACATTTTGTTATCTTTTAAATGGTAGCTCTACCCACTTCACGCACCAAAATCGGTATTCGTGGCAAAAACCAGCAGCACGACAACAACATCCCTAAATGATATCGGTTTAACGACTGAGTGATGATTACAGCAGACGCCTGAGAGAGGAGAGGGTGTGGGTGTGCCGGGCTGGGCTACGTACATGGGTGCTGCTGACGCCTTCTAGCAGCAGCCGGGTGATCTCTGCCTGCCGGTCAAACTCACTCTGGGTCATCCTCAACTCCTGCTCTGCCTGAGAACCAAGAACCAAAAGTAGACGTTTAGAGAGTAACATCACCGTTCCACTGGTGATGGAGAAATGATGATGATGATCCAAGGGAGCAAAAATCAAGTATACTGTTCTTATCATTTATGGCTGTAATCACAATGCTTTACAGAGCGAAGAACAGACATATGGCTTAAAAGTAAGAGTGAATGAACATGCATCACACTAACAAATTGGTTTGCTGATATTCTGTTTTTGAAAGGCTATATTATCTGTATTTGAGTATAAAGTTTATGTCCCGTGGTATCTAATATGGAAATAATCACAATCATTTAAGCGGAATATCAACATTTACCACACATTAGTCCATAAAAACGCATTAAACAAAATGAAAAGTCAACCACAAGAGAAGATAAAGCCAGAGTCTGTATATGTGCATATGACAGGATATGTCTTCAGCAGGTCAAGACCAGAGAGGACAGAGGCCCATCAAGGACAGACGGGGAAAAGGACAATTAAACAACTAAACATGATGTTTCTGTCCTCGTATTGAGCCAAAGGATTCCATGAGAGTCTTGTGGAACAATGGTTTGTTGAGACTCTCTAAAGTCCAATAAACATACGGTCTGGAGCTGAGACTGACGGGGACAATGGCCGTACTGTCTTGAACCCTCTACAGAGAGAACATTGACAGCGTTTGGTTCTTGTGGGACTCGTCTACAAGGATCCAAGGTTCTCCATGAGATACGACGGTACGTGTCATGGAGGAGATACAGAAAGCTCCGGGCAGCAGCTGTTCACACTGCTACCAGGGGGTTTGGTGTGTGTGTGCGCGCGTGTGTTCAATTCAAAGATAGCTCCAACATTCCACTCACCTCTGTCACTTCCTCTCCTCACATCTGCTGCTTTGCGTTGTGAAAACAGTGACACAGTAGTTAGAGCTACAGCTGCTGCACGGCCGCCGCCAACACACAACACATCCTCACACTCGGTGTGTGTTTGTGCGAGGGCGAGACGGCGGCGTGCTTTCACAAAAAACCACACTCTGTAGACGCTAAGAGGACGGTGACAATGTAGCACAGACATGTTTCTCATCCCTCGGCATTCACACAGCCAAACCACCTTGGTGTGATGGGTGTAACACCCGCCACACCAAGACTAATGGTGTGAATAAGCTGACACTGTTGATAAAACACACCTTTGTTTCTATGGATTAAAGCCACTCGAAAACGCTGCTGTTTGGAAAAGCTAAATGCTTAAAATGAGCATGTTGACAAGCCACAGGGATAACATGGCTCGGAATTCGCCAAAGGAATCACAGTAATGGATGGAAGTTGGGCTCACTGGGTCTCATCTAGATAGTTTCAAAAGCCACTCATTTACTCAAGACTGCAGCCAAATAGCTTTGCTGGGATGTTGCCCAGCGCTGTAATGTCCATCCAGGAGTCTAACATTACATCATATTGTCTCATGATTCTTGTAGTTCTATAATATCAGCAGCTTAGTTGGGAATTTGCCTCGTTTCTTTACTCACTGGCGTTCTACTCTTGATGCATGAGGGGAAATGCAAGAGATATTATCTTCCAACATTGTTATCTGGAAGACGGTCTCGCAACAAAGTCAGACCCTTCAAGTGCCAGTGTGAATCAAATGAAGGTTTCTTTTTGCAACTAGACGTGTAGATGAAAAGCTGCAGGTCAGCACGACTCTTGATTTTTCAATAGAAAACATCATGCATCATCTTTGTAGTGTTATATATTGTGACATGCATCAAGATATATAACTATGAATGCAGCAGTCGGTGAATACACCATATTAAAGCTTTATGGGACAATAAGCAAAGCTCAGCATCACTCTGTAACACCAATGGTTGCTCTTGTAAAACCATCAGCTGATCACATCATGTTATTTCTAACTTTCATTTAGTCCTGCATAATAACCTTCAGTATGTGAAGCTTTTGGAAAATATGGTGTGTCAAAGTCAGGAGGCTAATGTCATTTGAATGTGTGAATAGTAGTGATGGGCAAGTTAACGCATTCATTAATTAACGCCGACAATTATTTTATCGAGCGTTAATGCAGTTTTTTAAAATTATTATTAAGCGGACATTTTTAACACAAGAAATGGGCAGCGAGCGGTGTTTGTGTGGAGTCACTTTCTGCTGCTTTGCAGTTTTCAAGGTGTATATTTCAAATTGCATCTCTTACACACATGAAAATAAAGTTGTGAACACCAGCTGAATATCTATTATCAGAATCATTATAAATGTATTATAACTGCTACTGTGTAAAGGGAATACTGCTGTTAAAAAGCACCTTATTTGTTTAAAGCAGTGGTTCTCAACTGGGACCCACAATCACCCCTTAATGACAAGCCACTCACCCACTACCCAAATTATTTATTTTTATATATACACATACATACATACACAAGAAGTCTAGTAGTAGTAACGTATCTGTGTAGTAAACAACTGCCAAATCAAATAAAGAAAGTACCCATCAATTATATTTTAACAAATATTATTCTAATTTTTCAAATGCAACTGGATGGATTATAAATAATGCATAGAAATTCATGAATAAATGTTCTTCTCATTTCAAGTAAAATAACGGCTGGATTAAAAAATAAATTTCGTAACGAAATTCATTTTAGGAAAATTATTTTCACTGAAATGCCCTGCAGCTTTAAATTCAGTCCATTCAGGAGGAAGTGAAAAGGCCACAATATTATATTTTTCTCATCTTCTAAAAAGAGAATTTAGTGTTGGAAGAATTCACCTCTATGACTCTGGTCTCTCTGGCCAATTTTCTCTTTTCGAATTCGTCCTATGATTTGACTTTCACAACTCAATAGTCCTGCTCTGCTCTCTATATCCTCATCTCTCCCCCTTGTGTCACGGTGTGTGTACATCTCACTCAAGTCAGGAAACTCGTTAGAATACCCATATTTGATTGGATGAGCTGCATCACATGATGTGATTCACAACGCATTGGTCGTTGTTTTTCCTGCACCACTGACAAGTGCCGTAAATGCTGTAATAATTCCGCTGCATAAAATATGCCCTTCAAAATAAAATCACATTTTGTTTTTGTCAGTCAAAGGCCCGCGACCCACTGAAAACAGGTCCGCTTGAGTTGAGAATCACTGGTTTAAAGTGTTTGCAAACCAAATGTTATTGCACTTTTGTTCATACAGCAGTACTTTTAAAATAAAAGTGCGCAATACACTACTTTTGAATTCATGATTGAACTTTGTGCATAACAATGCGATTAATCGCAAAATAATCATGCGATTAAAAATTGTAATCGTTGCCTAGCACCAATATATATATATATATATATATTTGATCAACATTATTAGATATTTTCTGCTGTTTGTATAATATTAACTTTACTATGTCAGCATATTTGGCACAAACATTTCTTTAAGGCTGAATGTTCAATCTTATCTCATGCTACAAGCTGTGAACATTAATGAATTAGGCTGCAGCTTATTTAGAATTTGAAATAGGTTCACCAAGAGGTTGGAAAGACATCAGATTACAGTGAGTGAATTCAATACAGGATTCAGACTGAATAAAATGCAAAAACCCAAAACTTTAAGAGCCTAAAAAGACTTTGTTGACTCTATGCTGTTTGAAAAGTGATGCATTTGGGAGCGCATGCTGTTTGTTGCATCCCTGAAGCACAATGCTGTCTTTGAGGTCCCAAATACACGTACGGTTTCACAATTCTTTAGTGATCTCCTAGTTACGTCAGTTTGCCCCTGCCCCTTATGAATATATGGTTTATTTAGCGTTAAATGTTATACAACTTTATTTTTTTCTTTTTAAGGACACTAGTGCCCGTGAACAAATGTGAGCAGCAAAGAAAAAGAGAAACCCAGATGTCAGAAGAAAAAAGGGGAGACCATAGCAAGAAAACAACAGTCCAGAAAAAGGGAAGTCTGTGGTTCCCAGAGCTTCTCATGTGACTGTGTTGAAGTCACAAGAGACACAATGATCAGCTTCATGTTGTGTAACTCGGTGTGGCAGTCATGACTTGTGCAACTTCAGACAGAGGGGCTGTAGGATATATACGCACAGACAGATTTTCTTCCTCTCAAAGGAAATTGGCTAATGATTTTAGAGAATACAGAATTCACTAACAGTGTTCATTAATGAATATTAAAATGACCAAAAGGCATCCAGATGCATGGATGATGACGGTGTGCGTGCATGCGTGTGCGTGCTTACCGCAGCTCTAGCATCAGCCATCCTGGCTTTCTTTAGCCTGGTTTTAGCTGCATCCAAATCCAAACGTTTGACCTGCAGTAGCTTCTTCTCTTTCTGGACACAAAACACAATAAAACAGAAATCTTAGGCCTGTGCACTTTTTGCAGATGACATTGCGTGCATCTGCTGTCGTCCCATACTTTATGATAGAGGGTAGAATGAACATTAATGTTGTCTTGATTAAAAGGTCTAATGGGGACAAGTAACATCAGCATCGAACAGCTACACTGGGTCAAACACAGAAGGAAAAGCATCTGAATGTTCATTTCTTTAAGGATGCCACCATCACTCACTAAAAGGCTATTGGATGCTGTCGCTCCTCTTCTATAGCAGCTTCACGATGGTCAGCTGCAGAAAAGCTTAGACTCTGAGCTACAGGAAGTGGTGTGTTTGCGTTAACTAAAACTGAACGGCAGCTTCGTGAGGATGATAATGATGATGTAATGACCTCAACCCGACATTGCTGAGTCCTCCTAAGTACAAGTCTTTCTAATGTTTTTTAATCAACTTCCCAAAACAATTAGAAACCTTTGATAATGTATCGATAATTATCTTTTAGTCTAACTTCTTAACTAAACTGAGGATACAGGAGTTCAATATGATTTCTGATTATTAATGCTGCAAATTAGAAAGGGACCGTCATCAAGACACTCGTGCTGAGAGTCAATTCCATATAAAAGTTCAAAGTTCAGTGAAAAGTGAAAATGATTGAAGACCCGTAGCCAGCAGTCCAACTCACCAGGATGGTTTTGAAGTCTCCCTCTAAGAAGTTCCTGAAAGGTGTCAGGAAGTTGATGGCGGCACTTTGGATCAACTCCCGTTCGGCCCCGCCAATCTGCTTCTCCGTCTCACCACATTTTATCAGAGCATTTCCTGTAACGGTCAGCAGCACACAAACACACATTCACTCCCAACATAGCACTGGGCGGCATAATGTGGCACCGCAGTCTAAAAGGTAAGGCCTGAACTCGTCCGTTTAAGACACAGAGGCCTGTGGATATGCACAAAAGCAAGAAGCTGCGTCTGCCGTGACTGAGGAATGACACTTACCACGAAAAACTGTTGCAGGGGATTGAGGTGATGTTTAGCATCATAACATAAGAATGTTCTCTACAAACACAAAAAGACTCAAAGTATACACTTGACAGAATAATCTAAACCATTTTATGCAAAGTGATGTGCTTTACTGAATTTACCAGATTGTAAGTTTTACTGAAGATCATTTATCAAAAAATCTCATTGTGTAAATATGTTACGTACCCTACAATATATCAGTGTTGAGGTATTTGGTCAAAAATATCGTGGTATTTGATTTTCTCTATATCGCCCAGCCATATTTTCAATCATTCTATGCTCCATAAATTAGGAAATATTGTGGGGGAGGATTGTGTTTGTCAACCAACAACATGAATCATGTAAAAAATGAAATGAAGTTGCAATTAGCCACAGCCAAAGTTGACCAGAATACAAGTCGCAGTATGTCGCTCAGTGTTATCGCTCACCGTAGGCAGTGCCAGGACCAAATTCACCGCCCGACTCAATCATGGACTGACCCAGCAGGTCGTGGTTGTTCAGTCGCGTAGGGGCTTTTTTCTCCAGTTTCTCATACACAAACTCTTCTAGCCGGACATCTGCAGATTGCAAACAAGAGAACGTAATTAACAGAAGTCATAAGACCACAGCGAGGGAGCCAAATGTAGGCGGCTGCCTTGAGGGCAGAGAGATAAACGCATCAGTCAGCATTTCTGTGGCATGTTGTTTAGATGTACATTAGGTAAAAAAAGAAGAACAAATCCAGTTTAAAATATCACAGGACTGTAATCACCAGCTGGTCTGTGTTGTGTGCTGTGTTGTTGTGCCACAGCGTCATGGTGTGAACGGAGGAGGATACACAGCTGAGTTTACAGACACCCTACCTACTGATGTATGCCAAACACCACCTCAGAGACATTAAGCATGGCTTTTATGTGACCCTTGTAAACATGGAAATCCAGGCATCTTCTGGTTCAACGAGCTCCGCTTGAGTGTAGCTGCTATCATTTATCAAAACATATAAACTAGTTTATCAGTCTAGTCAAGTTCACCCCAGAGTCAACAGTGGTCTTACTTGGGTTGGGCTGCAGTAAGACTTCCGTCTGCTTCATAATCCTTTCTGTCCATAGCTTGGTGTTCTCAGCTCTGACCAACAGGTTCTCCAGATGAGCATCCAGCTCTGTCTTTTCAGCCTGGCCAAGTTTCTCTTCTGTAAACTGGAAAAAAGAAAATATCCGGTTACAGTGTCCACATAACCTTCCGCATGTGGGCGTCATGCGAGGCATGTTTGTAGGAAGGTGCCAACATGCGTTAGAAAGTTGGACGGAGTAACCAAAGAAATAAGCGTTAACGGTATCTGCTTAGCTAACGCTAAATGTTGATGGCTCTAGCTAACGTTAATGGTTTCTGCGGCCTGCTTTGATGGTTATGTTGGAATACGGTAGTGTTAGCTATAATAGAGACTGAGATGTCGCGGGTACTATTTAAACAACAGTCATGTAACCGCAGACAACTTTTAAGGATATAACATTGTCTCTCAGATGACAGCAGGCTACTTAGCAATACAATAACAGCCACAGGAGAATTAAGCTAGCTGCTTAGCATGAGAGCTAACGCTACCTGACTAATTAGACAAGCAGCTGACGTTGGTTAGCAACAACTTCCACAAACTAGACGGTCAAACTTACTTGTACCGCACGGCTTAGGAAAGTACCGGCGTCTGCGGCTAACCGCTTTACATTAAAATCCATGGCACCGCGGGGGTAATAAGCACTTCAAACAGCTAGCTTGTCTCACAGTCAAACTGCCATCCCTATACGCTGTAGCAACTTTTTTTTGTCGGAGTTCCACCCAGCTGTTAGTCCTGACAAAGATAATGTACGGACGAGATACTTCACGTCTACACCCGTATCTGACAGCTGAGAGAAAAGCTCGCGCTTGCGCATATCGTCACACGACAAAAAGGGAAAGGTGACAGCAGAAAATGATGTCAATACATTGAAACAACTCAATATTTAGTCAGTAATACGTGTTGCTGTTGTTTTTGGTCGACTGCCCCGCAAATACCCGCAATACCCTGGGCTTGTAAGAAACAACTTTTATCTGCGTAATATTTTCATGATACATGGGAGTGCTAACGGATTTTGTCCGGTTTATTGTCCCAGCATCTTTGACAATGGTTAAGAGGTCGACGCGCTCTGCTGTGCTTAGTTGTATGTTAATGAAAAGTCGCTTCCATTAGGCTCATCTTTTGTTGCATTCATGTCATGCGGAAATACAGGAATCGTGTTACGATTAAAGCGGAACAAGAAGTTGTGAAAATAAGAGGGAAAATCGAAATGTTCCACAATAACAGCATAATCAAGATGTGACCTTTGTGAACAGAGACAGTTCAAACTGAAGTTAATGCTATGGAAAAAGTAATCTAATTCATATTCACACGTTAGAAAATGAAAGGACATAAAAAGGAGTCATTTCACTCTACACGTCTATGTGGAGATGGAGAAATGTGAAAGAGGGAGGCTCATTTGTCCCCATAAGTTATGCATTTTCATATCATTTGCAGTTACGGCTAGACTCAAAACTTGGCGGTGTGCACTGCCAGTGAGGCAACAATGGAAGACAGGGAGAGATTTTTAGATCCCTCCCCCCTCCCCTTTAGACTATTGTCTATTTTATACCACCATAATGCAATTTAGGTACATGCAGGTCATTTGCAATGAGCATAGTGTTCTTCCAACATAATATCTTCTGCAACACTCGCCTCTTTCTTAGAAATTGTCCCGAGGAAGAGGACTTTGGCAGATTTTGGAAAAACAAAAACACTCTTCAGGTCTGGATGTAATTATGCCAGACAGAGCCTGCTACCTGCTGCGTGGGAGGATGTCAGGCAGAGAGAAATCAAATGACTTCCCCTCTGTAGGCTAGCAACGCACCGTCAGCTACAGCCTTTCTAGTCAGCCAAACGATGGCTCGAAGGTTTCCTCATCCACACATGTGTTCCTCTGTTGGGTTTGGGCTTCACAAATAATAATGCCGTGGGTTTTCCCCATCACACACATACGCTCGTTTCTTATTGCACTGCCAAGATGTCATGTAATACCAGTTTACATAAAAGGTATTGATTTACAATGGTAACCTGAAATGTTTCAGATTTGAACAAGCTGGAACTATTGCCTATTTATCATCGAGTATAAGCTGTAAAACAGCAAATGGTCTGCAACAGTAGCCCACACACTGCATTTTTTTAAATAACCACACTATGTCAAAGATATTATGGCTTTGGCTTTGCTTCATGCTTGGCTAACTTTCAGAATTGTTGGGGCGGGTGCTTTAAACACGTGAATATGGAAGTCAGCACTTTCAGGAAGGCCGAACAGCTCCTTTGAGGGAGGAATCGGTTGCTGTCTGGTTGTTCCATGTAGTAAATCTGTGTGTATCTGCTCTTTCACTTCACAATTACGGAAAGCACTCAAGGGTAAGAGAGGACCAAAACCAGCTGAAACTTCAGCAAAATTACTTTCTCATTAACGTATGTTTCCTGGGATTTGGAAATCCCAACTGTCCACTTTGCAGCAATGAACTAATGGAACAATGCATGTATGTCGGTGACATTTTGGTTCTTTATTTGAGACATTTGTTATAATGCAGCTGTCGAGGATAAATGAACTCCAGGACTCAACACAACATAAATACCTTGCACAGACTTTCACTTTTTTACATGACGCAACTTTGACAGAGCAAATGGTTTCGAGTTTCATTCACACAAGACTTTAGAATGTAACTGTCATGGATCGTCGTATCAAAGTACATCTGCAACTTGAGAAAGTCTTCTAGCTTCAATTATGCACACTCCATAAATACTTCATATGGGATAAAAACAACGGCATTTAGGGAAAAAATCAAAGCTGAACTACAATTGCAGCTTTTTTTCGACCAAATTTTCGGATAGCTCCAGCAGAAGAGGAT
This sequence comes from Melanostigma gelatinosum, assembly GCF_949748355.1. NCBI lineage: Eukaryota > Metazoa > Chordata > Actinopteri > Perciformes > Zoarcidae > Melanostigma > Melanostigma gelatinosum. The sequence continues at coordinate 5,891,373 of NC_136653.1, forward strand.
ATCTCAGTGTCCTCTTCCTCCAAGACTCTGGGACTCCCTGGAGACCAGTCTGAAAACACATCAAGACGACAGCTGAAAGGCAGCACAAAGCTTTCAGAAGATCTGAGCTCGCTGTCAAACTCATCACACAAGCATATTAAACACTTATATAACAAAATATAAGTAGCAACAAAAAATATCCATATAAGAAAAACAACAAATATAATCGTTAATATGAAAGGATTGCATTCAAGGTGATGAATATTGCACAATCCTGTGCAATATTCATTGCCTTGAATGCAATCCTTTTACGGTATGTCTTGTTTGTTCTTAAATGGATGATTGTATTGTTTCTCATATTTTATTTCATTATTAATCTTTGTTTATGTCTTTCTCTAATGAAGCCTCCCAGCGCAAGTATTTGATAGATTGTACTTGTACAAGCGTAGTGACGATAAACATCTGGAATCTTGAACAATTACAGACAACAATATGCTAAATTATAAATGTGAACCATGAAACACACATGGTTGATATCTTTGCCTGCTTTTAAATGATTCTTTTCCCATTGTTGATTTATTATGTGACCAAGTTAACTCTTGTACTCTTAGAGTAGCATTGTGCTGTCACACATTATTTGCATATATGTCTATTTCATTACAAAACAAAAATCGAAACACCTTTTCCTCAAATCACTCTTTAGAAATATAAACTATTATAGAAAAAGCACATTTCCGAACGCATTTCCTACTCAAAACAGTATCGGTGACTAATGACTATTTCATATGCCTGAGAGCCACACTCCTGCAGTACCTGTGCCCCAAAACAGGCTCCTATGAAGGAGGCTCTGCTGGCGGTGCATCCCCCGCACCGCATGGTGTCCCTGACTGCTTCATCCAGCTGTTTCAGCTTCAGGACTCCATGAAGCGCTCCCTGGAACGCACCAGGCAAAGCTAGACGCAAACCCAGATTTAGCAGGTTAATGCAGTTACTTCACCGTGCATTATTTGATTTACTTTTGCAATCTCATTATAATATAGGCTTGTAAATTAAGCAGACCTGGGCTGCACAATCTCACATGTACATTAAGCATCTCAACCTTTTAGCCCTGTAAAACCTGGGACACTCAACTCAGCAGGAAGGGGGAAATGAAAGGGAAGGAGGAGGGAGACCATTAGTCAGGAGATCAAAGGATGGAGGACCCTCCTAACGGATATGCTGACAGGGAGGGTACGCGAACCGTGCCAAGTCAACAGACCTGGATCCTGCTGCCACCGCCTGGCTTACCTCATGTGCTGGTGAACACAGCAGGTACGAGCTGTTGGGATGTCTTGGCTAGGTTGTCCTTCACCTGGTGGATATGCACTTCAGCGGAGATCCAGGAAGAGAGATAGACTGTATTGTTTAGTGTTCAAACATTGAGGCCCATTTTTGGATGTGGCTGCTTATTGTCATAACACACATTATGTATCTTCTTCATCTTTTCTGTGACATTATATATTGATTTTGAAAGACAAATGCTAAAAGACCAGAAAGACCATTTTGTGTTTCGTGCAGTTTTGAACATGCACTTTTCCCACGAGACCTTTTTGTTTGTGTGGTCTGTTCTACCTGCTTGTTTGAAGGAAGGATGAGAGTTGACAAAAGTAAATAGTTCCTGCTTTATACTGGTAAATACTCGGCTTAACCAAATACAGCAGATTTCACATCAAAACCATGACTGATTACGTTAAATGCAATGTACCCGCTGCCAGCAACTACAGGTCACCTGCCATGTTTTGTCACAGATATTACACTTAATTAAATAGTATGACATTTTGGGAATCATTCACCTTCTTGCTGAATGTTAAGTGAGACAACCAATTCTGCTCTCATGTCTGGGCCAGGAGTCAGTTAGCTTAATCTAACTTGTATTGCCATTTTTTGAAAATAATCATTGTGCTGAAAGTTAGTTAAAAATTTTGATCAACAAGTTTATTCGCTTGCACAGAGCTATGAGAAGGTTGATACCACTCCAATATCGATCCATTTATTGAAATATGAAGCTAGAGCTAGAAGCGTATTAGCTTAGCTGAAAGAAACAGTTAACCTGGTTCAACAAAAGCTCACTAATTAACACGTTATATCTTGTTAGCTCAAGCGGTTCTGAAATTAATATAAAAAATAAAAATTTACATTTTGTTTAAAATGTTTGAATTAAAACTTTTGGCTTTAGAAATGCCGGTGAGTTGATTTTCTTTTAGCTTTGGAGTTAGCCAGGCTAACTGTTTACCTCTGCCTCTGGTCTATATGCTAAGCTAAACTAATTCATATTAATTAGTTCATATTAATATACTCTTTTCATCCAACTCTTGACAGGAAAGTGAATACGATTATCTTGTTGCTATAATGTCATTATTGCTTTGAATCTCAAAAGGACCAAGACACATGTAGCCTTACCAACGACAGCCCCGTCCAGCTCCTGAGGGTTCTGTCTCTTCGGGTCGTTCAACTGAGCCAGAACTGCATCCAGGGCAGTGGGATCTGGACCATTCAGAATGAAATGCTCCAAAAACCTTACGATGTTAGACAGACAAACAAAGGGTAAGCCTCCCTCCACTCATGTCAACATAATTCTGCAGCTTGTGTGCATGACCAAAAGTTGATCATCTTCTTCAGAACCTTCTCTCACCTCGCTGCAGCCAGCGTCACAGCCACACACATGTTGTTGTTCTGGGTCACCCGCACGGCTCTCTCCACTTTCTCCAGCATCTCAGGACGGCCTGCGTACATGGCCACCACCGGAGCCAGCTTAGTGACCCCGTCCATCTGACAGTCCACATCACAGCCTCAAAAACAAATACACAAACAGAGATTAATGCCACCAACAAAAAAAATGTCTTCACGCACTTCTGATCTGTGCTCTTTACCAGTTTCTTCTTTGCCAGCATCCACATTTCTGATGAAAGCCTTTAGGCTGGCATTTCTCCATGGGCCGTCTATGGGGAGGATGGCTTTGGGACCTAACAAATGCAGCAAACAGCTGGTTTATATAGGGAAGTGAATGCATTTGACAGCTTCACCCTCATTAATAAGATAGAATCAGAGAGGCCTGGATAGGGGACAAAAGAAGGGAGGGAGGAAGAGAAACATTTCCTTGTCTGTCGATGCAGTTTATGTTTCTGTAGGTGGAGCCATTTTCTTTGTCTACTCCGTCGTGGTTATCACTGCCAATGATGGTGACACAGCTCGTCTTATATTATTCAGAGACATAAAGCCGTCTACAGTTTACTGCACCCAAAAGTGCCCTACGTGCTGTGGTGATATACAGCAGCACTGTAGTTATATGATATTCTGACCGTAAAAAAAGCAGCACCAATCCAAAGTTCTCAACACCAAGAACAGAGAAGTCTGACTGTATGGAATATCTTACAGGGAATTCCCCATCAGCTGGTAGGAAAAACGCTATGTACAGAGTTATCAGACAGTAACAGAGGCTCTCACATCTGTCTGGGCCAGTTAAGTTGATGATTAACACATATGGACATCACAATATCGACAGTTGCATGAGAGCAGAATGGGCACAGTATACCTCCTTTCTTCATGTAAGGATCATTGAGAGGCACGTCGTACACGGTTCCTGGGCCAAAGAACTTGTAGATGCGCTTGTTCAAGTCTTCCACATTAACATCTGCCAACACATGACATACTGTATCTTTAAGAAAACAGTCATTTTAGTTCACTATTAAACATGCTGAGGTGACATCGTCATCAGCCCCAGGAAGTCAGAGCACTCAGAGGAAAATAGTCGAGCACATAACCTCTGATTAAACCACACCATGTCCTTTTTAAACTTCAGCTTGGCTGAACGGTTCCCCATGCTTTCAGTGTTTCAGTCTCAGCTAAAATACTTGTCTCCTGGCTATCATTTACAAAATGTTCACTTGTGTCAGGAAAGACAAAGAGTACATCTTAAACATCTGAGAAATCTTTCAAATCTTTGAGGAGTCGTCCGTCCTCCTTGAAACATCAGGATTTATGGGAAATATATTCTTAATTTTACCAACAGTAACCATAATGATTAACTTTGATGATTTATTGGCAATCGAACAATGCTAGTGTAACACGTTGGCACTGAGAAAGTCATGTTGCTGCCTGTTTTAGTACCTCCACACTGGCTCAGTGACTCAAGCAGGACGTATGCTTGGTCTCCATAGCAGGTCTGCTCGCCAGTCGTCCTGCGGTAGAAAGGATTCGCTGACTGAGGCCGGAACTCAGGACAGGGCTCCAGATCAGAGAGAACTTCTTTGAGCCTGTCTGGATCGTAGATCCAATGCATGGGCTGGGCTGTATGGGTGGGGAACACACACAAACACAACACACACACACGAAACAGAGAGAAAAATAGTAAAACATTCGATAGCATGTTTTTGACATGAAACAGTGTGTCGGTGACAGATACCATGGAAAGGGAAATAGATGTGTGTTGTTTGAACCTGATCGAGAATGACCTGTTGGACATTCACCAACCAGGAGCTTACATTTGGGAGTACTCCCTTTATTATGCATCATTATATGGTGAGTTAAGAATTGCGTGGTCATAAAAAGGCAAGTTTATTGATAAAGCATTTCAGCAACAAGCCAATTCAAAGTTTAGGTTTAGCATTGCAGCTATTGCAGAAACTGTGCTTTCGTAACACTATGGGTGAAGTCAAACTGACTTACACAAGTTAAGGAAACGCCCGTATTTTTATCAGCATGTACAGATGTTGCTTATGCTGTGTGACACCTAAGAAAACAACGAAACAGTGTTTGAAACAGAACACTTTTAAAGATGTATGAAAGATAAGTGTGATGTATAAACTCTAGAATTAAACATGTATATAATATGAAACAGTAGAAGCCGTAACATGCTGTATGAGTAGAACTTAATGAGATGAGATGTAAGTGTAGGAAGCAGATTTGGTTTGTACTATGCAAAGCCCTGTTGCTCTAATTAACTCAGTCCCAACACCAGTATCACACAGTTTATCTTACCTGCTGCATCTGCTGCTGCTGCCCCAATAATGGCCCCAATGGCTCTGTCTGCCAAAGTCAAGGCCATCTGCTTTTATTTCAGACACGAGTACAGAATACACAGGAAACAATGTGAGGGTTTACTCGTTTGTTCCAACATAGATCGCCTGACATGAATGTCTGTCATTTTAATTTAATGAAATATAAATACAGCGCAGTGTTGTTGGAAATGGTCTAATGCAAGTTACGAAGATCATTTTGCACATTGAGTTTTATTTCAGTTTTAATTTATAAATGCAACATTCCGTATATCCATATGCAGAAGTCATTTTGTCTTTTTTGTTAATTCTTTTTTTTGTGAATCAAGCTTGGTTTCATGTAGTTTTCTACCTTTTATTTAGGTAGACAACAGAAGTTACCTTGTAAACGCATGCAACACAGCATTTGACTACATAACATCTGATAAAAAGGTTGAAGGATTATTCTTATGCATCCAATAATTTAACCTTAGACAGAACACACTTTGTATTTTGGTTCAGTTTTTTTTATAATATGCTTAGAATATTAATGTGTATGTTTTTATTGAATACACCAGAAGTCCTTGAAACAATGAGGTGCATCATAAGGAAGTGCTAGAGGACCTTTAATGTCAATAACGGGATAACTTGTTTATCCTTACCTTTGAGCCTCGTCTTCACCTTTTAGCAAACCACTTGAAGTGTTGGAAAATGTTGTCTCTGTGTCAGTTTTCTGACAAGGGGTGGGTTCCATCAGCCCAGTGATAAGCACGCACCAATGGTAACCCGAGAAAACTGTTTTGTATCGTATACAGGAGGGAGGCCAAATAGGTGGTAAGATAGAGGTTACAACACAGGACTACAGTTATGTATGTAATGTATGTAAGGTTAGGTACATTTTTTTTACTTTTAACATTCAGAAGGCAGCATCTTGTTTGAAGGATGAAAAACATTTATTGTGCTTCAGGCTATACTGTTGTGTTGCGAGGCTCAATGTTGGAGGTGTTAACTCTATTTTTGGGAACCTGCAGTATTTATGCAATAGTGTCTCATTAGGGGATTTGGCATAATCGTTACTTGCATACAATATATTTCTAAACTTTATTCATGACAGCCAAGCTAACGGCGCTGTGAGGTTGTGCTTATAGGCCCAGTGCTTTGAGCGATATGCTAAAGTAAGTATGCTAGCATGCAATTACAATGTTAACATGTTGATGTTCAGTGAGTAATGTTTACCAAGTTCTTGCTGTAGCATGTTAACATGCTATAATCTGCTAATAAGCATCAAACACAAAGCTGATGAGAATGTTTTGCAGATATTTTTGAAATATCTGACCTCACAATGGCGCTCAATGAAAAGCGAGTGAAGGTCAGGGCCATGAATGTCAACCTCTTGGTGGTGCTTGTGGAAAGGTAAAATCCACAGTCTGGGGACAGTGTATGTCTGTACAAAATGTCATGCCAATTGATCTGATAATTGTCAAGATATTTCAGTCCGGATCAAAAATAAAAAGTGAAAGTTAGTAAAAATAAATAAAATAAAAGGAAGAGAACATATAACTTGCAAGTATGTTGATCAAACTCAGCTTGTGTTGCATCTTGATACGACCGACTGTCCCAAATGCTTTTGGAGATGCAGAACTGTCTCCATGCTTCTTCAGACAACTTCTGCTTTGCAGGGTTTTTGAGGCCCTCTACAGACATAACACTGGGGGTCACCCCCCTCACCCACTGAGCTTGGAGCTCCAGCCGTATGGACTGTTTCTGAGCCTGACCTCGTGACTAAACTCTGACTGTTTTAATAAAACCATTAACGTCTTTTTTAAATCCCTCAACTCATTTATCAGTTCATTTGCACTTGACGAACTCTACTGCGACACCGGAGGGCAATTTACTATGTGTTGCTTTCAAAGACTCTTTGTCATTTTAATTCATCATGCTCTCTCTGTATATCTTCCACTCCATTACGTCCATCCTGATGGATCCCCAGCTGATCCCACTGTTCCAGGACTGGCCAGGCGCCACTTATCCCTGGCCTCTCATGGGTATCCCAGGCCATTGATTACTCTCCTGTCCTCCTAAACCAGCAAAATAGAGTGCTATGGGTAGGGTCAGGTAATCAATAGCAGTTAGACAACAATGAACAAAAGCTGATAAGGGGGTATTTAGTAATACCTCTGTGTTATGGTTGTGAATGTCATTCTGGAAGAAATCTGAAGGTGTTTATGCTACTTTATGTTTAAACTTGCCATGTGTACCAAAATCCTTCTCAAGATACTTATTAAAATTGTGCATCATTTAGGAGAAAAAAGGAAAGAGGAGTATGAAGGTCCTTTGATGAACATTAAACACATTACATTCAAATGTATGTAAATACATTAAGTCTCAGTTACAGCAGAGACATTCATTTTCATAGGACAAGTCCGCAGGAAATGGATTTGCATTTGCTTTCTCTGGCAGGGAGATAACATGCCCTTCACAGAGGGTATAAAAGAGCTGCACAAATAGATCAGCCACTGTCATCAGATCAAGTGACCAGCAGGGTGAAGCTCTATAAATGAAAGCCTGGCAGAATTTGCAAGAAGATATTGATGGAGTGTGTGCAATGTGGCAGTGCCCGCATGTTCGGGGAGCTGCCAGCTATGCTCATCTGACGGTGGGGAATGGAGGGGATGCCACTCTGTTTTTTGATGCCAAAACTTGCAAAGCAACAATAAAGAAGGCATGTGTATGTGTTGACCTGGACACAATGCTGTTGTGTACAGCAATGATGACTGTAACCAGAAAAATAAATTTGTCAAATTACGCATCTACTAGCAATGCTAGTGGCTCTGTTAGGCAGAGTGAAGCTTTGTGCTAAATGCTAACACCAATACGTTAACATGCTCGCAATGACAATGCTAACATGCTGATGCTAAGCAGGTAGCCTATAAGATTTAGCATGTTGCTGTACTAGCATTAGCTAATTAGCACTAAATACAAAGTACAGATGAGGCTGTTGAGAATGTCATTAGTTTTGCAGGATATTTGGTTATAAAACAAAGTATTGGAAACATTTAAACTTGAAAAGTCAGATGATCATGAGGACTCATCCTCGTGCATGCATGTATAAAATGTCATAGCAATCCAGCCCGATCTCATTCTCAGGTTGTCAAATACATATTGTCTGTATATAACACTGGACTTCAAGGATGGATGGGTCAAACAAACACAGGACTTTCACCTTGGAGACCACCGTTTGTGTCCCATAAGGAACCAAAAGTCAAAGCAATTTTAACTCATTTCAAGTAAGTCACATAAAATAACTCGAACCCAAACCACGATCTTTTACTACATCTAACGAAGAAGTTTTGTTGCCTAAACCTGAGTGACGCCAACGGAGTCCTAACCAAGCGCAATTTTGTGACTAAATGGGAATGGATACGTGGTGGGCAATCCATCCCATTTACCAATCTCAGCAATCGAGATTTTTTTCCTGTTCAAAATGTTTAGCCATGCTAGCTTGAGGGGTCTTGGGATGACACGGAGCTGATGGCTGCAGACTCTCCCTTCAATCTAATTGATATACCGGTACTTGCTTTTGTGTGATATCTTTTACTTTTTGATATCCTACATTCAATACCCTCTTATCGTTTGCCATCTTCTTGTTTTTGCTTTTCTTCAGTGAATGTTTTTTTTATCTCTTATTTGATGTGTTGTGTTGTAATGGTGAGAGAAAAAAAGCCTTGGCAGTCAGATCAAATCTGCCATATGTGCCCAGACATGATCACGCTGTTTCTTGGAAGCCCACATGGATAGTCATTACTTTCTAGTTCTGGTCATATTCCAGGTGAAATAACCCAGAAATAGGCCAGTCATTCATCTGTGCATTGATGGAAAATTGAAAGCAATAACAACATTTTTTTGATGCGAATGCCAAGGTGCCACGAAACATCATAAACTGGCGGAATTATTGGGGACGGGCAATTTAAAAAAGAACTGGGAGCATTGCAATTTCCCAAATGTATGATTGTGTTACACTCTTGTGTTTGTGTGCCTCGCCTCATCCCTGCACAGCATTAATCAGAGGAATGCTGATAATTGTCTGGCTGCATGGCTGTCCTTCTCGGCTGCGGAGAGAGAAGCTGAAACAGGAGAAGGGTGCTGAGAGGTGTGCCAGCATCCGGCTGCTAGCCACCTCTCCTGTCATCTGTGCTATGCCAGCCATGGCATCCACTTCGCAAGCCAGCGGAAGACAAAGCTGGATGCCGAGCCACACAAACTCCCTCCACTCCTGATCAGTCTTGATTTGAATACAATGTGGACAAACAAAAGAGTGGGAGACCTGACATCTCTGACATTCATCCAAATCATCTGCACAAGTATGAAGAGAAGAAGGGGAGATGACGACCTCACAGAAGGGTTTACAACTGCAAAATGCTGGAAACTAATCTTCACAGCATTGTTGGCACAGGCCTCTGTATGTAAATGTCCCGGTATGATTCATCGGCATACATTCTTCTTCTACTGCGTAGGGTCCTTCCTCTGCAAATCTTAGGGTCTCTGTGAATCTCGTTTCTATCTGTAAAAGGAAATGAATCTTGTCGGTGTGTAGTTCTCTTCTTCTTATCTTCCATCATTTCTGCACATACCATAAGAGCAGCCTCATGTAGCGCTGTTAATGTGATCAGCACACCCTGCGCTATATAGAGGATTATCACATGGAGGCAATATAAGATAAACCCAGCTTCAGTTAGACCATATATTGGCTCAGTCATGCCAATCATGCTCGCCTCTTAGCGAGATGATTAGCGGGGTTATGCATTTGGCAAGATGGTTAGAAATGTTAATGCTTTGCAGATGTCTTAACACGTATTCGCCTCTTTCTGTGGGAGTTCCTACAGTAATTAACGAAAAAGGTTCTCAAACCATATTATTATGTGGGTATATAATATTGTTACAGTGAACAGTGAGGCCATACATCATTTGTGATGTATGGCCTCTTCTTTAGATGTTTGTGTTTGACACAAATCTAAATGTCACACCTACAAATGTGTGTAAAACAGAAGTAGTTCTGTTTACTTTTCCCACAACAGAGGAAACAATGGCAGGGGCGGTGATCATAAACTGAAAAAGGCTTATTTAGATGGAGGAGAAACACCTAATTGGTCTTTAATTGTAAAAAGGGATAATATAAATTGTTAGGAGACAATCTGTAGGCTGATGAAGATGGGGGAGGAATAAGATACATATATGTCACTCTGTACTGCAATAATCCAGTCAGTAAATGCTATTAAAAACAACTTTCCCTCCTAAACCGATGTAGCTGTACACGTCCTTTTTTGTTATTGTGTCAAAATAAGGAAGCACAATGCTCTCAAAATTCCATTCCATTGAGTGTGAACACCACAAACCCAAATGCCAACTAAATAAAGATGCAAACCAGAAGACAGGTCTCTTAAGTCTGAGGAGCAGAATTACAGCTCACATACAGTACAAAGATTACGTTTAAACACAACACATCAGCACTGTTAAACACTACTCTACCAAAACCTCCAAAGTTAAAAAAAATCAGTACAGTTTCCTCCCACACACCATGACTTTCTTTGATTATTATTATTAGAGATTCATGCAAATGAAAGGTTCAAAGTTCTGGTAAAAAAGACCTGCGATACATCACTGAACAAACATGCAACCATTCATTAATATATGAAAGTACAAAGCATAAATAAAAATATATACCAACAAAAGATGTCACATTACCTGTAATTTATTGATACAGCATTAATTATAGAGGAGATATCTCAGAAACTATTTATAAAAGTATGCAGTGCATAGCCTTTCACTTAATGCAATACAAAGACTGTTATTGAACTGTTGACTATACTTTCAACTTACCTCATGATGACTAATGTCAAATGAAGACTTTCAATGGCTTCATGAGTCATAAATCATGACTACATCATCGTAAATGTCAAACTTTTTTGGAAACCATAACAGTAAAGTGGGTCTGTATCTCAGAGAGATGCACTCATTTGGTTTGTTTAATCATTACGGCAATAGACAGCACAGCTCTGTTATTCTACTCAATGTGCAGCTGGGATATTTGCATTCAGCGAGGAACTTGGACATGCTGCTTGATAATATAGGCTGTTAATAATTAGCATGTTCGTTGATATCATTTGAGAAATGCATGTTTCCCCCCCCCCCCCCCCTTCAATATGTTTTGTTCTATACAAACAAGTAGGAATATATTTCACTGTCATTTCAGATAGTACACGAGTCTGGGTGGCAAGCGGAAGAAGTGAAGAACTGGGTGAGGGGGAGGGAGGAGAGACATTTAGACACATTCAGAGAGAGCGAGAGAAAGAGAGAGCGATAGAGTGTGTGTGTGTGCGTGTGTGTGTGAGTGAGAGAGCGAGAGAGGAAGAGTGCAGGCAGAGCTCCATCCACAGCTTCAGTACACCGGACTGTCATCCTCCACTAGACCTCCGCCGTGGTCCCCTTCTCTTTTCATCGGGTTTTACAGTCGGCGGATGTAGCATGGAGACGATTTAAGACGCACGACCGAGCCGTCAGCAGTTCCACTTGCTGAAAAGAACAGATTATCTTGACGCTCGTCCGGCTGAAGTCAGAATAATGATGGAGTATTGGAGGCAATGTGCGCTGTGGTTAATAAACTGCAAGGTGCTTCCAGCTAACCACCGGGTTACATGGGAGTCTGCACAGGTATTTGACTTGGCCCAAACCCTCCGGGATGGAGTCCTCCTCTGCCATCTGCTCAACAACCTGAGACCCCAGTCCATCAACCTAAAGGGAATCAACCTCCGACCCCAAATGTCACAGGTAAGGAACGAAAGGCAAACCTGATATCTGCTGCTCGCTCCGTCCCCAAAGTACAACTGAGAGAGCGCAACCAGACACCATAAACAATGATGCTAGTTTAAAGTTTCCTTGCATGCCGGCAAGATGAGCATACCTGCTAGAACACTAATGCTATGATAACAATATATATATCAAATTCGGCATAGCATAATCCACAAGTTAGCACTTGGTTTTAAGAACATTTTCACTTTTAAACATTTGGTTTAGCGCTCGCTTACGCCCCCAGTGGTTATTTTGGTCGCGGAAAAACGGTGAGAAGAAGAAGAATTACAAGTCAACAAATGATATAAATTAAAATTATATTCACTCTAGTCCGTGATAGCCTATGGAATATGTGCAGAAGAAAAAAGGCAATCCATGCCTCTGTGAGGGGCTCATAGTTGTTGCTTTATGACGTGAACATTTCATACAATAAGCAAGGAAACACTAAATTGACAATGAATTTAACGGGATTTGATAGCATTGGGTGAAATGTATAAGTCATACTGTGAAATAAAGTTTGGTTTATGTAATTTTCGCTGATTACTTTACTGCACCCCTTTGTTGAGGTTACTTATAGTAATTTATAGTTGGCTAACAGTTACACATAACAGTTCAGTGAGTATGCAGAGCTTAATCTGCCCTCAGAGACCAGAGGTTAAGTGATGACAAGGCTTTGTAGGCTATCCCAAACAGGGAAGTGGATGTATCTCATAGGATTAACAACATGTATGAATAATCCGGTATTTTATGATAATACGCTATACATTTTTATTCACAATTCATGCAAGTACGTTATTAGTTTGTCTTGCCTGGCAGTATGACGGAACAAATGTAATTACAATCTCCTGGTTGTTTTTGTTTATTTCTCTTTTTTGATTTATATATCATATTTAAATGCATATTATTATATATATTTTTAAAATCTATTTAAAATTTAGTTTTTAATCTATATGTAGCAAGAGCTGTGGCCACATGGCTTCTGTTTGTCAGATGCCATCTGTTTCAAATACAGGACAGCCGGAGCTATGAGCAGATTAATATTCGCCTTCATAACAGTGAATCTGGTTGTCTGGCTCGGTGTCAACACACAGTGAGGTAGACACTCACCTACTGAGCCTGCAGACCTGCTCGATAAAAATTAGACTGTACCAGTAACACACACAGACAGTATTGTATGTAATTGATGCCCCAATGCGCTCATCTGATGCAAAGCAGGTGATTGAGGTTTGAATATCAGTACTATTGATGTTAGGCTTGTTTCCTGGAAAAAAAAGCACATCAACTCAATGTCACAGTGGGATGGTTACTATAATATGCAGTTACTTTCTTTCAAAATTGAATTTGGTACCCACTGTTCAACTTAGGGCACACAGGTCGAGTGCACAATTAAAAAAAACAGGATTTTAATGTCATCAATGGCAATGGAAATGAACTTTTAAAGGATCTGCTTACTCGTAGATTTCAGAGGCAACTAGATTGGGACTGTAAGACGAGAAGCTGATTGGTCCATTTACTGTTCGAAGTTTTTGCTAGCAGCAATACAATTACTGATTGAGAGTCATCAATAGGTCAGTGTTTGCTGTCAGTCATGACATAATAACATGGAACGGAGCTGCCATGCATAAGAGAGCTTGTGAACTATTATTACGCTCAGTGCCTGGCCTGGCCCAGAGTAGACTGGGTTATTTTTAGGCACAGTTTGTTTTATGCATGGCTGAATGGCTTACTCACACAAGGCACTGATGAAGCGAAATTTAGGGGTTAAATTAGCATTAGTAGTAGTCCCATGAACATACAAGGCGCACATGCAAGTTCACATGTGTCGGGCTTGTTTATACAATGTTTTTGAACTGCGTTTCCAAGAGGTCATCTGCCAATTGAATAGTGTCAAGGGTGAAATATTGTTCTTGGTAAAGTGTGAGGTTTATTTCGGTGGTCCTTGTCTCTTTGCCAGATCAACCACAGTGGTCATAATTTCTCATGAAATACAGCCGCTGCAGTTTCGTCTTTTGTTTATTGATTTTTACTGGGAATAACCTGCCAGACACCACTGTTGTGATAAATAGTTCAACATTTGTAAACATTGAATATTAATCGTTGGTTCAAGCACTTTACTACTTATGTATGTTAGTAGATCATGCGCTCGTGCCTTCTCCTTTCACACACATTCACACCATGTGATGCTGCATCAACTCCCTGACCCCCCCCCCCCCCCCCCCCCCAGCACCTTTCCTCCCTGTGTCTCCTCAAAGTTAAATTTACATAACTGAGGGCGGAGTCGCTTCTCCTTTTTTACCTGCATAATTCATGAGGGCCGTGGCAGCTACTTTATCATTGGCCAATAATAACACATGGGATGCCACTGTGGACTCACCCATGGGACCCATGCGATGGAAAGACAAAGGCAGTGAAGGGACAGAGCTACAAAGAGTCTGCCGGGCCTCCGCAGACGCATCTCAGAGGACATAAAGGGCCCCGAAGGGCTAGCCCGCTGTGTCGCTCAATGCTCTGGAGGGTTCACATGTGTGATGTTGGCATCAGGGCGGGCTGCTTTTCATTCATCTCAACCGTGTTTGGGTGATTTGTATGGGCTATATACAGTAAAGAGTCAGCTCTGTCCATGAAACAAAGAGCCAGGCAAAATAAGTGAAATCATGGGATCAGTCTATTTACTGATGAAATGACCTGTGCTCTTGTGGTGAAAGATGAAGAATGATGCATGGGTTTGTGAATGTGTGCTCTGTGCATGTGCGCATGACAAAGAGCTCAAAGTTCCAGTTCAGGGTGTTACGGTCAGTGTAAAGCAAACGTTCACCCTCTTTGATCATAGTTTTAACAGGGTTGTAATGACTCAATTACAAAGTCTAGACGCAGCACGACCGCAGAAACTGCTGCATTTTGCTGCATTTTGCTGCCATACAAGAGAATACACCACATAATCAGCAGTTGTTTTTTTGTCTCACTGTGAAAATCAACGGCTTAACGTTAAGAGGAACTCTGCAATGTTTGTCGTGGCGTAACGATCCAACCATGTGGTCATACATGCAGCATGCAGCCTTTCCATCCTTCAGTTTCTTGAAGCATTTGGGTCAAAGTTCTGCTGGATCTCAGTTTTTACTTAGAAGACTATAAATATATTCATAACGCTGCTTGTATGAATTGGTGTGTGTGACTTTCATTCGGTCATAATGCTGCTACCAAAAACGTGTGCTAAAAACAAACTAGCTAACAGGCCGGCACCATGAGCCAGCCATTGATAGATTCTGTTTAAACAAACACAAACAACTGCTTAAAAACACAAAACTGAACTTGTATGGTTTGATTGAAATTTTAATCTTGAAATTTGCCCCTAACTTGTTAAGCCTACTGTTGCCTTGTTCTCCATGACACAGGATTATAAACGGCGGATTCAGAGTTGAGCACAATGTGGCAAACCCACCGGCAGCTGAAAGCCTCTCACACAGACCAGCCGTGAGCCTCAACATGCACAGGAAATCAGGAAATGGAAAAGAGGAAGGAAGTGAAACTAAACATGCCCTCGATCACGCTCAGACCCAAGCGCTGTGCTGATGTCAGACACAATGAAGAGAAAAGCAGCCGCTCTCTTCTTCACACAGCAAAACAAAAACGCTTTTCTCTTCATTGAGCCAGCATCAAAGACTTCACTTCATTTTTTTGGAAAGTGAAAGTGAGAGAAAGACGGAGTAAGAGTCGGTTTCGAATTTAAACGAGCATCAAGCTTCAGAAAGTGTTTCACAGAGCGACAAAGTGCATCATGCACCAAAAAGACACGAGAGAAAAGGCTTCATAGATTTTATGCAGATTCAAAACCAACATAGAGATGCCATGAAGACTTAATCAACACATTTATGAATGAATTATCAGTTCATTCTGCTATACAGAATACAGTAATGTTAGGCGAGCATGTATAGCTCATACACATGCAGAGAACCACTGCCAATACATATGATGGCTTTATTAGAGCATGTTTTCAAGCACATGAATGGAAATGGTGTGGAATGGTGACTGCTCAATGAATAGCACAGTTGATTTGCCACGCAAGCTCCTTAAAACAAGCTGCACTGGAAGCAGAGCAACTGAGGAAGACAGTAGCTGTGCAATGAGAAAATAAGATAATGGGAAACATATTTTTATAAATTCTAATACATGTAGTGTATTTAAGAAAAAATATTAAATTATAAAACAGCTATAACTTTGTGATTTAGGCCAGCAGAGAAGGCCTTGCAGGCCCTGACAGCCCGCCACTGCCCGAGTTACTGTGGCTTGGCTCCCCTCCTTGATTCACTTTAAAGAAAGGATTGCATCTGTCAGTGTGTAAACACCACGTTACTGCAGCCGTGCTCGGCGCATCAATGCATGGCACCACAGCCCTACCGTTTGCAGCGTAATGCAGTCGCACCACGTTAGCTTTATTCCGTGCTGCGTTATGTACAGGGAAGTGGATGCCGACATTAGCGGCGACTCGATTGCGATGCACCTCACTTGTGCGCGAACACGTGCACAGAGCGAAACTGACCTTTCATTCCGTCACCAAGGAAACAAGCCTGCACTCACAGCCAACCGGTAACGGCTGTGGTCTAGTGCACGTTAAAGTATGGATAGTGTATATGCTGATTTTATTAGGAGATATTCGGCGGTGGAGAATGCACCTGCAATCAATGTTTATTGTGTTACTCGATTGTGCCGTGGATGGTTCAGTTAATCACTGTTGAGTGCTCTGAAAGCTCTGAGTAAGTCAATACTGGCTGTTGTCTTTACTGGCAAACAATCATCATCATCATAAGTGACATTTTAAGTGTAGACAGAGGCTTAGACACATCAAGAGGAGACCTCACAGCATACACTATAAATGTGAAAGTTTCAATATTCCCAAATGATGATTTCACCTTTGTTTTTAGCTTGGTGGAAATGTCAAAATGCTATCTAGAAGTCAGTGAGCAGTCAGGAATTGTAGCTTTAGATCCAGATGATACCAACCTACAACCATGGTCATAGCCAGCAGCAGTGTGTCTGCAACCTTTTACTGTCAGGTTCACTATAGTGGAAACCTGGAGCCAAGCGAGGGGGAGAGCACTGGATCAAGCTCTACAGAAAGCTGATTTAAAACATATAAAACCTCTATATACTGCTCAAATAGACTTGAATGGACCTGCCTTTTGTTTTTTATGACATATTGTGTGCATTGTGCAAGTGTGGGCACCCAGTATCGCCTGCAGATCAGTGTCCTCTTTTTCAGCAGGGACAGTTCTGCATTCTGCTGTGAGCGACTCAAGGTGGAAGTGATGGATGACTGTAGTCTATTGGAAATAGGAGTGTCCTTATTTGTGTAATGGAGACAGAGAGGGAAAGAATGCAATAGAAATAGCAGTGGCTCCATACATGTATGACAGATCACACACAGAGGACCAGCAAAAATGATAGGGCCATGTGCAAGTCTATACATTACTGGTATTACCAATATAGTGTATGCAATTTTATGATAAGGCTACTTTAAGGCTACAATTGATGAATTTATTCAGCAACGTTTCACTTTTAGCACTTAAGTCCAAAAATATCAGCACGGATTCTGTATCAGCCATAGCGGTCACACCCCACACCTGAATGGACACACACACACACACACACAGGTCAGACAGCAGTTGACCAGGCTCTGTCAAATGGCGCAGCGGAGCATTATTCACACCTTTTTAACACAATCTTCCAAGAGGAATAAATGAGGGGCGCAGAAGGAAGAAGAGGGGGGGATACTGCTTCAGTGTTTGAGCATTCGGTGTGTACATTTTATTTAGTGCACACTTTATATGACATTCAACCCTCCGATCTCCTCCACCCTTTTAAATACCTTCTTTTGAGCCAATCACACACAGTTGAGATTAAACAATTTGACCTACGTTTCTGTAGCCAAGAGGGTTCGTATCTCACACAGTAACACTAATTTAATTCTCCTATCTCGTGTGGGGGATGGAGTAAGTGTTGTGTATAAGTGGGGTCATAGGGGTTAAAACAAGGACTTAATGGCAAATGGCCTCTGACACACTCATTGGTGTTGTGGGGGAGTTACAGGAGAACGGAGCTGGCTCTTCCCTTATTGCCTTTATTGTGATTACATGAAAGGACTATACGCCTTTGTCTGTCATCTGGTCCTGTGATGGGGACGGAGAAATCAAAGCTTCCCAGAACTTGCATGTGCTGCGAGGCAGAAATATCAGGAGGCCAGTTTTCTGTCATCTTCAATTTATTCCGCGATTGTTCACTTTCAATGACACCATAGCTGATCTCGCAATTTGGGTAACCTTTATTCATGTTAATGTCGTCCAACAACTTTGAGATAAAGAAGTGAGGTGATCTCAGTGCAGCGGAACAGTAATTATTAGAAACGACTGGTATTTGTTTCAGCTTGAGAGTCTGTGTGTGTGTCATCTCTAGGTAAAATGTGTTACTGACAACACCTGCATTGTATGTTTGGCTATATTTTAACACACCATCAGTGATACTGACAATGGCTGTGATGCAGTTTTGTTGTTTGCCAAAGCAAAAATGATAAAAAGGTGAAGTGGTATTATTGATGTTGGGTTTTAGTGTGTACAGTACCGGTAATCGCTTTGGCAACATGACATCATTGTCTTGAACTTTATATGGTGGGTCTTTAAAAGAAGATCTGCAGCAAAACTACAAGAACCTTTTCAAACTGAGTCTTGTGGACACGGCATCAGTCTGTTCAGTCTGTATGGAAGTTAAATGCCAGAGAGAAATGCCAAATGCTCATTTGACGTTTGTCGGCTGTTAATGGCTAAACAGGCAGCATGTATTTGGTTTGTCAGGGCTTTTTTTTACAGCGTTACTGTTTTTGGCAAACCCACTAGCTGTGGGCCGTACATGAGCTGAAAGATGCTAAAACGCTCTGTAGAGCTGAGGTGAACAACAGAGTCAGGTGATAATGATGTGCGAGTCATGTGATCATCCAGTGATCCATTGTTAAAATAAACAGTTTTATTTGTGCAGCTTTTACATTTAGTCTTCAAAAAGCCACATGTTCTCATTTTCTTTTGGACAATGCTTCATTTCCCACAATTACTTAGCGTACTGAATGGAAGGATTAGCATGGGCCCCGCACAGAGCTATCTCCTGGAAACACAGATGACTTTCATGCCGGTCCTCTCCTCACCTAAAACGGGAGGTGACCCACGAGCCAAACTCCTGACAAAACAGAATAGTCCCTAACCGGAAACGTGAGACGATAAAGGGGTGATAAAGAGGCTGTCACTAACTAGCAGGGGATATTCGGAGTCACGAGAGTGACTGGAAAAAGTGAGTGGAAAGACTGCATGCTAGGTCAGTGTTTTTCAGTCATGTGGGCTTTCATTCCAACCAAACCAGCAGCTCACTTCACAGTTCATCAGAAGCAGAGAGGAGGAGCTATGAATTCAAGTTACCATCGTTTTTTTTGTTTTTTTCTAGATTAAAAAGCTGAAAAGTTGAAAAGCTACTGACCACTGTAAAATTTACAATACTCCATCAAGATGGTGTCTGGCCGGGCCGTCTGCTGTGATGACCCCGACCTGAGAGTCTGAGACAGAGCAGCGGCGCTTTCGTCAGCGCCAGCCTACGTGCCACCTCACATTTCCTGGTTACACAGCTGACAGAAGCACCAACATGACATGGATGTGACCTGATGGCTCGGACTGTGATGTGTGTCACCCACTGGTTATGACTTGTAGAGTCATATATGTCTTAAGGTTTATTACCTCAACATTGCTTAGGCATGGCTTCCTCTGAATACTATCCCTCTTTACTTTTCCACACTGCTGTCAGTTAACATGTAAAAGAGAGTCAGCGAGAGAGAGCCTTTAATTACCAAATTTGATTCTTTACACAGGCCTTTATTCCCTCTGCAAGAGATTCATCTATTTGATTGCCATTAATTGACGCTCAACAAGGTTTAAGCAGTAAGATGGCCGGACTCTGGCTGTCTTTCATTGTGTAAATCTGGGAGAGAACAAGAGCAGGATTTCATTAAGCTCCACAATACACACGGGGTCCATAAAAGGCTCCAGCTTGTTGCTATGGAGCTTTGACTTGTATCAAGGAATACATAAGCAGAAATTGGATACTTATTGTGGATACAGAGCACGACCTGGCTCATCTCAGAAACGCAGCAGCGAGATGGCTTGTCTTACAGGAATATTTTTCCCCTTATATTCCAGATGGCTGGCCTGGTGGGATTTTAAACCCTCCATACACTGGTCGTGCGTAAGCTGCACATTTTTTATCCTGAGTCGACGTGTGTGTTTGGAGTTTCCTGCTGAGGTGTTGCGGCATAACTTACACTTAATTCCTTATTTTACACAATGAGGTTATTTGCAGGTTTCATTGAAATGCAGAAATAGGTATACTGACAGTGTTGGTTATATTTGCCTGGGATTTGATACAGTTTCACTTGGTACATTTATAAATACCAGGGTTATCATCAGAGCCCAACCAATACTGTTCTAGGATTCTAATTAGTTGTGAAAACAAATCTGACAATAATATATTAATGGGTATTCATTTTAATTAATAAACACATGACATTTTTTAAGAATTGTGACTATACTATGTACTAAGGAAGGGGGAAATGTCTGTGCTAATGGACCAACCATATTTTGGGGACACTCTTTTAAGTACTGCAATTTCTGTATTGCGATTTCTTGTTTCTTACCCACCGACATATATGCTAATACCTCTTTGTATTATACCAGCCAATCTGTCCGCTCTGACTTTAGTTGTAGTAATCAGGGATGTTTTAAAGACTGGATTTTATTTCTAAAAAGCTTTAAAGTTTTTGACCCAAAAGTCTTAACCAAATGACCACTTACTAGCTTTTCCCAGGCCTTTCAACCGCATCATATTTCAGCCTTTGAAGGAATATTAAGGGTATATGGACATTTTGGGCTCGATTATTAACTCTCTTAAGGAGAGTTAGATGTAGATGGAAAGATTGATAGCTGTCTGTACGCTAAACATGAATCTACTGCCAGTTTGCTTAGCTCAGCATGAAGACTGAGACTGGCGTAAACAGCTAGCCTGGCTCGAGATATAACGAGTAAGCATGTTATATTTTCTTTGTTTAGCGCGTCTATAACCAGACAGCAATAGGGAGAAACAGAGCAATGCTCGCAGTGAAGAGCACAAATTGCCATTTTAACACTATAGGATGTACGGTGTTAATTACTGAGCTTTAGAGGAGCTGGTAGACAAATTGCTTTACTTAGAGAGCCAGGCTAGCTGCGGCCAGTCTTTGTGCTAAGCTAAGCTAACTGGTTGCTGGCTGTAGCTTCGTACTGAGTGGACAGAGTTGAGAGTGGTATTAATCGATCAAAAATACTTCATGCTTATTTAAAAAAAAACAGCAAAATAATCCTTTAAAAGCTATAATATAACAAGCAAATTCAAAATAAATTTGTGTTTATTACCATGAATGTGAAGGAAATGACTAAACAACATACATTTTTGGCATGTGCATGGGCTATATGCATGCAGATACAGATGTGCACGCACACACACACGCACACACACACGAGGCCATTCACATCCTGAGCCCCAGAGAGTCAGTAAAGCAGAAGAAAAGCTGCCAGCGGAACAGTTACTGCTTGCCTCATACTGCTACACTCTTGTTAATTAATACAATTCCCCCTCTACTGTCTCGAGCAGTGTAGCAGAGACACTGTCTTACATATGCGCTCTGTGAAGCTGCTTCCCTCAGATAATATACCGAGGTCCTTTGGGACTCTCCGGAGACTCCAGGCAGACAAGATGTGCTTGTCTGATAAAAGAAAGTGACGTGTACAAGTGTAAACATTCAATATTATTCACTCGCTGCTTTGCGCTGCGTCTTATCTGGAGCTCGCTGGCTGCATGGGGGCTTTTCTCTCTATTTGTGAAGCCGTCTGTAAAGCCTAATTCAATCGGAGTGGAAAGGCATTTCATATTTGATGCACGGACATGCGCCATGCAGACCAGTCCGATTTTGGGGCGAAGGTGTGTCATGACTAACAGAAGAAGTCCGGCAGCTTCTTCTCTGGAGATATTTGTATTTTCAAGATGACACTGACTCAATTATTGAAGGTTTTTAAGTTACGCTTGTCAAACATGGTTACAGTTAGGCCTTTGAGTATGGACTCCACATGTTAACAGTATGGCACAGGGTTGTGCTCTCTTTGAAAAACAGGAAAGGCCTTATGAAATCCACTTCCTGTAAACCCGTTACCCAACAAATAGAAAAAGGAGAAGGAGGTGATGATGAGACATTGTAATATGGAAACGTATCGCTGGAGAATTTGAAATCAGGTTAGATAGTGAGTGCTATCGATGCAGTTACTATACTATATGTGAAGTTGTGGACAAAATGACAAAAAAAAATATCCAAAAACATAAACGGCTCCAATGCAAATAAAACCGACTCTCACCTAATCTAATAATTTAGCCTTTTCTATGATTCAAAGAATATTTTTCAAAGCTGCACTGTTCAAAACTGCCTTTATATGTACAGGAGTCCAGTGTTTTCAGCAGTCTTTGTTCATTTCAGAAGCTGGGGCCTTGTACTGGTGCAGACAACGCCTCACGACCACGCAGTTGGTCTTGCAATGATCACCTCTGTGTTGGCTGTGATATGCTGTTGTCTTTGTACCGCATGTCAATATTGACGCTGATGATACTCCGTTAAAGTTCCATCATGCAAGCATCCCTTTGCATTTAGCCCCATTACAGGTGTTATGATTTCCCTGTGACAGGTCATCATTATAACTGTCTGCATTTTTTTGATAAAACATAGCTGCAACAATGCCAAACAATGTAGTTTTCAGTGTAACATGAATGCACTAAAAATGCACATTATCAGGTGAGGTAATTTGTGGTGGACAGTGATGTGGCAAAAAATAAAGAAAAAAACATCCCTTTCTGAAAACATCCCTTTCACCAGCACCCTGTTTTTGCTCCATCCTGTATAAACTACAGGAAGGCTAACTGGTGTAAGTCACAGATACTGCCGTTGGCTAACTACCATATGTTGACACCTTCCCCTTCACTTCTGCCTGCCACTCTTCATAAAGAGAGTGCACCACCTCAGAAAGCCTGACTTAATACTGTGCCCCCCAGTTTTCTCAGTTTCATTGGTGTCGTTGGGCAACATTCAGCGCTAACTAATGCATAATGTGGATAAATCGTTTCTGGATGAAGCCTCATTAGCATCATTAGCGAGATTTAGATTTAGGATGCAGACGAGGCAGAAAACACACAGTCAGTAAATTACCTTGTTTATTGGAGGAGTTGCTTATTGATTCATTCAATTTTCTCGGGTCAAGGTGCACCCTCAGCTGTGCCTGTAATTAAGCTTACAGTGAATAAAAGCTAGCTGAGAAAGACCATGTCATAACACCATGATGAGTTTAGATACACAATTCACCCCAGCGGAAAACAGAATTCCCTCAATTTATTATGAAAGCTTCTACATTTGCAGTTTGGTCTTTCCCGGGAAGTCATTTGCTATATTGTTTGTTTTTGTTTGTTTTGTTTTATGTCAAACAGATTGAAGACAAAATTATCAGTGTCAGCTGATAATTAAAAAGACATTGCAAATGCCAAATATATGTAGAGTTAATGAGAACAAATTGACCATCTCCAAACAGAGAGGTGAGAAGTCTAAATTGCATTTGTACTGCACCGTCAAACTGCAGTGACATCATACTTTAATAGTAGGAGAAAATATGATCTCTGCCTTTGTCTCCATGCTCTGATGAATTCTCTCTTTCTAATTACGCACCCTTCCATTGTCCTTCCTCGACAGGAAATACATCCTACTAATGAAACAAGACGCCCGCATGGCGCCTGTAAACAGCAATTCATCTATGTTTTAGAGCTGTGGTCCTCCAGTGTGTCTCGCTGGTCCTCAGCTGCACGCCCTGGTTAGACTTCCAGAGTGAAAGCTATACTGTAGCAGGAAGAACAGCAGCATGTGAGCCCATTCTGTGGCGTTAAAACCATACTGCTCTATGGAAATGAAAGTGAAATATAATCACGCATCATATCATTTTGCGCATGCCGTGTTTATTTCTCGGTCACTCACTCACAGATGAACCCTCTCCGTCTTCCCAACACAGTTCCTGTGCCTGAAGAACATCAGGACGTTCCTGGCGGTGTGCAGCGACGTATTCGGCATGAAGAAAAGCGAGCTGTTCGAGGCCTTTGACCTTTTCGACGTCAGGGACTTCGGAAAGGTAAGGCAGGGTTTGCTCCGTGACACAGAATGAGGCGGAGGCTTGGTTCTCTGTGACGACAACCCGGATCTGCCCTCGCTGTGTTTGCCAGCTGTCCCCAGAGACTGAACTGAATTAGCCAAATGTGTTTTCACGCCTACTCTTGTCCTTGTGTTGAAGCTATGGAACGTAGTCAAAATTATTCATAGAAGGGAGAAAGCTCCTTTATCTTGGACGTGGCTTTTTAAATTAGAATGCAGGTCTTGGTGCATGTATTAACTGTCTTTTTGGAGGCCTTTATCCATTTTGGATAGTCTCTTTTTGTACTTCACCCTCACAATGTAACAGCAACTTTAATGGCCTTCAGTATCATTAGTATATGTTCTTACTGGCATTGCTGGTGCTAATCAACACAGCCATGTTGCAGTCTTCCTCACACTCCTAAACTCCAAGCCAAAGCTGAAGTCAGCAACATGACCCAGCAGTTTAATCGCTTCCTCTCATTAGAGTGAATATGCCTCAGCGCGCAGACTTTATGGGGGGTTACAAGTCTGGCCTCGGGTTCATTACTTTGACAGGACTCTGCTTGTAGTGCTGTGAAACTGTCTGCAGCTCTTTGACAGCCCTGCTGCTGCCCTCGTGAAGTCCACAGGAGGTTTACCTAGAAATCAGAGAGAGAGAGCACGCTGCCGGAGGCTGATGCACATGATGTTAGGCGTTTATGAGACGACAGGGTCGTGTATCCTAGTTTTAGATGTGTGCATGTGTGTCAGTGGGAGACGTATTGACTGACTAGTTGTCATCATCCTACATCTAATGATGATACAATCTGTGAAGAAGGGGCATTTAGAACATCATGGGATGCTAGAAATACTTCAGTGACACCAGTAATAACATCAGTGATGTGTGGTATAATCAGCTGAGATGAAAACAATACACCGTATGCATTAAATCAGCCCCACAATAATGCAAAAAGATATTATCATCATATCCATCATATCAGAAGTGAAACTCTGACTGTGATAGCCGATTTCTAATAAAAAGATAAATAGTGGTTTCTATTTATAGTATTGCAACTTAAGGGGAATTGACTCATAGGTGCTTTTTGATGAATGGAAAAATACAATTAACATGTGTCAATTGAACTTCCCCTTTCATAACAAAAACAACAGGAAGCAACACTTCCAGAGAAACGTTTATTAAAAAGGTCGCAGCTTGTGAAATGAAGGCGTGTGAAATTGCCACAAAATTTGAGAGTGGCAAACCTTCGTTGAGTATGCTTCGATCGGCCACCTTGTCCTCCTATGACAGACCATTCAACTTATGTGTTCATTTATTAGCATCAACATAATGGCAAACATCATCTGTGTGTTCTCAGTAGAGCTGACTCTTGATCATTTTGGTGTTTATGAACTGAAAACACAACAATAATCTGTTAATATTCTCTGAAAAATATTCTACGATGTTACTATGACGAACCTCTAACTGGTTATGAAAGCCTCAATTTCATACTGATGTAAACGAGACCATCAGCAACAAGATTGGCTGTTTCTATATTACTATTCTTAGTACTTGTCATCTTCAGTTTCCGTGCAAAAAAGGAGAAAAAAAAATAGGAGCAGAGCTTCGCCTAGCTGCCTCGCCGGTCCACGCAACACCAACACCATGTCTCTAGAGTCCCAGGCTGTATTGCCGGGCCTGCTGGAGGGAAGGAAGGCACGGGAGAACCAGAACCAGGACTGAGCGAGGCAGACTGTCAGACCCTGCAGCAGTAAAATGAGAGATTTTCTCAAGGGACTCTGGTGCTTGGAAACACTACCGCTTTCGAGCACATCGACCACCATAATCAATACAAAATGAAAGTTCTTTGTAGAAGCTTTAATGAAGGCTTTGACTTAATGATATGTTAATACAGTCCCTCAGATGACCTCTTAACGATGTAATGTATGAAATAAAAAGCCACTTCGAGTAAAATGCACTGCAGAAAAATATTTCGAAGAACAGAGTATGGAAATGAGAAAGGCTTTAGATATGGTCAACAGCACCTATTTTTATCCCTCATCTTTGCTGGCGTGCCGAGCTGAATTAAGAAGCTGAGAAAATTAAGTCATCTATTCGTCGTCTATAATTAAAACACATTGGGACCGCTGGCAAGTTCTTTTTTCCCCTCTTATAGGGAAATATTTTCAGAGAAAATCGACAGGAGAGCCAACGGTGGCTCAGTGAATTACTGCAGGATATTCAAATACAAATCTTCATTCTCACTCCTGAACTAAAAAAAAAGTACTTTGTAGATTTGCTCATCCTTGTGACTTTGCATTCATGTGCTTTTCTTATCAAATTCAGACCCTTCAAGCATTTTAAAGAACCAAACGCAGTTATGAAACATATATATATATTTATAAGCATATAGTTACTCACAAAAACCCGATGTGTGATCAATCTGAGGAACTTCACAATAATTAAATCCAATCAACTCATTTTTCTTTGCTGAGAGTTACATGACTGAATGCTACATATGAAGCCACAGTCGGCTAGCTTAGCTAAGTGTAAAAACAACCACTGTTTGACATGGGACTTTTCTGCCAGACTATATTTTTCCACAGATTTAACAAATAATTTTTATATAATGTGTTCATTTGTGAATATTTGAGGTGCTGGAAGGCAGATTTTGTCGAGCCATGCTAGGCAAGCTGATTCCCCTGGTTTCCAGTATGCTAAGCTACGCTAACTGGCTGCAGCTTTCTAATAATAGACATGATCTACGACAGTGGTATCATTGAGTTTTTCCCAAATGTTGATCTATTGCTAGGCCTATGTACTTTTATTGTTTGTGTCTGTCTTTTTATGTATCTGTCTGTGTGGACCCCGAGTCTGAAATAAAGTCTATCTGTCTGTCTGTCTGTCTGTCTGTCTGTCTGTCTGTCTGTCTGTCTGTCTGTCTGTCTATCCATCCATAAATCTATCTATTGCTTTCATATTTTACATTTTCTTCTGTTGTTTAAGCACTTTGTTTTACTTCGAGTTCCGTGTAACAAATCTGTGTTGAGAATATGACATTCAAACTCTCCTTTACGATTGATTACTGCGCCCCCAGACAATAAATGCTCGATCCTTCTTTAGATAGCTCTTATCATAACTTGACACTAAATGGCTCGATGTGCAATTGCTCTCTTTCTCCCTGACCAGTTTCAGATGAGGAGATAAACTCTTTTCAAGCACAGACTCATTTTCACTTTTTTTGCAATAACTTCCTCATTTCCCTCAGTGATTTCAGTGCGCTCAAGCGCAACACTTTGACGACTCTCTTGAGTGAATCCCACATTGCCCAGCGTGAATTTAACATCTCTGAAATTAGACAGCAAGCAGGCCCCGTAATCCTCGCTTGGCTGGCTCTGCAGAGGCTTGGAGTGAGGAGAGGAGGGGATGGGAGAAGCTGCCACTCACCTACAGTTCCAGTTTTTATTTAATTATGTATTTTAAAAAAAATTGAAAAGGCAGACTGCTACTGAATAAAACATCCATGTTGCCTGTTTATCTTACAGTTGGTGTGTATTGTTCTGCCTGCCGTTATACGGGACATGTTTTGAACTGAACTCACATGAGGCAACCTTAACCATACAGCCAGAAAATTATTCTCGACTCCTCCACCTTAAAAGCTGGGAGGGAATTCAGCAGTAAAGGACGGGTCCCTGATGAGATTCGGGTCGTAGAAAACATGACCGGCCTAAAAAGGAGACTGTGCGTTTGTATGTGTGAAAACACTGATACATCTGACAAACAGCCCTTGCCTTGTTGGTGTTCTGAGACTCGAACTGAGGCCGCACAACGCTGCAATGGTAGGGAAACTGGCAAATACAGCAGGTCTGTCTGTAGCCCTTTCCCCTCAGTGCAGGAACATCTGGTTTGCACATCTGTCTTGTAGACACACGGAGGGTTGTGGGCTCTGTAGGGAGAACAGAAACTTGGTTGCACAGGGCATGCTTATGCTGATGCACATAGATGGTGGTATTTAGAGAAGATATTGAGAGCTATGGTATCCTACAGGATAGAGGAGGAGGCATTTTGTGGCTGTATGATGAAGGAGATGAAACAGTGGATTTCACAATAAGCATAGATAGTTTTACTCTACAAGACACAATATCTACATACAGTAAATAGACCCTCTGATCTCGTGTGAAAACATCATGTATCCTTGGTTGTGAAATGATTAAAAAATACGTGCTGCCGTCGTCATCATCCCTGAGAGCGAATGACTAATTGTCTCACTTCTATTTTATTGCTAATTCCAGTCATCTCGTATCAGCTCCTTTCAAAAATAGAATCAAAGTGCTGACAGGAGTTTTCCAGTCACATGACGGGCAGTCGCTTAGTACTTGGAAAAGTTGAGTGTCATGGACTGACCCGCTAAATAATGCAGTATACTTCAGCTATAGCGGCACACAGAAACCCGCAACAGTAGCACATCATCTTTGCAGCTGTGCTTGTCATTTGCTGATTGGGCGTAGTGCTCGCTGACCACTGAACTGCTTCTTAAAGTGACACACTGCGAGAAGAATGTCCAGCTTGATGAATGAGATTCCAAACAGTGTGTAACAGTATCATAACCACTAAACACACAATGTAGTTAATACAATAAAGTAATCTCAGATAATTATGGATAATGTTTTCTTTCATGCTCAAGTGAAGTATGCATGTAAAACAGCAATCAAAAATTAAAAGAAACTCTTGCTCAAAATTGATGCATGCTCATGTTCTCAGCCTAACTCACAGTAAGAAAGCAAATAAGCGTATTTCTTGCCAAACTATTCATTTGAAGAATTTCATAGTGTCCTGTGAAATCGTATACTTTTTTGGTCATATTTCAGTTTTAAATGTGATATCAGATACTGAAATGTCCATAAAAACTATGATTAAAGACCCTACTTAAAATCGTAAAGACGGGCTGTGCACATCTGGATGATTGATGAGCACTGTGGGCTTCATGTGGGCTGACTCCTACATGGTGGAGTAACCTCAGATCATCTGCTGCGTTCCATTCTGTGTAGACTATGCAAATGTTGCTGCACCGCAACTTCCTTTAAATGGGCCAGGAGATGCCACACCTGCACGTGTTTAGCCACACATTATGTAGATAATCTGGCAATAAGAGATTGATTGCGGCACACTCTTGTTTTTGCAGCTGCTTTCTAGTCGTTCATCTGCAGTGAACTCACCCCACGTTTACTGTAGATACTGTGCGGCGGTTGCATTAATCAGACGCAGATGAAGGCTGAAACGTTCCTCCCAGACTGGACTTGTTTTGAAGTATTGCTTTGTTACAGTAAAACCTGCCTCTACACAGTTCTCTAAGTTAAACTCCTTATTGGAAAAAAATCAAAATCAATGTGTTAATATTTTCATTGAGACTTTTGAGGGGACTGCTGTTATTGAGAGAAGTTCAGCACATCACTCCGAGGAGCAAACATGTTTTAAAAGCTATTCTCTATTGACCTCTGCATACCCAGTGGGCTCTTCTCTATTGCCATATACTACCACTGGCAGTTTTAGGTGGATGAAGACGCTGATTATTTTGGTGGGGGGGTGGGGGTGGGGAGGGGGAATGGAAGCCCCGGGGGAGGGGAAAGCAAAGATGGAAAGGAAGAGGGAGACAAACAGAGAGGGTTTATTGATTAGGTCTTCCTCCTCAGTTGACTGTGATACATTTAACCACGGAAACCCACATAATACTGATGCATCTCCCGAGCAGCCCTCCCATCATCTTTGTCTGTCCTTTGTCCTTCAGCCGTGCTCTCCCCAGCAGATCTGTGTGGTCAGATATCATATGTCTGCTACAAGCTAATGGATACTTGGGGTGTGTCTTTTGTACTGCATGGCTAAGCTGCAGTAACAGTGCAATCACAACCGGTTTGGAGACAGGATTGCGATAGCTGCCTTTAGGACTAAAAGGGTAGTGGATGGTCAACATTAGGATGATGTTGGTCTTTTATTAAGAAAAATCACATATTGGCCTTTAGAGGTTCCTCCCAGACCAGTGTTATCCTGGAGTGGATTACCAGAGATGTCTTTCTAGTGTGGTATAAGAGGTTTAACGTTACAGCCTCATAGGTGTCAGTAGGTTAAACCTGCAATTACATTTTCAAAAGGAGCTGTGAACCCACTTACTGTAGATCTATTAGTCTGGCTTGTAGTGCAAAGCCTTACTTTCCCATCATTGGCAAAAAGCTGTTTCAATTGCCTTTCTATTCCGAGAAAGCACGAAAGAAGATACACAGGAAACACTGAATTTATGTAAGTTTGTGGTGTTTTGGGCACAGAAATGTGGCCTTCAAAAATCCTCACACTGGTAGAAACTTCTGCAGCTGTGCACAGCGAGTTTGTTTACTTGGATGAACAAATGCAAAAACAATCTGTTTGATTTTATCGGCAGATGTCTGCACAACAGACCTGTCTCTGACGGACGTTTGGTCAAATGCAGGCGTAAGCGTTGACATTAATAGTCGCTGCATTCCAATTGTATTGTGCATGCTGGCTCACTGGCACACCAGTATCAGCTACACTTTGTCTGCCATGACGAATTTGGCAGTCTGCATTATTTCTGGGAGCTGAAGTAATTGTTTCTGATCAATAATACAAAGGTATCGTCTTCAAGCATGTAGCTTGAGCAAGGAAGTCACCGGATGTATGTGGAGCAGACTGTAACATTCATTCCTCTGGGTTTTTTGAGAGTCTGTAATCCGCATTGACTTGCTTTTTTTCTTTTTTAACATGAGAAAAAACTGAGGTTTAAAAGGTATCAAAGGTCAGAATCAAATCTGCATACTTCCACTGTGATTCAACACAAACTATATTGTCACCTGAGTTCAGTCAGCACTGTAGAGAAATCTCCAATGTACTACTACTGTAGAGTGATGTGCTCTAAAATCACAGTGCATTTACCTCGACCTCCAATGTTTGTGCCTGAAAAAGCTCCCACGCTTCACTTACTTGCATTCAATGCATTTGGAGTTATTGTTGTGTCCAGAGCAATTCGATTTAACTTGCTCCAGCTGTTGTGCTGAAAGCTCTATGTATAATCCATGGACTCCCAGTGACTGACTGCATGACATCAGCTTCCACTGGAATCACACTTTTCATATCAACTGGCTTTACTTGAGCGTGAATGCATGCACACACTTGCAAAAAAACAACAACCACACACACACACACACACACACACACACACACACACACACACACACACACACACACACACACACACACACACACACACACACACACACACACACACACACACACACACACACACATACCCAACCCTTGCCGGCTGAAGATTGCTCGGTCGGAGAGCTCTGTGCTTCCCTGTTTTCCAGCTGCAGCTGAGTCGGATTGTCTCTTTGATTGTTTCAGGGTGTTAGAAAAAAAATCTTCTTTGATGATTGCGGACATCTGTTTATGCCCTGTGTGAGTGCGCTGGTGTGAGTGCCGTGGCAACCATCACATAGGTGATACATACACACTCCTACAACGGCAGAAAAGTAGGAGAGCGTGTGGGGTTGGTTAAGAATATGACTATAACAGCTAATTCCTGTCCAGTTGTGACATATGCAGACAAAAAATGTTGTTTTTAAGGCGTTTGTTGCTTTGAAAGGCCTCTACATTGTATTTTACGCTGATAACCACTAGGTCAGAGTTAGCAAAGGTGATGTTCAGCAACAATAGAGCCCTATTTTTTAGGCAGTCAAATCTGCTGACAAAGCCATCATTCACCCCTAGCGCCCCCATTTTTACGTACAGCATGCAGAGCAGTGAGAGTGTTAGCGTGACTTTTTGGACCACCTTTATGGGCCGCAAAAAAGTTAAAAACAATCACCGTTCCACTTCAGGTTGGGCTGAACTGATACATTGGTGAGGCATTTTATCTGTCATGTTTTCTTGCAAAAAAACACAATGAGGTTAAAAGACATGCTCACAAGCTCGCCTTACTGTAAGGGTTTCTAGGAAATGAGCTGAAATTGGAGAAATATTGGCACTAGTACGGCCGGAGTGAGACA
The DNA here is from genome assembly GCF_949748355.1 of Melanostigma gelatinosum. Classification (NCBI taxonomy): domain Eukaryota; kingdom Metazoa; phylum Chordata; class Actinopteri; order Perciformes; family Zoarcidae; genus Melanostigma; species Melanostigma gelatinosum. Next base: position 5,923,515 of record NC_136653.1, read on the forward strand.
GAGGCTATTCAGTCATATCCCCTTGCGTTTACACATCGTACAAATAGGCATAGCAATTTTTCTGATGGGGATTTCTGACATTTTAAATGCCACATGGATCTTTTAAATGCGAATTATGGGAATAAGAGGTTTGCGTCTGAGCGTGTCTGTGAGTGGCTAAGTGCTGGTGTGTGCATGTGTGTGTGTGTGTGTGTGTGTGTGACAAGCTAGCAGTGACTCCCCTGAGGACTGACTCATCTCAAGTCTCAGTAAGCAGCAGGAAACAGGAAGAGGAAACGGTCACCACAGAGCCCCTCTGGAGTCGGTTCTCTCTGGATGAGTGTGTGTATACTGTATTCCGATTTAACTTCAGGTGTAATGGTGCATTAACACCAGTGTAAGCACTATCCGTGTGTGTGTGTGTGTAGGTAGGTACAACATACTGGCAGATGTGCTCCATTCCTCCTCGGGCTGTCGAAATCAAAACTACGTCCCCCGTTGTGTTCTATTTCTCACCAGGGCCTCATGGGATTGACAAGTCTGTCTTTTTTCTGTGTTTAACCAACACAATTGGACTTCCCCTCAGTTATCTTCGGCTTGTCTCCATGTTGTCCTGTCAGAGGCTCTATCAAGCATCCACTCTTCCTGTGACCGGGCCCCGGCCCCTGGAAGTGGATGTGTGTGTGTGTGTGTGTGTGTGAACACGACAGAGAGTGTGTGCAACATAGAGGGTGTTTCCCAAAGTCAAGGAAGGATCCTTTTATTAAAACGGCTGAATTTCCAGGATGACACGTCATTGAATTCTATCGAGGACTAAGTTCTTTATGCAGAGGATGCATGTTTTCTGCACTATGAAAACACGCACAATCCTATGTGCACAATGCATTTCCTGTCAGTGACAGACTCCTTCATTGAGCTGAGTAGCATAAACAAAGAAGCCAGCAACAGCAGAGAGAGACCAGGTGTAAAGCCGGCATATTTTGACATTTAACCTTATAAATTAAGGGTTTATTTTCACAAAACCAGAGTTGGTGATTGTTGAAATGGCAAAGAGACGAACCAAAATGGGTTTAACGAGTTGTATGTAGTTTCTGTCAAGTTTGAAAGTGTGTTTTACAATCGGTGAGGTAAACATAGTGTTCTTCGATGGCGACTGGTGGCTAAATGTTTATACCTACATCCGTTCTTTTTTGCTGCCCTTTTTTATTCTTTATACATATATTTTCTTGGTTATTGTAAATTTGTGTTTGTACATTGAGAGCGGAGTGGAAACCGGAGACAAATTCCATGTATGCGTAAGCACACATGGCCAATAAAGCTGATTCTGATTCTGATTCTGAAAATCAATATTCCTACTGGAAATGGTAATGTACTGAATTGATAGAAATAAAGTTAAAAAGGAGGAAGCAAGGAAGCATTCTTGACTTGAGAAACACCCAGAGAGAAAGAAACAAAGAAGCATAAAGGGCGCTCCGGAAACTGAATGGCTGAAATTTATTCTTGCCACTTTTGTGGTCTACTGTGTGTTTGTGTTTGTGTGAGAGAGAGCGAGAGCGAGTGTGTACATCCTTGCACCATACCAGTTCAAAGGGAGCCTCCCATTGAGTGTGTAACACATAAAAACTGCAGGTAGTCCTACAGTGAAATGATTCAAAAGGAAAGTGCTCCTCGTGGTTTTTTAAAAGTCTTTTCAACTGCAAACCATCGAGACAAATGAACAGGAATGCAGAATACAATATAAACATGTGTTCCATTGGAATTCTTCACCATTTCATTTTCAATTAAAGATAGATTCCGTGTTGTAGTAACGCTCCTTTGAGATGCAGTACATGTTGATGTTGTCCTGCTTCATTATTGATTGACAGCACTAGGAAATAGTGCAAGGAGATCGGTAGCTCTGCTTGCAGAGACCTTAGTGTGCAGGCTTTGCATCTTAAAGTGTTGCTATTGAGGTTACCTGGTTACAGACATGCCAGGTATTTATAGGCCACTGCTGAGTCTGGGCCAGCCAGAGAGCATGTGAAGCTAAGCCACCGTGGTCAGGATCAAAGACTACAAAGACTGAAGTGCAGCTCTACACACCAGCCCTCCTCCCCTCGCTGTCCTACTTTCTGACAGTTCCCCCCCCCCCCCCCCCAGCTTCAACACTGAGCTACCTGGAACTACAGACCCACATCTCACTGTGACTAAATCATACAGAAGAGGGTGAGACTGATGTATTGGTATTGCAAGGCTGGTAAAAGCCTTTTATTAAAAATGGCATCTGGTTTAGTCAGTGTTGTTGACCTGTTATTGACAGGATATGATGCTGTTTGATTCATATATCAGAAAACACACCAATGTAATCAAATAATGTGCCATTTATTACTTCTACAATATTTATCTATGGGTTGACCGAAAGCTGAACTCTTTCAAATGTATCAACAAATTGGATTCCACTGAAATATGTATCAATATAGCATCGGTTTATTGACAGTTATTTTCATTGTCTTCTATGGTCTAAATGGTATTTTGGAGGCTTTTTTCACCTTGACAAGAAGAAAACATGGGGTCTTGAAAAGATCAACTGAATGTTTGTTGCCTGCAGCTTCAATTGGGATGGTGGGAAATATTCTGTACCTATAAGCTGGGAAATAACATTTGGTGGCTGTAGAGACAACAAAACACATGATTTATTCCAATAGAGGAAGGTATCATAAAAGTCAACACAAATCATGTAAAATCGGAGTTACGGAGTTATGGGGTTTATCCGCCAGAGCATTTTGGCAGTAAGTGTATTTACCAAAATGCAAACTATTCCTTATGAGGAGACTCTTCTCTACTGGAATAAATTATATTCTTTGTCACCTCAGTCGCGTGATGTCGGTTTTTCCAAGTAACTACAAAGATTTCATCGTGAGTTTGTGTATTTAGCTTACTTTTGGTAACAAATTTGTGGATCTGAGACTGAAATGTCAGAGTTCCGGGAGATATATTTTTAGGACGATCATGGCTCAGGGCTACTTCAATCCAAAAGTAACAGCCTCCAACGTGTCTGTAAAGTTCTACTAATTGCAGAGTTTTTCAGCCCACCAAAACATCAGATATCCGATATCTTCATTGCTGTTTCCGGCAGCCATAACTAAAGGTTTTAGGTGTTGGACTTCAAAAACACAGCAGACAAACCTCACTATGTAGTTCAGTCTTACAGAGCCGTACAACTTTGATCCTGCTTACTGATAACTGTACTCGGGGCATTTAGAGTCAGAACATGAATTGCCCACAGTCAATGTGGGAACCATGTGTTGAGATGGAGCAATGTTTAGATTCTGCATGTTTATTTCACTCTCTTCAGTCCACTATCTCCCTGCGGCAAGGCTCCCCTGGGCACCTGCCGGCTTCATCTAAAGGAAGAGGAATGAGGGTCATTTTTTTTTCAACAAGTGCAATCCCTGTCTGACACATCTTTAAGAAACTTTTTTCTAAATCTTTCATGAGGTGCCGAAGGCAGCATCTGTCATCTCTCCCCACCGTGGCTGAGCTAACAGCAGCGAATGGGATTTCACAGGGACGTTTATGTTCTTCTGATCTCGCTGAGATGTTTTTCTGTAATGTTAAGATCCTGCAGAAGACATACAGACGGCCGTATGTATGTCAGCGATGCTTTTTCCAGATGCTGAAGGCTCACACCATGAGGGGGGGGGGGGGGGGGGGGGTCTTTTCTTCTCTGTATTACTTCCCAGAGGTGGAGGTGGAGTGGGTGGATGCGCTGTCATCCAAAGTGGGGGCATTTCTAAAAGCTAATCTCCAGCCTCCACATTTTGCTCAATACATCAGAGCCCACCTCAATCAGAGCCCACCTCACATTATACCAACTGCTATGCGTTATATAATATCCAAAAAGATGCAGTTTTGCTGAAACCACATGGGTTGTTTGGGAAACAAAAGTCAGGCAGTAGATGAAACATGTATATAAATACATCGTGGAGAAAGGAAGCCTCGTGATTATTACATAAAGATAGGAGAAACATACTGACGAGGATCACAGCACTGCAGCATCTATCAGTTGAGTTAATGAGAATGAATCCACAAAGGCCACTGTATATTTTAACGAGAGAAACAGCTATAATGAGACCAGTCTACCTTTTACTGGAGGGTTTGGCATGAATTTAAGGTGATAGTGAGAGATTATGAAGCCTCATTTTAACAGCATTTGGACACAATGATATACAGTGGAAGTGTACCTATTAAACAGACCCAGCAGCAACCTCTGGGTCCGAAAGGTGAAGCCAATGCGGAAGAACCTTAAACTTGAATTCTTTCTCATGGTCTTCAGGAGGTGGCTTTAACCCTTTCACAGTGTGTTTTCAGCTCATGAAATTTAATTGTAACCATTTTGGTGGCCTACAAATATCTGACTCAGCGCTCGGTTGTACTTAGCTCCACCCTATCGTGTCACTTCTGGTTGCAAAAAAACAAGATGGTGATGGCTTCAAAATGACAGACCACAAACCACGGATTTCCAATTATTATAAACAGTACATGCATGATTTCCATGAAATGACTTCCAATGTCTCTCTTTAGACACAATCTTTAATGACAGATAATACGTGTTATCCATCACAGCTCATGGCTTCAGGGAAGTGTTAATCAATATTAATCTCTCCATCTGGCCTGAAGTGTAATATTTAACATCAGGTTTATCTAGTAGTGTTTTCTGTGCTTCTGCACACGTGTGTAAATGACAATGTCATGCGCATACAAATCTTTGCAAATATTCAAGTACTGTAATCAAGATTTGAGTTTCATAGCAAAGCAAGATATCCCCTATTTAACAAAAATATATATATATTAAAAGGCACAACGAGTAGGATTTGTCGATTGCGGTTTGAAAACATTTAAAGTTGGCTCGTCCAGGGTTAGGGTGCTCACAAGCGGGTGAAAGCCAACCCCAGATTCACTCTGCTGAGGCTTATGGGAATGTCATCAGTTTTCAAAGGTCATAAAATGTCATAAACCAAAGTAGGAAAAATTAAAGCTTTGGAATGAAACAGTGATATGAATGCTTCCTTCCATGTTAACTTCCATGTGATTTAAAACGTGGAGTCCATGCAGTGATCAGAACGACCATAAACTCTACCCTATAGTTAAACATTCTCCCCCAGTTGGTGAAACACAATTAACCGCTATTTCATGCTTTTGCTTTCAATGCAACTCTAAGCTTTTTTTTAATGGACGTAAAATGCTTCCAAAGTCTTATATTTTACTCTGTGATATTAAATCATCGAAGCGAAAAGTCACCCAGAAACACCACAGCGAGACTGCACACAACCGCATGACTAATGTGACGAATCTGCACGGTAAGATTGAAACAGTGCGTATTTGATTGTTCATGATTATAACGGGAGCTCCTCGGGGTATGCTAAGTGACGCTAACCCACTTATGCCATATAGATGTGACATGCTGGCCAGAGCCTTAGCGGCACAGAAGTGGGAAATGCATGTGTTGCGTAGCAGGAGTGAGGCGTGTTTGGTTCGTGTGGTTCGCTCTCTGTGCTTGTTCGCAGCTGTTTTTTTAGCCAGTTTGAGGTTTCATCACTTGGTTTTGATGTCACGTTTTGTACATCAAGAAGATTTCCCACACTTACATCAGAATTTTAATGAACACAAGTGAGTGGACGCTCATCTCCGTTGCAGCCCTGCTTTTTGATCTAGTGATCAGAGCAGTGGCTGTTTACGTATTAATCCTGCCTACTGCATTTTTAATATGCTAAACCAGATAAGAAAACATTGAGCAATAACAGCCAATAAAGAGGATAGTTGACCTCAAATTTAAAAGACTGACAGCCATGATTCAAAGGATTGGAATATTGGACTTCTCAATTCACTTTCCAGGCTTTTAATGTCTGGAAGCCAATAATACAGATGACTTTATGTTTATGAACCATGGAGATTTGGATTTATGGCACCGTCTCTTTGAGTATTTGCCTGTTATGGCTCTGGTCAACACTATAATCCAGCATCGACGGAGGAGAGCAATAAAATGGCTGACATGTAAACTACCATGATGAATAGCGGTGCGAGGTACAACAAGATGGATAACCCCGCTTCAGCCTTTGTTTACCTATGGCCAGGTAGTTATAAATCACAGCGCAAGCACTGCCAAGCCGGAGATGCTGTATGTTGGCCAGGAAACTACAATGTCTGAGCTGCTGGGACTTGTAAATGGTGGCGCTACCTGTATAGGTCCTATCTAAATATATCAGAGAAGTATGTTTCTCACGAAGTTAAGCAGCAAGCCGAACAGATAGATTTATTTTATGGGAAAAGCAGTAGAAGACTTCTTCATCCCAGACTAAGTGCAGTTGCTTTCCTGAGTGCAACTCAGTTTTGGCTCTCGTGAGCACTTCTGACATCCTGGCTTTTCTGTCCTTTCAACGAGTTAATTGCATTCGCCGGCTGTCCAGGTGTAAATGAGGTCCTCATTAGATGGCTGCAGTAAAAACCAGCAGGCTTTTTAAACACGTCTACTGTTGGAAAGAAGAAACACTTTAAATCATTTATCTTCTAAAATAATTTATCTTCTTAAAATATTATTAGAATATAATTTCATACAAAAAGTTTTAAATTAGAGGTGTATTCACTGCCTCCAAAATGTTTTTTTACGGCTGTGGAGGAATATTCCCTCTTTAGTGAGAGGGATTGAAATAGTGCCACTATCATAATGCAGCTGTTTTCAAAAAAAGTAATCATAATTAGTTATAAAAAATACAAAAAAAACATACTTAACCATTTAGTACAAACAGGAATTATGCAATACATGCACTGGCAAACAACCAGTCAATTAATCTATGAATTTCACCAAGAAAAAAATTTAATACTTTGTGGAGCTCTCTTGCAACATCTCACAATTTATTAATATATTTTTCTGCACTTTTGCAGCTCTTCCATTTGAGAATTGCACTGTGGGACAATCGTGTCCACCAGCACATGGATCACATGGATTACCTCCTCATATTGACACCTTTGAGTTTACGTAGGTTTAACACACAACATACTCAAAGCCTGCCTAGATTTATTAAGTATAGAATTTGCCCATAGCTTCTGTATTTCCTCATACTGATGGCATGCTGTAGCGGTGTAAATCCCCATAAATGATTTCAGCATTTAATTGTCCCCTCTTGTCAATCCTTAGATCCCATGGGGTGAGGCAGGGCCAAATAAACCTGAAGTGTAGCGGTCCATGACTGACAGCAGCATCAAAGGCTCTGGGAAGAAAGAAACAAAATCTTAAAGGAATGTCCATATGGATTTTCACTGACCGCCTTAGGACATCGTTTACAATGCAGACAACCCACTCAAACTCGCTCTTACACTTGGTAGCGGTCTTGGCGAGTCTTTCATGTCTTGGCTCCCCAAATGAGTCTACAAGGAGCTGAAATGCGCAGCTTTTAAACAGCATCCTGATAACTTCACTACATCGGATGTTTGAGTGACTCTTAAAAGCAGAGTTTATATTTTCGAACTGAAACACCCTCCTGGGAGACTACTCCCCCCCCCCCCGTTTGCCTCATTTCATCCTCAGTTAACTGCAGGATAGTGTTTCGGCAGCGAGGGAATGAGATCGTCATGTCAACGTGATGAAACAATGGAGACTGTATTGCCAATTGGTTTGGAAGTGGGCGGAGAGATGAGGTTATGTCTTTAGCATGGCTGCCACAATGGATTCAACGATGATAACAGAAGTGGACACAATAGGGGGGACGCTGTGGGATGCCTCTTTCTATCTCTGAGTGAAGGATTTTCCTCAGTTATCAGCAGGCTTATATTGAAGAAAAACATGATCATTGATCCTCAGTCTGTGATGAATATGCACACACACACACACACACACACACACACACACACACACACACACACACACACACATTCTTTCTATTGTACTCGCATGTAAGCTGTTCTGGCAGTGCTGGGACAAGATCAGTTCAATTGTCACCAACTACTTAAGCTTTGAAAATAGCTTTTTATTGTCCTGTGTCATTCTGAAATGAGTTTTTTGAAGTCTGAAGAATTAACCCTGATGATGTCATAGTGATGTCATCAGAGTTATCGTGGGCTTGAGACTTTTCTTTTCAATTCTTCAGTGTTTTTGACAGAAAGCCTGCGTTAAGAACTCCAGATGTGGAGTTTCTGCTCTACTTTAACTAAATCTGTCCCTTGTGGGTCTAATGAAAGTGCACCACTGAGTTATCCCTTCAACAGTTCCATGTTTTATGGTACAGATCTGTTTTGCTTTTATAACTTTTCATGCACAAACATAAACGTACATATTCATTCATATAATACAGTGTAGTAACACCATTGCTTTGACTTGATTGTATCTTTGTTACTCATTGTTACAAAGAAAGCCTGCTGATAGCCACACACATGCTGTATATATGTCACGTATGCATATATCTGTGTTTGTACAGTGTGACTGGTGGTAGACTACTGGTCAGTTGTGAGCGGCCTGATTCAGACTGTGTGAAATACAGCTGGAGTCACCTCACCTGTCAGCAGAGTGAGGATTTTTCAGATCAAATGTGTTTGTGCATCAAGACCTCAAGCCGCGCGGGAACATCAGTGTGCTTGCGGAGTGCAAATGTGCCATCACCTGGCTGATGTGCTGCCCTATTAACGTGGACATAAAACATTCAGGGAGCGCAGGAGTGTGTGTGTGTGTGTGTGTCCTGAGGGGCTGCAGTCTGTGGAGGTTGATGTGATTTACCTGGACAGCAATGATGCCCTTGCTTTTGACCTTAACCCTGCTGAGATGAAGTTATTCAGAGGGAGAGCGATAAAGGCCTATACTCTGGCTCAAAGCATGCAAACACTGTTAACTTTCCTTCCAGCGGAGCACACCACCGAACTGAGCTGATGTTCAAGAGAAGGAGTAAGAGTGTGACATAGTTAGGAGGACAGGGAGTGTCTTCCATTGGGACGGATTCTGTTCCAAAAGCACAAGTTTGTGAATCATCTCAGCAGTTGGAACCCTAAGCGCAGAATAAACTCTCACTTATGCTCCAGTTATCACATAGCAGGCGGTTTGTGGCACGTTTCACTTCATGTTTTATAAATATGCAGGCGGTGCTGTGTCGTCCACGAACAAGAAACCCCCATAGCTACGAGCAGCCACGCACAGCTGTGATCACATTACTTCAGATGACATTGAAACAATGGATCTTTGATTTCACAGAGAAGTGAGGCAAAGCAGGCCCCATATCACTAGCCGACGATGTCAGACTTCTGGTATGATGACATAAACATGAATACAGATTTATGAAAACATATCCATTGGTCTTTGAAAATAAGTGAGCACAGGGAAAGTTGGCTTCTGAACTTTACTGCCATTCAGCCTCTGACTGTATCTGAGTGGGCTTGTGTCATTATTTTCCTACAGTTTTTCTCATCCGCCCTAAAACACGAGGCCGGCGTTTACAGATTTATTATTTTTTGCGGACGGAGGTCCAAAGAAACCCAGAGAAAAAGATATGGCCTGATATGGCCTGAGGTAAACCGTTTCCAAGGAAGTAAAGCAGTGTTCGATAGGCAGAACAGTGGACTAAGTGAGGCAGGCAATGAAGACTGAAGAGAAAATGGTAAACGCGTGTCGCATTCCAATCAGCTACACGCCTGTGTAATCCAAACACACTAATTATGTATTATGGGCGTTAATGAGCCGTGGTACTGATTGCCAAACATTAGCTAGTTTCTCTCGCCGAGACAATCAGGCTTTTATTGGCTGTGGTATGTGGATTGCATTTTATACACCGGCTGCATCTCTCAAACAGATACACACACACACACACACACACACACACACACACACACACACACACACACACATTCATGTATGCATATAAGCACCAATAACAATCATCAACCTCACGTGTGAAACAAGCTAAATTCACACACACCAACCTGCATTGTATTTGCTCCCTCCATTGTGTATTTTAATGCAAATGTTGCTTTTTTTAATGTGAATTTAACATTCATTGTTTGCCGCTAGGCCCAATAACAGAGAAAGATAGGAGGCCGTTAAATGTGCATATGTCCTTCAGTTCCAAACTGTTTCAACAGCAAACATGTTTGAAAGTGAGTGAGAGAAGTGTGTCTTTTGGTGTTCTCCCTGAAACACAAACATCACTTTCCTGACTTCCTTTCCTGCTTTTCATGAATGTTTTATCGAGCCTGGCCCTCAAAAAACGAGATTCATTCAGTAGGCAGTGAGCGTTTTCAAAGCTTGATGAATGATATGCAATGGAATAAAAGACATTGACAGATTATATTTTTAAACCTAACAAACCGTTATAGTTTTTTCAAAGGTGTTGGCAAAAAGCCAAGTTGTAGCTTTTAGTTCCTTCACTGATGCAGCACTTTCTTTCAGGCTAAACAACATAGAACATCCTTACATTTGACACCCGTCACACTCATCCTCTTCAGGGTCTTTTGTGCAGAAAACTAAAGCAGTAAACTCAATATTCTAATAAACGGAACAGTATGCTAAGTGTGAGGGAGGGCTCCAGTCTTTGAAAACACTGCTCCAAAGCATCAGGTGGGAAACGTCCCTCAAAAAAAAAAAAAAGGTCAGCGAGGGCTGCAGATGATGCTAACACCATGTGAAGGTGCTCTCACACCTGCTTGTTTGCTGTGGTCGGATCAACCACACCCCCATTTCCTTACTGGTTTTTCTCATATGTGGTGTTGAGAAAACCCTAAAGCAAACAGCTGATCTCTGGTCAGCCTCAGTTAGAGAGTCACGGATGGCTTTCATGTGTAACTCGGAGTGGTTTGTTTTCAATACATGCATTATGTGTAAAAATGGCGCAGGGACAAAGGTATGGACACAGAGTGACTATTGGCTGCAGCGTTTATCAAACTCATTTTTGGCAAATTGCCCAAGGCTGCAGTGAAAAATGACAATATTGCTTTTTATTTAGGATTCACTTAACGCCCCAGATGAGGTAATAAAGCTAAGTGGGTTCGGTCTGTTTTCCTCAGTTAAGCACCATTTTCCGCACTGATTTCAGAAGTGGGTAGGTGACCTCAATTACAGTCTGTAAACAGGAATGAAATGTTCCTCTTCTTGCTTTGGAAGGCAAAGCCACAGAAAGGAGGAATACAAGCAGGAAACTGGGACAGCGTACTGGGTCATGTGTGAAACCAATAGAACTGTTGGCATGTCATACATCTAAAATGCATCACACGTGAGGTGCCTTCTACCCTGAGACACAGAGTCTCAGAATAGATAAAAAGGAGGTGATCAGATATTAGAAGTTGTCTTTGTTTGCTTCCTGAGGATAGAAAGTTCTCTGTGGACAGATGAATGTGGCCAATATTGATCTTTTTGAGAAAAACACCATTTGTATATCAATGACAAAATGAAGCATGAAAGAACATTTTATGTACAGTAGTATATTATCTGGGATTTCAACAGAAAGTTTTTGCAGTCTATCGTATGATTACACTTCAAAGTAAACAGCTTCATTTTCTGACTTGAACTTGCACTGTCTATCAGTTTTTGAACAAACACTTGCAGTTTTAATTGATTGTAGGTTTAGAATTTCACTGAAAGCAGAGAGAGTGCAAGCACACGCACACACATACGCGCGCACACACACACACACACACACACACACACACACACACACACACACACACACACACACACACACACACACACACCATACTGCTTCAACTGCTCGGGTGTGCATCATTAGATCCAGAGGTTTTGCAGCTTTGCGAACATCAGGGATAATCTCTATTTGTTTTGCTTCCCAGCTAAAATGATTGCCTCTTTGAATTTAAACCTCTCATTTCCCTTGTGGTCATTTTCTTGACATTTCTATTAACAGTTGTGCGACCGCGCCAGTGGATGTAATACACGTGAATCTTCAGAGACGCCTCTCGGTTGTCTGCAGATGGTCAGTTTTGTTGCGAATGAGTGTGACTCATGTATCCAATGAAGCCAAAAAGCACTCGAATCGTCGCCCAAACTTGCCTGCCAGCTAAAACTGGAAAGCTTCCAAAGCTCTGTTCAGCACACAGTGGATCTTCAGCTTTTGGACACACTGTGCCTGCCAACTGCCCTCTGGATGTCATGCCCTTCATTTACTATTGGAAGGAGAACTCTATCAACTCTGTCTGATAACTGGGAGAGGATTAATAACTGGACGGAGGAAGATTCTCTTTGAGTTTTAGATGATGAAGTCAGTGCACTCACTCACATCTGTCTTTGGATTCACCATGTGTTCCTGAGCATACACTGTATGTTGAGTTGATTGTGAATGCACTGGATTGGGACACTGGTCTTCGAGGTTAACTGTCCGGGTGCCATAATCCAGTTGAGAAAATATCTGAGTGGATAAAAACGTTGCTCAATAAGCTTAAAAGAGTCGATTAGGCGTTGCACTGATATAACACTGTCGGTCTCAGGATGGACAGTGTAAACAAAAAATGTTAAAATTTATGCAGCATTTTCAAATTATTTTTTCATGTCAAAACCTGGGGCCTATATTACCCATGATGCAAAGTGACTGCCAACAGTTCGCTCTGCAATTTGTGTGTGTTATGCTGCCAGCGGGGTAGCGTGGTCTCGAGCTGCAGTACTACTCCCCAACACCTGTAAACAGACAGCAGCGAGTGCTTTGGAATACTTGTTTTTGCCCTGGGTTTTGCCTCTCGGGCTACATACAGCCTGCTGTACCTGATTGGAGGAGGTATTTGGGGCTGAATGGAGCTACAATGCAGGACCTGCAGACACCAGTCCTGAAAAATGTACCATGAAGTTTACTGTTTGTACTATATGAGTGAATATGGGAAGTGCATCAGCCAGTTTTTTTTGTGACTGAATTAAATGTATATAAATGCAGGTCTGAAACATTAGCGCTACCTCGTCTCATGATGTGTAATCACTGCTGCTGAACTTCATTTATCTCTGTCACAAACATGACCCTTATGAGCTTATGCTCCAGACCAGATGTATCTACGGTTACATCTGTGATGTGTGTGTTTAAATGCGAGGTTGCAGGCCCGTTTTCATCGGCACGTAAGCACGTTATGTCAGCGGACAGATGACCCACAAAAAAAAGAGGCTCTCGGGCTGTTTTCCAAGGTTGCAAAAAAACTGAATGAGCAGAGCTTCCCAGTCGAGCGTTGACTCAGATTCTGTATGAAGATTCGGCAGGTGAGTTTAACGCTGATTAGTCAAGCAGGTCACACACACCAACACACGCAGAGAAGGGGTCAAGGGCACGGCCAGGACTGAGCGCAGCGGCGTGAAATTACATGTCATGCTAATAGCAATCATGTCAGCCCACGCGTGCATGTGGTTAACTTCACAGCACGATCAATTACTGATCGGCTCATCTGCTCTCTGATCTGCTGCTACTGTACTGTTGACTTTGTGTCCAATGAGCCATTCTTCTGTGCAGCGACGACATTCTCTCTCTCTCATTTAACACCTCCCTCACTGTTCCCCTCTCGTTAAATATGTCTAAATATGTCTGAATGGGTTTTGTGCGTGTTATGATTTTAGATGCAACGCAAAATTTGCTTACATGTTAAAACAAACCCAAATATTATTGTATGATTATATATATGAAATGCTTGTTTGTTGGCTTGCACAACTGAATTAGCTCTGATGGAATGTAACTATCCGTCTGTTGTTGCACACAAATAAATGACACAGTTACGGTATGTGTCAGCGGCAGAGTTGGAGTGTTTGAGAATGCTGCCCTCATGTGCCCCCGCTTAGAAATGCAGCACAATTGGAGCACCAAGGCCCAAACAACAAACCCCATCAGTCCCAAATCTTGCTTTCCATCCTGTAAATGTTCTTTGTGATGTAAATAATATTCATAAGGTAACTATAATTCTTATTTCCATTGCAGGTTATGGACACACTCTCTAAACTTTCCCACACAGCGATTGCACAACAAACTGGAATCAGGTATGTGGAAGTGAAATGAGTCCAATATAATGTGTAACATGATGATACAGGATTATACAACACAATCCACTAGGTGGTCTATGGCAGAGTATATAATGACGATGCTCTTTGATTCCCTTTAAAAGGCCCTATCCATCTGAAGAGAGTGTTGAAGATGAGGATATCTACAACCACCTGGAGGACCTTATAGAGTACGTATTATCTCCTAAACACACTCATTTGCATAACACACACCCTTCTCTTTTACATACTTGTGAGGATTTTCACAAGAACTTCATTTGAAAAAGTTATTTGTCAGTTTAGTCCCAAGTGTCCCGACCACATAAAGAAATCTACAGGCTGTTTTGTGGGCACAGGAAACATTTGTTCCCTGGGTGTTGACTGGAAGGCAGCCACCTCCTCCAAAGCTGTGAGCCCACTCTTTTATTAGTGAGCCGCAAGTCGTGTTGGCTTGATCCTTTTTTTCAGCCAGTTTTCACACCTATTGTTTCTCACACACATATGAAAGTGTTGCAGGTTTAAATTATACATTTACACATATACGTATACCTTTAAAGCCTGTTTAAACTTGAGTGAATTGTTTTAGGGACATCAAATTAAACTGAAAAATTGACTGAAATGTATTGTTTTCTAATAACATTTGAACATAAAGTCTTGCAGTCTACAGGCAAGCCAGATGCCATGCACTTAATGATGAGAGCTAAACATCTTCTGATTGGTGTTTTCGACAATTGTATTCTGAAAGAATTTCATCAAAACAATAAATATTAAAACTGAATAAGGAACAAAAGTCACAATACATACTGCAAACCACTCCTGACACAAAGCCCTTTATCTAAATGTTATGCGGCAATAAAAACTGAATCCGAAAGACAGTACATGCTGAAGTGAATGTCTTCCTACAGCCACCAGTGGAGTCGCCTTTTGATTCATGATACTTATAGTTATCTTTTGTTGGTTAGAGTCAAATATATCTTCCTGGACCTAAGCACAAACCATTAGCACATCTGGAAACATCTAGGGATTGGTTTTGACTTGAATTTCAAGGGCAAGTAGCTTGTGTGGCGATATAAGTCAGCGGAGACAGATAATCTTACAGTAAAACTGCTGTTGGGAAGGCCAACACTGACACGGTGCTCTGGTCTGTGTTCAGCGCAGACAGCTTCTGCAGTAGGAAGCAGCCCACTAGTCAGTAGTAGTGAGGAAAACAGCCGTCTGACAGCAGCCAGCAGTGGTTGGGAGCTGGAAGTGGCAGCCCGGATGACACTGAACAGAGCCGTGTTCACCTCTCAACTCCCATCTGCTCAGTGTCCAGCAGCAAATGGAAAACAACTAACGTACCCATTCCATTGACCATCTAGAGCCAACTGTATGAACTCTTAACACTAGTCGTCAAACGTCATGATCAAATTACATGTTTTAAGGCCAATTATGTGTTTAACAGAGCAATGATTCAATTATATAAAGAGCATGTTCTGTATATTACCTGTCATGCTTCTTTTCTGATTTATCATTGGCTTAATTCACTTTGATGCAACAGCAGCTCAGAGACAATCTGCCTCTTGATCCCTTGAGAAAATCTAATTATTTAGAAGATGCAATCAGGCAGCTTCATGCTCCACAACAAAATGCCCAGTGTGTGGCTGGAATAGATGTACGTGGAACTTTTATTAAATGTGGAAATTGTAATAAATTAAACAGCTTGTCCTGTATATTTACATACTAGAGTGAAAGTTCAAAAGTACTTTTAAAGCCCTTTCCAACTGAAGCCCCGCCCTCTTCAAACCAGCGAGATGAGCAGAGAGAAATACAGAAATGTGTCATGAGAAATAAGCAAAACGGTTAACATTTTGGCAACTCTTTTTACATTATGCAGGACCCTCTCACTCATAGTAAGAAGTGGATTAAGAATTTCCAGAGCCTTTAAACTCTGAATCTTTCAATAGTTAGAGCGTCTTTATCTTCCGTAACATGGTGTATTTCAGAGTGAGCCAGAATATGAGAGCTGTTTCTTTAAAGCCACAACTCCTTCACCCTCCAACATTGTTCGATCAGGAATCTAAAATTAGTATCAAAGCGTTGATTCTTTTTTTTTTTTTTTACTTTTATTGTCTTGAAATATATTTGGTTCATGTTTGTTCTTGTATTCATTTCAGGGGTATCGCTCCACTTGTACAATGAGTGTTATAGTATACTTGTTCTTTCTATGCAAATAAGTACATCAGTCCCTGCTGGTCAAAACAGCATGCTAGGTACACATACAAAAAAGTGCGTTACAAATAAAATGCATTATTATTATTATTATTAAAAAGGGCGAGAACACACATATAAGCACTGAGTCATGTCATGTTAGGCCAGTTGCTAAGGTACAGTAATTGGCTCAGATGTGAGCAGTCAGAACAGGCCTATGGCGTCACACATAACAGTCTTTACTCGTGTGTGTGTGTGTTTTTTCTGAGCCACTTTCACAGCCATGGATTAAGTGTTGTCCCCAGCTAAGAAGATTTGTAGTAAAGTATTAAAATCCACTTCTGTTAAACCAGAACTGTGTGTGATTTTGCTTGAACCTTTCATGTGGCTGTCATGAGGGGTAAAAACCATTACAGTAAAACTCAAACAGCTGTCTGACGTAATGTGATGTCGGTATCATATTCTGTCATCTGTGGTGCAGCGAGAACGGGGTGGAGGATGAGGAGGACCTGTATGACTGCGTGTATGACGATGAAGATGGAGGCGAGATCTATGAGGACCTGATGAAGACAGAAGCCATCCCTCCTCCGGTTAGTCGTCCGCGCTCTGACTTCACTTCTTTACCATGGCTGAGATTGCCACTTAACGCATTTAGTTACCATCTGCATTAAAGAAATAGCGTGACATTTCATGAAATATGCAAATTTGATAATTCGAAAATTGATACTACTTTCAATTCTGTAAGATAACTAAATGTGAAGTTATAGAGCCAGCGGTCGATTAGCTTAGCTGAGCATAAAAGCTGGAAGCTAACACAAAAATCTGTCTACCAGCACCTCTAAAGTTCACAAATTAACAGAATACAGGATATCTTATTCGTCAAAAGTTTTTCTTGGAGTTATGCTCAACTATTTCTTGGCCGGGCGCTGTAACTCAGGCCAGCTTTTTTCCCCCACTGCCTTCCAGTCTTTGTGCTAAGCTAGGCTGCTAGCCATAGCTTCATATTTAGCGTACACTGTCTCACGGCTAAATCTGGGCATTGAAGTCCAGAAATAACTCTCATGTTGCCTTTTTTGGGCTGCTAGTGCGTGAAATTGCCTCTTTCGAGCTTTATGGTACCAAGTTGATGAACTATTGGTATTTAAGTGAAAGTCAACAGAAATGTAGAGACCCTTTTAACCTTACACGCAATGTAAATTCACATTTGATATTTTTTAAAGGTTCGGAATTACTAAATTATTTTGTATATTTATTTACATTATAAATGCTTAGTTAAATAACAAATGATGGTACCTCCTACTCGTATCATAATTGGCAGACAATCTAGTGAGCATGTGTGACTCTGACCTTGCTCTTTAGGGTTGCACAGATTACATCTGGTTGCAGACTCAACAGTTTGTCAGCCCACAGCGCTGACACATAGTAACAGTCCTGTATGTGTGTGTGTGTGTGTGTGTGTGTGTGTGTGTGTGTGTGTGTGTAGGCGTTCCAGAAGCAAGCAGAGACTGACATCAGGAGTTGCTGTTTAACAGAGATCAAGCAGACAGAGGAGAAATACACTGAGACCCTGGAGTCTATAGAGAAGGTACTGACTCACTAAAAGGGCTCGTTATTGTCACTGAACATTTTTGCTGTGTATTTATGCAATTGGTTTTGTGGTATAGACCTGAAAAGTACTTCACATGAAAAAGAAAAAATTGAGAATTCATTAAAAAAAAATCTACAAGAAATTGAAGTAGCCCAACAATATTTTTCTTCTTTCCTGTCAAATTAATAATCACGCATCACCTTCGATTTATCCCCTAACCCCATTAGAGATTCCGACTCTCAGGCTGGGAAACACTGGTCCTACACTGTAAATGTAGTGTGTTTAGAAGTTGAAGTCTGAAAGAAACCCCACCTTTCCTGTTAAATGAAAGGAGGGATATGTACTAACATCATGACTTACAGGAACAGTTCTAAATGAGCAAGAAATATTAATGTATTACTGCACAATTTGTGCAGTGAAAGCATGACCAGAGCACTAGAAATCAAATTGGCCTCCTTATCACTTGCAGTATAACAAACTGCAAAACTGACTGACTGTAATTTGAGGTATAATGGAAAAAAGAATGAGTAGTGTAACAAATATGTACTCCCAGAGAGAAAATAATATAATTTTATTTTTGAAATGAGTAGTGGGTAATGATGAGTATTGCCAGCACCAAACCATAAGAATAGACCTTTTGTCGTGGATGTTTTCCGCCTTACCCTGCACTTCTACAGAGCAGTGGGAAGGAGGCCCGCCGTCTCTCACCCCCCCGGCCACAGCTACTTCTCCCTCTTGTGTACGTTCACGTCTGGAAAAAGACCTTGCTTGCTGTCCCAGCGGAGTACCGAGTAGATGACTTTCGATATGAAGTGGATGGTGGAAGTTAGATTGCGCTCGCCCACTCCTTTCAGATGTAGAGGTGACTATGCGGCGGGAGTTTTCTGAGAGGAAATCATTAAATTGCAAACTCTGAAAATGAGATTATTGTCGTGACCCAGACAGTCCTCCTTGTGTTTGCTGACTGCAGCTCTTTGCAACAAGGCCCCATAATATAATAGCTTCTCGCACAATGTTTTTCCCACTCTTACTCTGGAGGGGACGAGCTTCATTCTCTCACGTTCTCTCTTCATCTCTGCTGCAGCACTTTATGACGCCCCTCACCATGTTTCTATCCATGGCCGAGATGGAAAAGGTGTTTGTGAATATCCCGGTAAGTCATTGTCTTTACATGGTAACGATTCAACCGGGTGGTCAACTCAAGGTCACCAAAGCCTTTGTTGATGGCCCTTTTTCATTGAACACATGTTGTCAGGTCACAGTAGGACAGTCACAGGTTCCACATTTTTCCAAATTGAAACCCAACTGTCCATGCGGCATTAGAAGTGCATTAAATACATTCGAATTAGTAGCAAGACGAAGAGTCTACAGGCATGCTAGCTGACTGTACCTTTGGGGAAATGCTAATGTCAGCATGCTAACATGTTCACAATGACAAAGCACACTGTTTGCCTGTTACACATTACTGTTATAAGAGAACCACAAATTGAATTACATGTGTCGTATCATACAGTCTGCATTTATTAAAATGTTTAGTTTCAAATGAAAGTTGAGCTGAAATGTACGGAGCCCCTAAGCGGACATACGGGGGGGAAATAATGCATAAAAAAGAACAATACTTTTCCTCCGAGAAACTTTAGTGTTGTCACACACACTTTTTCATTTAGGGTCCTTATGACTGCTGTTAGGAGCTTGGTAAATAGCGTTTTTCGCTAACTGAAGGCCCTTTTCCAAAGAGTAGTCTCTAAGTAGCTGGGATTGAGGTGGAGGGACTTGATAAAACCAAACATTTCCTAATTTTGAGGATTTGCTCCTTTTGTTTGCCCGATGTGACAATATACCAAATATATTTGGGTTTGGGGCTGTTGATTGGATATAACAAGCAATTTTATATCATCAATTTGGGCTCATCGAAAATTGCTTACTTTTCATATAGACCTAGACCATTGGATTCATCAAGAAAATATTCTGCAGATTGATTGATAATGAAATAAGTCCAGATGAATGAAAGTAGCAGAAATGTGATGAACATCAACATTAAAGGATCTTTGCTGCTGTGTTTAAGGACCTGGTTAAAGTTCACAAATGTTTATTGCTGGAAATCCAAGAGTCAGTCCACCACAGAAGTGCCCAAAACCTTTACCAGATCTTCATCACTTTCAAAGAGAGGTAGGCCATGGACTTTGTAACCTCTATATATTCTCTTCTGGTGTTTACATAAACCGTAAATATATTATGTAAAGGTCATAAATGGTCTTTTAAAGTCTTAGCTATACAATTTTCAGCAAAGTGTAGGTACCCTGGCTCTCTGTCAATTATTATAGTTGCATGCGTTTGATCTGTCCCAGGTTGCTGATCTATGGGAAGTACTGCAGCCATGTGGAAACAGCCATCGGCAGTCTGGATGAGATCAGCAAAGACCGAGAGGATGTACGCATGAAGCTAGAGGTAAAAAGTGTTTGGTGTCAGTCGATGATTATTTAGTGTGACGTGTTCTCATCACCTCAGAATAGTCAGAGAATGCCCTCAAGTGTGTATCTGAGGCATTGCAGGTGATGACACCATGACTGACAGAATACATTTTTGTAAAATGATCTATTAAGCTCTAATAGATTGCTCCATTAGACTCCTACTTTTACTGTACTCATTTATAAAAAGTGAAAGAAAAAGTTCAATCCAGCTCTTTTTTTTTTTATCAGTTAACACGTTCAGGTTACTCTTGATAAACATGCTGGCTTTCTTTATGTGGTCTATTAAATATATATGATTTTTAAGATAATATATTGATTTTGTTTCTTCATTGTCGTCTTTCAGGAATGTTCAAAAAGAGCTAACTACGGCAAGTTCACACTGAGGGATCTGCTAGTGGTTCCTATGCAGCGAGTCTTGAAGTATCACCTCCTACTGCAGGTACAATACTCTAACCTATCCAACACGATTTCTATACTAATATAGTCATAACTTGTCATGTAATCATGGTGTAAAGCTGTAGCCTTCCAATTAGTGCTGTGAATGTTGGAAAACCAGGTAACTCAAGACAGGCATTTTCCACCTATTCACCTGTGAATACACTGAGCATGTACTATCTATGGTAACATAACTTTTTGTTTGTATCATTCGGAGACAAATTAAAAAATGTAAGGTCTACAGACATAAATTAAATAGCTTGTGATTTCTATTGAAATAATTTTTCAAAATTTTGAGTTGATAACATTTTTGTTATTTACAGGAATACATAGACTTCTAATCAATAACTAAAACGTTTTGAAGAAAATCACTTTTTATATAAATAGACTTTATTTATTACATTTTTCTGCTGTATTTGTATGTATATAAAGTAAATATATTTGTTCAACAATGAACAAATATTACTATAGTAATATTTTGAGTGATTAACATTCAAGATTTCTACATTTCTATAGGCACTTGACCTAATATTTCCATCAGAACTCATTTTTCACATCTGTATATAATGTCAAATCGTAGCAATAGTAGTAGGTGTGAATGTGAGCGTGAATGTTTGTCTGTCTCTATATATGCCCTGCGATGAACTGGCGACCTGTCCAGGGTGTACCCTGCCTTCGCCCATTGTCAGCTGGGATCGGCTCCAGCGACCCTGAACAGGATAAGCGGTTTGGATAATGGATGGATGGATATATAATGTCAGTCATTGTCATTAAATGAGCAAAGCTTAAAACATCAGAAGTATTCACTCACTTTATAGATGACTGAGCTTCATCGGAGAGTTTTTGATTCATCAAGGCAAGGCAAGGCAAGTTTATTTGTATAGCACATTTCAACAACAAGGTAATTCAAAGTGCTTCACATGAAACCATTAAAAGCATAAAGGCAAAAGTAAAGGAGATTTAAAACATACATTGAAACAATAATCGATGTCTCCCTGAGACATTACGCTGCACGCAATCAACCATACACTGCCGCAATTCTGCAATTACTCGCACACAAACCACGTCTGGAAAAGATCTCTGCCGATCTGCGTTTTATAGTGTACGCCTTGCACGAACTCGGTCCCGGAGGAAATGGCGATATATTGGGCAGTCCTTTTAAAACCATTAAAAGCATCAAAACATAAGGCAAAAGAAAAGGAGATTTAACAGCAATTAAGAACAGTGTAAGAAATAAAATACAGTAGTAAAATGCAGAAATGCAGGAAATTGATTAATATATGAATTGAATGTGGTTCAATTAAAGGCAGCAGCAAACAAAGGTCTTCAATCTTGATTTAAATGAGCTGAGGGTCTCAGCAGACCTGCAGCTTTCTGGGACTTTGTTCCAGATATGTGGAGCAGAAAAACTGAACGCTGCTTCTCCATGTTTAGTTCTGACTCTGGGAACAGAAAGTAGACCGGTCCCAGACGACCTGAGGGGTCGGGATGGTTCATAAGGTAGCAGCAGATCAGAGATGTATTTTGGCCCTAAACCATTCAGTGCTTTGTAAACCAACAGCAGGATTTTAAAGTCAATTCTTTGTTGGACAGGAAGCCAGTGCAAAGACATCAGAACTGGGGTGATATGATCAGAGGTTCATCATTGCCAATCAGACTTTATGAGCAAGAGGACTCGCTGTCACTAGGTGGTGGTGTTGACCACGTTTGGTTCCCGTCCCCTGCCTTCGTCCTTCAGGCTCTGAGACTCCTGTCTCTATTTCTGTTGCAACCTCTTTTTGACTCTCAGTCTGAAATGACCCGCACATAATTGTCATTTGATCAAGCCAATTAAGAAGTAGAAGGGAGAAAATAGATAAGGTGGCAGACAGGACAAGACAAACTACTAAAGAGAGACAGACAGTGAGAGGTGAGAATCCAAATTAGAATGTGAAGCTGACCTGAAGCTGTGGAAACTCAGTACGAAGTCAGAGAAAAGTTGTTGGCAACATTTTATTGTTTCAAAATGTCTCAGAGGACTTTAATTCTAAAATACATTTTGAATTGACTACAAATAATATTCGATGATAGTACAATATGTTTTTATGATTAGAATGTTGAAATATTTACATGCATTTGTAATATAGCTACGTTATATAGCTAGAAAAACATTTCCACAGAGTACCTCATGCGTATACACATATGTGTGTGAGCATGGCCTATTCTTTTGTCTAATATATACACACACATACACACACACACACACACATACACACACACACACACACATACATTCATGCAGTTGCACACACTAGACAGTTATCCCACAGGATACTAAGGTTGAAGGTGGTCTGTGTGTGTCATATGCAGTACATTAATGAATAGAGAAGCAGCAGCATTTCTCCGAATTAATGGATGTGTATGAATGTACTGTATGTGTGCGGAGGTGAGAGGAGCACCTCTTCCTCCTCGTCATCCATTGGGAGGGCTTATCCTCTGTGTGTTTTGTCTTAATGTTTTATTTTTGAATTAATTGTGAAGGCTAACGCTGAGCTTCGGCAGAGCAATGAGAACAGGATGGTCGGATTCAAGAGGCTTTATATGAAAGCAAAAAAAACAAAAAACCCAAAAGGAAAAGCAACTGAAAACCTACTTTTCAAATTTGATTACTACTGAATACTTAATGTTGAAATTTTAATAATTGAAATATTTTATTTTATTGCTATTTTTCGAGCATTCAATAGTTACATTTTACAATTAGGTATTCAATTAATATGGCTTTTCTTTGCTTCCAAAGGTATACAGTACTCGTTTGATTTGCAGTACAGTATGTATTGAATATTCTATCTGAGAATCCTTATAGGATTAAAAAAGAAAAAAAACATGTAGCAACCTAGGTAACTTTCCCACATGGTGACAGCCAGAATCTATACAACAAATGTGTCACTTCCTCTTGCTCCCAGAGTTCCTCTCTTGGTGGTTCTTTCTTGCTCTTTTTTTTGTCATCAATCTTTCTCTCTTTCTTCCTCACTGTCTCCCGCTCATCACTTCTCTTCCCTCATGAACACACCGCCACACTTCCCCTCAATGAGTCCATCATGTATGGTCCCGACTATCAGTGTGACCACTCCCTTCCTCTGTATCTCTGTGGATGTGTGGAGGTGGGAGCAAGGCTTGATAAATGGGACTCTGTCGCCTTGCTAGTGATAATAATGCCCAGGTTGAGCTTGACTGACACCAGGGATTTGAGCAGTGCCAAGCAGTCATATATATCTCCCTTAGCGGCGCAGTGTGTGCGTTTGTATTTGTGTGTGTGGGGGGACACAGTTTATATGGGCCTGTATGAAGGACATGCATGGCATCCTTCCTTATCCTCCACTGCTGAGGTCTAGATGTCTTGTTTACGCTGCAGTCAGGCACTGGCAAGCAATTTCAGATACACACTTTCACACACACCTCTGCTATAGATGACTGCACACACACACACACACACACGTACACATACACACACACACACACACACACACACTATCTGATTTATTTCAGGACAGTATTCTTTTCCATTTCATATCTAGAGCTAAAGCATTGTGTTCTCATGTGTGGAATGTAGCTGTAGTGTATGTAAGCAGCAGGATGTTTTTTCCGTTTATAATTGTAAGACAGCCTCGCTTTCCTCCTTCCATTTCTATCTTTAGGTGTATAATTTAAATTATGTTAACGAGTCGGAGAGACTTTAAATCACTTTTACAATGTGAAAGAGGTGCTATTATGTGACACTTACATATATTTTGTGTGTGCTATTCTTTTCTGTCCACTAGGAGCTGGTGAAACACACTCATGATGCCACAGACAAGAGCAATCTGCGAACGGCACTGGATGCCATGAAGGTATATCATGGGTTTATGCCCATTAGGGCTGTGTATTTGCAAGAATCTGGCAATACGCTATGTATCATGATGCAGGGGTTACGAAACAATGTAGCACATTTCTTTTTTTATGTCATTTTTTAGAAAAAACAACTTAATATAGAGGAGACACAGCCATATGCATACAATCTAAGTACAAAAAGTTTATATTTGTTTGCAATCAGAACACTTGGATCTGCATTTTATTACAGTGCACAGACAATTGTGTTCATATAGATTCGAGAAAATATGTGAAAATGATTGAAAATGACCTTTAAAAGGAGTGCTTTATTGTTTTTCAGTTTGTTGGGTAACTTACTGCTGAAGTCATCCATTCATTAAGGCGCTGTAAACCATAATAACCAACATCATTAATATCTGTGTGAAATATTGTCGTCCCTCATTCGAGTGACATGTTTGCATCCTGCAATTGTGTTTGCTCACAAACTAACACGATCATGTGTAAAAAGCAATATTACACTTCATCTTAAGACATTGCATGTCCACAACCTTTGACTGCACATGAATAAATAAGTATTCCAATATGATTCAGCACATATAAGTCCTGCTTATTCTATTGCCCTGAAAGGCTGCTTACTTGCCTATTGTCAAATACAGTGTCTCATTAGAATTAACAAGGCCACATCAGTAATGGTTCCTTTTGAAGGAGAGCAAAACAGCACAAAAAGAAAGAACACCTTAGCACAGGAGGGAGAAGAAATGAAAGGAAAAAAGGAAAGAATTTGTTTTTTGATGATTTATTTACAGGACTTGGCTCAGTACGTCAATGAAGTCAAGCGGGACAATGAGACAATGCGCGAAATAGATCAGTATCAGAAATCCATTGAAAACCTGGTAAGCCACCTGTTTCTTCCAAATAATTAGATTCTGATCTCCTTTTTGCAGTGCTTTCTTTCAAATGCATTTAATTCCTGTCAGATCCCACCCAATCTGTTCTGTCTCTTTTTCTGTAGAATCAGCCTCTGAGTAACTACGGGAGACCCAAAGGTGATGGCGAGGTACGGGTGGCCTCGGTGGACAAGCGAGCTAAACAGGACAGGTGAGATGTCAGGTTGACATGCTGGTTGGCTAAAACACTGACTGACTGACTGCAGCTTAATCAGGCGCTGTAGTTGGAAAACTGCCAGAGTATGTGTTGCTTTAAGCCAAAGTGAAGTTAGAAACTTAACCTGTGTGTCTTGGAAGTGAAGGACTAAATAGAGTGAAGTACACGGGTATTTAGTTATGACCACACAGAGTTCCAAACAAACAGGTTGATAATGTTAAATTAATCTTATTTATTGATTTTATTATGTTAGAAATAATGGATATTGTAGATTGATGTTAGTGTGTCGCGTAAGGGACACAATGATTTCCAGAAATGCAGTGGGTAGAGTAACATGAGTATATGCTCTCAATGACTTCGAAAATGTATTCTTATTTAATTTCATTGATTTGTGATACAGGAAAAGATTAAGAGCAACATTAGATGTGTTATAGTCAAACTGGCCTGACTCAGTTGAAAGTGGTTCACATCACATTTCTGTTGTGTAGCACATACAAGTCAGAATCACATTACAATACATAATAAAAACAGAGATACAAGACACAAGAAATAGCTACACACATATTATCATTATCATTGTCATGTGAGGACTTCGGTGGATTGAGCAAGTTGGTGTGTGACATCATCAGTGGTTGCGGATATGTCCTTCCATCAAATGGTATTCATATGGCATGTATAGCTGATTGAATAATTGCATGCTAAATTGATCTAGTGATGCATTTCTCCCTTGTTTTGTGTCTTGAAAGTAGAGCAGTAAGTGTTTGAGGGGAATTATTGTTTTGGATCTGAAAGTAAAACTGAATGGCTAGATTATTTGTGTAGTTCTGGAAAGTCAGGGCATTGTGAAAGGGCAGTGCAGGGGTGAGGCCTGTTGTGAAGTGGAGCTTCTAATCACGACCAAGGCACGTCTGGTTTTGAACACTTTACTTCCTGAAACTGCAGTATTACAACTGTTACAGTGAACAGTTGCACCCGACATATGGTTTTACTTATCATCATCAATAAGACACGTACCATGCTACTTCTCGCTCTTCAAAGTAAAAGCACTTCCTCTTTCATGCTATTCACAATAAAAGTAAATCAGGTCAATTAAGCTTCTCACATCTACAGCTTAACAACATAAATAGTGTTACACAAGCAACATGAACCATATTAATTATGTTATGCAATCAAAACAATTCACAACAAGGCCAAAGGGGCAGGTTGCCATGGATATTAAAAGCTCCTTTGTACTGTTTTGCTGTTGGTTCAATGGTTTCTTTTGTCGTGAGAGACCAAATTGGGGCACAGGAGGATATACTAGGGGTATAGGAAAGGATAGGAGGCAGTTGAAAGAATGATTGCAAGATATGTGTCAGAAGCAGAGATAGTATGGGTAAGATATGGTCTGATCTTCTTATAAACATAACGTTTCTGTTTGAGCTTCTTCTACAAGTTACAAATGCTGCTCCGATAAGTGAGATGTGAGTCAAGGGACATTCCAAGTTATTTGTAAGTTTCTGTGATGGTTAGGGATGATAGTGTTAGGGCTGGGTGATAATTAAATATGACAATTTATCATCTTTCAACTGTATCATTTCGTGATGAAATCATTTATCCAACTATTGTGAAATATGATTGTGTTATCTAACTGATAATGACAAGCACATACTGTACAAACTCAAATTTCTCAGATAATCTGAAAATGTTCTGTTAAAGTTCTTAATTTAAAAAGAAAATACACAGTACTTTTCATTTGTCCAGTATTTAATTCACACAGGTGTATAACAAATGATGTGGGTATTTAATATAGACAGTTTATTCATTGAATTACTATAAAACACGCTATATTATGATATATATATTGTTATTAAGATATACAATGACCTATAGTGCTAGAAGATTTTGAACATATCGCCTTGCAGTCTTTTCTGCTTCAGTCATAAGACATGGTTCTCTTCAAATCACAGGCACATCTTCCTGTTCGATGCTGCGGTGATCGTTTGTAAGCGGCGAGGGGACAACTATGAGATGAAAGAAGTGATCGACCTGCACCTCTTCAAAATCACCAACAACCCCACATCAGACAAGGAGAATCGAAAGGTCCACACACACAGATATGGTTTCTATTGAGACACATCCATCCATCCATCTATCTATTATACGTAACTGCTTATCCCGTTCAGGGTCGCGCGGGGGGGGGGGGACATGTTGACATATCAGACTCATATCACGCTTGCAGAAATGCACAATGACACGTGGTTAACAAATGATTGCTTAGGTTGAGGCAACAATACTACTTGGTTAAGTTTAGAAATAAGTTGTGTTAAAATAATGACATAACAATGCGACAAAGTAACGCAATAACTGAACTACCGTAACTGGGCAACAACCATCCTTATCAGACTTTCTGATATAATGTTACGTAACAAGCGCAACAACTTTACCTAACAAGAGTGAAGTCAATGTTTACTCTCGGTTTTACACGGGACATGAACAGCGGTCTCCTGGGTGAAAGTCCTGTTTTGACCCATCGGCCACACCTTCTCTCCTTGCTTTGTGGACTTCTTGCTTGTAATACTTTATCTACTCTTGTTCACAATGCCGGACAGGGGCTTAAAGTTGGGCGGCCCCCTACTTCTGGCACTCTTGGTCTTGATCTCCTCAGACTGCATGAGTAGGTCTCCCAGGGCAATTACTCCTCCAACATGTACATGCCAAAGAACATGTTTTTCATGTTGCACATCTTGCCATCAAACTTGGAAAAGCTATTGGCACACCCTTCAGTCATTTCAGTGCAGCAACACATCTTTTTGTGAAAATTTCCCTTTCGGTTCCAAGGCAAGGCAAGTTTATTTGTATAGCACATTTCAACAACAAGGTCATTCAAAGTGCTTCACATAAAACCATTAAAAGCATCAAAACATAAGGCAAAAGAAAAGGAGATTTAAAAACAATTAAGAACATTCATTGAAACATTAAAAAACAATGCAAGAAATAAAATGCAGTAGTAAAATGCAGAAATGCAGGAAATTGATTAATATATCAATTGAATGTGGTTCAATTAAAGGCAGCAGCAAACAGAAAAGTCTTCAATCTTGATTTAAATGAGCTGAGGGTCTCAGCAGACCTGCAGCTTTCTGGGACTTTGTTCCAGATATGTGGAGCAGAAAAACTGAACGCTGC
Source organism: Melanostigma gelatinosum (assembly GCF_949748355.1). NCBI lineage: Eukaryota > Metazoa > Chordata > Actinopteri > Perciformes > Zoarcidae > Melanostigma > Melanostigma gelatinosum. The sequence goes on from NC_136653.1 coordinate 5,952,262, forward strand.
TTCTCCATGTTTAGTTCTGACTCTGGGAACAGAAAGTAGACCGGTCCCAGACGACCTGAGGGGTCGGGATGGTTCATAAGGTAGCAGCAGATCAGAGATGTATTTTGGCCCTAAACCATTCAGTGCTTTGTAAACCAACAGCAGGATTTCCAAGAGAGTAATTCAATTTCACTGTTGGCGAGGCCACAAAGATGATGTTTTAACTCAGACATGCAGCAACAGTAGCCTCAATTAAATCAAGCTGAAGTTGAAAATAAGCAAAACAAGTAGTTTTCTTTCCTGCCGGGCTTGCGCGCCACATGTATTGCTCATTTGCTGTTTCAAGTTGTGAAAGCAGACACATAGCGCTAATTTACAATTTCCCGTTTTTTGTACTTCCTTATTGTAGTGCACACTGAAATGAGGACTGACAAAATATCCCAGTAATTCTGGCAGCCAAATCGTTTATTTCTACAGTTAACACCTTTTAGTCCACATACATCACAACGGAGAGGAAAACTTTGAATTGTATTCGTTTTTTATTGGAATAAGGAGGCTTCAGTTTCTCAGGTCTGATTGGTGGTTATCATAGTGTGTTATCACCATTTTAAAAAAGCAATAAACTGTGGTGATTTACAGTGATTTTACAACAGCTAAAACAGCTTTTGATGAAATGTTATTTCACCAAGACTAAAACAATGTAGCGCGTGAATTCTACTTTTGCTCTTTTACTGTTGTAATATACAGCATGCAATAGTGTAACAATAATAACAGTACATATTTCTCAACATTCTGTGAAATAATAAGAACAAAACAAGCATCTCATATAACAACCAATCAGCTATAATGGAGTGAAGTCTTGCACTGTTGAGTCCATTATTGCCTCTTTATGACGAAGTCAGCAAAGCTCAGCAAACCACATTGGACTCCTGACCAACCAATTAACAGTGCTACTTCAGCACAATGAACAGCCATAACAATTTATTCAGTAAAAATAAAAAAGTATTTTATCAGCACCTGTACCAGCATCTACACCCCACGGCTGCCTTTTGTGCCCTGAATCTCTAATGTGCTGCGAAAATGAGCTACATGCAAAAATCTTTCCAGCTCATTACACAAACAAAAAAAATAATCACCAGAAAAGACTCTTAGATAATTTGATACAGGCTTGTTCCAGCACATGTTTTACACTGTCTTGTTCATTCACCAGCATAACACTGAAAGTATCAGACTATAGCAGTCTGCCTCCTCCCAGATGATGTTATCATTAAATCCCGCTTTGGGCCTGACTACACACACACGCACACACACAAACAAAAGATGAAATTGCTATGTGTAATCTGTAAAGTGTCGCCTGTAGTGACAAACCAACAGATAACCATTACCAGACTCTACTTGGCTAAATGGAGCATTACAGGTCATTGTTTTGGTTCTTCAGCCCGCAGCTTTGCTTTTGTTTTTGGTGCACTCTCATGCATTGTTAAGCAGCAGTTGTTGTCCAGAAAAATAAATTGCTCTGAAACCCACAGTACGCTACCTGCACAGCACCAAATGGCATTGTTAGCAGCTAGCTAGTGAACATGCAGAGGATTTAGCAGCGAAAGAGATAAATATTATCCTCTGGAGTTGGTGGAGACTAAAACAGAGCTAAAATGAAAATTAATCTTGGATTTACAATCGCCAGGTGGATAGAAACACGACTCCAAATGAATTCTAATGTTGTTCAGTGTCTGCTGGATGTGCAAATAGTCAGCTGTATGCTAAAAAGTGCACCACATCAATTAAAAAAGGTGATAATATGTAAGTGTTCTCAACATGTTTCTGCGCCACCCAAATGGCCCAAAAACTGTAATTGCAGAGTTCACTTGGGCACATTCACCGACATGTTGAAAGGCACGAGCAAGGGTCAGATTGATTATATTTAAAAGTCAGGTAAACGAAGCAATGCTTTACATTATCCATCTGGATGTGTGATCCTTTCAAATTCCAAACATACACCAAGCAAAAAAGAATATAACTGACAGATGGACAAACACCTTCTCCTTCTTTTTACAAATTGGTTGCTAGAGATATCTCTGCTGAGCGTAGGTCTTGGTGTCCACTGGGAATGCCTCTGTAGAGCGTTGCTTTCCTTTTCTCTTTTCTTTCAATAGAAAAGATGAGCCTCTGCACTTCCCTGACAGCACTGTGAGCTTGGCATGTTTTTAGCCTTTAGAGTTGAGTGCTAGAAGTTCAAAACCCCACCTAGGAGCCATAGAAAGTGCATCTCACAAGCATCTGTTTAGTGAAGCCATCGAAACAAACAGTGGCGCGTGTTGACACGGAGGCTAATAGACTAATATTTTGCCTTTGAAGTGGGTAATGGGGGCTGATTACAGGCCCACTGGTCTATGCATGCTGTCTGATGCCCAGCGGTTATATGGCACAGCAACCTAACACTCTCTTCCTGTGTTCCTTCATGCTCTCCCTCTCTGTTTTGTCTCCGTCTGTCAGTTCTGCCCTTCAGCCTTTGAGTTTGCTCTCCCCGAGCATCCCTCTTTCATTTTGCATCTCTTTGTCTCCTTCAGCTCCTGCCCCCTCCTGCTCCGTTTACCTTTCACTCGAAACCCTCAATTTATTTGTTCACCGTTGTTTTATTTTCTGTCTGAAATGCGAGTGTTTTTCTTTCTTGTTGCAGTGGTCCTACGGATTCTACCTCACCCATAACCAGGGCCAGAGCGGCTTTGAATTCTTCTTCAAGACCAAAGAGCTGAAAAAGAAGTGGCTGGAGCAGTTTGGCATGGCCATGTGAGTGTGTTTTTTTCTGTGAGCGCACGTGTGTGTGCGTTCATGCGCCACAGTGTGATAAGAGAGTGTCTTTGTCTCGTCTGCCTTTAGTCAGAACATCAAAACGCACACATTGTCTATCCTGTTATTCAAGTTTGGCTACTTGATGATTTATGAGGCACGAGGCACGTGCCACTGTGACAAAAAGATGAGCAGATTATAAGTCACACACCTACTTTCGACCTGACACAAAAATACATTTTTAATCCAGTTTTTTTATAAACATTGAGCACTTTATATACTCAGAGAACACAAGTGTTCTCAGCCTTAACAGGAAGTGAAGAAGAGGATTAGGAAGATGAAGCCGGTTACGATGTGAGACTGAGAAAGAAGGGGCTTTGGTTGATTAACTTTTGGGGCTGATTTAACTAGCTGTGAGAATAGAAAGTTGTTGCCAGACAATCACACAAAAGCGCTCCCACGGCGATGCTTAATAGCGGATCTGCGAACAGCAGTGAATGAGCACTCCATCCTTGAGAGTCAGAAGAAGACTGAAGACAGAAGTCCGTAAAATTCAAGCGGCTGCCTCTTAGCAGACTCCACAGAGTTGCATCGGACATCTTTAAAAGCTTCAGCATTCAGAGAAATAGTGGAACTGGAAGACGCCAGTCATATCTCAAAGTCAAGTCTGAAGGAAAAGGAAGCTCAGGTTTTTGTTGTTGTTGCCATAAGCCAGGGCTCTTTAGACTCTCTGTTGCGGCTCCCTGAGGTCCCCAACTGGCTCACCGGATCCGGACCTAGGAACTAAAAACCGATAGATAATTCGGAATTATACATATTGGGCACCGAGTTTAAACTTTAACCGGCGCTTCTTATTCAGCCGTTACAGCACTTGTTCGGCGGTGCAGGAAACACACCGACCAATGCATTGCAAATCACATCACGTGATGCAGCTCAGCCAATCAAATATGAGTATTCTGACAAGTTTCCTGATTCGAGCGATGTGTACACATACGTGACACACGGGGGAGAGACGAGGAAATAGACAGAAGAGCAGGGAAATTGTGCCGATCGAAGAAGTTATCTCAGATGACGTTCTCCAAAAAGAGAAACGTGTTCAGAGAGAATATAATTTATAAGCAAGAATGAACAGAATCGTATATGTTAATTATTCCCACAGGCAGATCCTCTACCCCTGTCAAGCGCTTTCCCCTGCAGGTGGCTAATCATGATTTTCAGACCCCGCCCTCTGTAAATTATCAATGGATAAATCCAAAAAAAGAAAAGTCACGGAGGAAAATAGAGAGTTTAACTCTGCGTGGACGTCTTCATTTGCTTTCACTGCCAACAATGCTGACTTACCTCCATGCTTCCAGAAGCACACAGCATGTGCTGAAAAGTGTCACGCTGGAGATGAGCGAAAAAGAGCGATTCCTCAGCTGCTGCAGAAAACTCTCCTCTACATAAGAGTTTGATATTATTATATCAGGTAAAATTGCAAAAAAATGTCAAGAATTGTCTTTATTCTTGTTCTACATTTTCATAAATACAAAAACTATAGTTTTTGTATATATAATGTAACTATATATACAACTTTATAAGCTGTGATATCAAATAGCTTTTGCGGCTCCAGACAAATTTTATTTTGTGGAAAATAGGGCAAAATGGCTCTTTGGATAGAAAAGGTTGCCGACCCCTGCCATAAGCTATAGCAACGTATTCAGTATTTTTCAGTGTGATTATTTCTATGGTATGGAACTTATAGTGAACAACAATCTTCCCTAGAAAGCGTAGATATTGGCTGATCCCAGTACAGAGGAGATGACACCACTGAAGGTGTCTTTTTTCTTCTTTAACACTTCCTTCCATCGCGGCGCTGTTTGTCCTATTTTCCATGTCGTTTGAGTTCCAAAAGTAGCACCTGTGCATGTTAACCAAAACGCTTATGCAACAATGTCATCATGTCTAGCTATCATAACACTGACAAAACAAAGGACCGACCTCTTAAATTTGAAGTAAACAGGCCTTTGTGCTACAGGAAAACTTGGGCCATGCTGTCTTTTTCTTTCTCCAACACACACACACACACACACATTCATCCATGTCCCAAGGGGCCAAGAATACTTCTGTGTTCACTTCAAGCAGACCTTGCCTGTCTATTTGCAATTCTCTCCCCACTTCAAAGAGTCGTATCGAAGAGTTTGTTGGCTGCAATTATAAGTGGACCTTTTATTTATTGATTTTTTGCCTTGAAATTCATGTTTTCATCAAAGACCAAAGCATTTTGAAAACTGTAACAAGACAGACAACCAGCACAAATTCGTTTTCATTCATTCATTTTGGCTCATCTGTAACTTGTATACAACTTACAGCGCTCAGTGTTTGTGATGCAGCTTTGGTCCAACTGCTTGTTCTGATTTTGAGTCATTACTCCTCCATTATTTGAAACAGATGTGTTCAGGGGCACAGAACAGTACACACAGTTCAATATTGTCATAGTTACATATGATATATGGAGCTTTAATATTCAACCTGAACCCTAAATATGGAGACATCATGTTATGATTTTTTTATTTCATACCACAAGTTACTGTATATAATATCATCATGTGCTAAGGGAGGTACAGGAGCAGAGACTCTATTGGAAACTCACTGGTGCATTTCAAGCACACTCTCAACAATTTAGCTGACACTGCATTTTGAATGCCAGAAACAAGCATATTTGCAGAACTCTTTTGAAATCTTTGTTTGCTGCTTACCCACTACTGGATTTGATTTGGCAGCTCACTTTCAAATCAGACAACAATGGAAACCAGTTATCGTTTTTGTGTTATCTTTGACATTTTCAATTCCATTTGTTGAACATAGAAAAAGTCCCTGCTTGAACTGAATTAGCATGTAGTAAAGGTAAAGGTGCTTTACTGTCGTTTACTACTTATCTCGACCAAGCTTCAACTTCCTGCCAGTTGATTCTTAGGAAATCAGTCGAATGGTTTATTTCGAAAATGTGTTCTAACTACTACTACTACTAATGATAATAATAGTAATAGTCAAAATAACCTGATCATTATCCAATGTTTGTTGTGTGTTTCTCTCGTTTAGATCCAACATTCATCCTGAGAACGCCACTAACAACTTCCACGAGTTTAAAATGCACACCTTTGAAAGGATCACCTCCTGCAACTCTTGCCACATGCTGCTGAGGTAAGAGGCCGTTTATTATTCACACACACACACACACACACACAAACACCCACAGCGGAAGCAGCACAAAACCCTCATCAAGGCCATCGTCAGACATAAAGACTGAGGACGAGACATGGACCCTTTCCCTTCAAACACCTGTCAGGACTCCTTTGAAAGACCTCCCCTCCTCCTATTCCTCTCCTGTGTACCCTAACAATCTATTCGTCACTTTCCTTTTACTCCTCTCTTCCTCTGCACATGTGCCTCAGTACACAAAGTTTCTTTTGAATTCGCTGAATGGTATCGGCACCCGGAGGACTGCGGCTCATGGTCTTTCTCACAGTGGGAATGACTGAGTGGTTTCACCGACCGAGGACAGTCAAGAAAAAAGTGTCTGTCACACTTCAGCACTATTTGAAGGCAACGCACTGTGAATATACAGAGCCAGGCGCTGAACATTTTCTCAGGATAAGAAATGAGAAGAACAAGAATAATGCAGGGAAAGTATCAAGAAGCAACTGAAGTGTCGTGTGTCATTGATTTCTTGATTAGTTCTCAAGTTCCTTTTACATAATGATTGGTCCCTTTGACTGGTTCATTATGACTATTCTGCTAGAGCTCTTTGTTTGCAGTGCCTGTAAAGGAACAACGGATCAACTTGAAAGGACACAATACAAATTGAACCCCTTATCTAGCCGTCACCAAATATCAAATTACTTGATGAATCATAAGTCTAATGAGTCAAGTGTTATTCTGTGTATTATTAAATCTGAGATCGAGTATACTCATGTTTTCAGATAATCTATGTAAGAGCAGAGGCCTTGCTGAGGTATTGTGTCATGAATCAGAAAATGAGCAACGTGCCTGGTAAAGGTTTTCTTTTAAGTTTTAATTTAAAAGGGAATTCACCTTCCTTTCATGTTATTTCATAAGAATCGTGAAGGATTCATATGAGCGGTATCCTAATGGTTTAAATTCACTGCTCTGACTTCTTCCACCAGTGCAACATACACACCCTGCAGTTCTGAACTCCGCAAAAATATTCCTGCACGTTAATGCCATGCCAGTTTTCTCAAAGACGTTAAACAGACAATTAGCTGGAGAGCAGAGCAAAGCTGCCTTTACTATCATGTCATTTTAATTAGGACCTCTGAGATGGTTCATAAAAAACAGAGCAACACACTGCTGCTGCTTCAATCTCTGTGTGTGCACACACACACACGTCATTTACTACAAGAATATCAGTATCTTCTTTTGTGAGCTGAAGCTGTTTTTATGGTCTTTAGTTCCAATTTAAACTTATTAACTTTCACACCTGTTGTGGCCTTGGTAGAAAGTATTGAAATCTGGCTGGCGTCCTTGTGCTGCTGAGCTGGCTAATGTGGAACCACCTTCATTTGAACGCCCAGGGCCTCGAGGACCTCAAACACTTAACTATACCTAAAGCAAGCTCACTTCAGTGTACGAACATGCCCGAAATGACAATACTATCACACTGCGTTTTAGCAGGGATGTGTTAACCATCTCATTTTAGCATCTTAACATGCTAACATTAGCTGAGAAGCACCAAACCTCAAGGTACAGCCGAGGCTGATTGAAATATCATTCCTTAGTTTTGCAGGCATTTGGTCAGCTATTTTTGACTTGATGATGGCGCTAGATGAAATGTTAAGGGGTCACCTAAGTCATTACAATTCATCCAGATGGCAATCTGTCCAATGGTTTTTGAGGCATTTCACTCAAAACCACAAATGTCCACCTCATAGTGGTAAATACGGAAGTCAGGGGATCACCAAAGTCATTAGGATTCATCATCCTGGAACCATGAATCCTGTACAAAATATCATAATTTGCATAATGGTAGATATGTCAGTCAGTGCCACGCCACTAAGGGGGCTAACAACACAAGATAAATTCACTGTCGGTTTCCAAACTTCTGTTCCTCCTGTGATGTCAGAAAATGTAGCAGCCATTTCTACATAACATTAAACCTTTTGATTGCAACTTGGATCCATACTGTCCTATAAGCATCACAGCAATGTTGCCATTCTTTGCACTGATATGCCGTTACTTGTGTCTATACCTTTAAGCAATCCATGTGATGCCTTTCCCTGTTCGTCTGTCTGCAGGGGCATCTTTAACCAGGGCTACCTGTGCTCCAAGTGTGGTTTAGGTGCCCATAAAGAATGCCTGGGCCGCTTTGGCAGCTGTGGAAAAACAGGTAACACTCCGCTGCTTTACAGGCGCAAATAAAACCAAAGTCTCTCGCTTTATTGCATAAACTCATATCAGTCACATCAAGTCTGCAATAAGTCTGCAGTTAACAGTTTGTCCCTGAACAAAATGATTTTGAGGGACGCATTCAATTTAATCGTATGAACACAACTGCACGTTTATGCTGTAGCAGTATGAACGTAATGACAGGTGACGCACATAAATCCGATGTTTGAGTATCTCATGTGACTAATTATGATTAAGAGGGAGCTTTATTGCCCGGTTTAAAGCTACACAGTGACATGCTGAACAGAATCGCACCAAGTGGAATTGTGGAAATTAGGGGGTTTGCTCGAAATAAATAACTTAATAAGTGCCCTGATTTCGACAAACCAAGGTCATCCAAGTATTCGATCAGAATTGCAGATATTCATTCAAAAGCTCCCCCGCTTCCCTGGGTGGTTTTGACACTTCAGAGCACCTTAAAGGCAATGTCACTGTGTATCATTGTACCGATCCCCAAAGCTTCGTGGTAGTTTTACTGAGGAGTTTTATGAAACTCCTAACTTTTTTTATTATGCCCCTGTTGTGTATCTGTCACTCAGCTCCCTGTGCAGGAGCACTGACAGCTCTGAAAGAAATGGTGGGAAAACTTCAGACATGTGGAATGAAAAGAAGGCCTTCAGAAACCAGCTTAGCATGTCCTCTCTCTCTCTGTGTGTGTGTGTGTATGTGTGTGTGTGTGTGTGTGTGTGTGTGTGTGTGAGAGAGAGAGAGAGAGAGAGAGAGAGAGGTGAAAAAACTAAATTCACACTTTTTGTTTGTGGAAGTTTTTTTCAAGTCTTGAAAGTGCATGCTTGTGTTCTCATGACACCAAAACTCTGCAAAATGTTTTTTTATAAAACCAAGCGATCTCGCTGGTTTTACTCGTACAGCCCGTACCATTGCGTGTCACAATTGCGTGTGTTTGTCTGTATTCCTCGTGGCAAGCTGCCAGCTCCTGTTGGACCTGGCATCTGTCATGGTGCCAGCAGGTCGCAGAGGCAATAAAGCCACTGGCAGGCCCACCCTGCCACAGTGCGGACCTTAGTAGATTTGGGCAACACTGGCGGCAGGAGAGCTGGTGAAGACCGGGATGTCGGTTTGAATTCCCCCTCTCATTACTCCACACAGTGTCTCCACCCTCTGCTGGTACAGGGAATTGTGCAGGGACGAGGACAAATACTTTAGTATGAGCGTAAGGAAAAAGTAGAAGCACGAAAAAAGATGCTCAGTTACAGTGATAAGAGGCATTGTAATGTGTTGGTTGCACCACTTTTTGCTGATGTCCACAGACTTGACAACAGCATTGAACTTTATTCACTCTCTAGAAAGCCACTGCAGAGTCTGCATGTACAAATACTGTCAATGCACAGGCAGGGCTGCAGAAACACACAATCACAGCATCACAGCAGAGGGTTAAGTGTGTGTGTGTGTGTGTGTGTGTGTGTGTGTGTCAAAGATAAGCCATTGTTTACCTAAATTTGTCTCTGTTATCAGCTGCTGTTTGCGTAACAGGTCAAAGGCCTGCTGAGAGTCGTGTGTGTACAGTAGTAGTAGTAGTTGTAGTTGTAGTAGTAGTAGTAGTAGTAGTAGTTGTAGTTGTGTGTGTACAGTGCATATGTGTCCATATGCCTGCTAGTGTTAGGGGGCGTGTGTGTTTATGCAATTGCTCTGTTTGCACAGGTACAGGAGTAGTCATGTTTGTGCGCGCACACTCCCACTAAACCATCCCACTACACACACCTCCCGCCTCGTTACCTCCTCTATCCCGGCTGTCAGGTAGTGGCAGCACAGCAAAACAAAGCGAACCACGGTCAGACATGAGCGTCCGCCTTCTCCACTAATGAGAGTGTTGCCTTGTACCAACGAGTGTGTGCAAGTGTTTGCGTGCACCTGCTAACCAGTCATTCACTATGCCTGTTCTCAAACTTCTTTCAGATCCTGGCTCCGTCAGAACTCAGGTGAGCTGCTGCTGTGTGTGTGTGTGTGTGTGTGTGTGTGTGTGTGTATACTGTCTCTGTCTGCCGTTCGCCTCCTCTCCAAAGCTTTGCTGCACTTTGAAGACTGCTCTTTCCTGCAGCTATTTGCCAAAGAGACTCCAATTGACTTTACTTACTGCAGCCATCCTGACGCCACAAACAAGACTTTCTTTTTTTGCAGATTTTAACCTGTGGTGTCCCTGCTATTTTTTAAACTGCTGTGTACTTTACTGCTACAATGTTAAAAAATATCCCCAAGCAGGAAATTAGACTGGGCTAACAACCAAAAGCAAATAACTGTAGCTAAAACGGCATTGTGCAGGTCAGACTTTTATGCAGAAATGATCCCATCTCATCAGCAAAAAACACAAGACTGTCAAATTGACAAGTGTCCCTGTTGCTCTGATTTTATGGAACTTTATTTTGCTAGGTACAGTCTTGTAATGAGAAGTGTTATTTATGCAGAAAACATACAAAACAAAACATGCAATCTTTTTTTTAAAACAGCAGAAACTTTGACTAACTGCTTTGATGCAATGCATACAAAACGACTAAATTACTACAGAGTGTTGAATGGTTGTTGTAGTCGTAATAGCAGTACTACTATTTTGTGTGGAAATAGTTAAGAATATCCCACTGGATTACAGATACTAGAACCCAAAAGCACAACTCGGAGACAAGATTCAGGTATAGGTTTCTTTACTTGGTAAAGGCAGGGTCAACACCGGGAGGTCAGTCCAAAAGGCAAACAAATCCAACAAGGGGCAGGCAAAAATCCAAGGTCAAGAAAACAGGCACAGGGTCGGAACAGGCAGATCAGAATAGTACGCTATATAACACTGGAGAACTTGGCAGAGACACACAAGACAATCTGGCAGAGAACAAGTGCAAGTGAAGGGACCTAAATAGTGAGGGCTGATGAGGGAATGGGCTGCAGGTGAGGTGGGTGTGGATGACCAGGTGAGGGGAATGAGAGATTTATCGGGTGTGCATGGTAGGATCTGAAATGACAGGAGAGTTCGTCAAATAAGCAGACAGGATGAAAATAAACTAATATGAAGGGGAATTCGTGACAAGTTTTCCACCTATGCCAAAACGGTCTGTATTTGCCTCTAAAAATCACACCAGTGTAACTGCTCTCTACAGCTTTTAGATATTTCGGCTGCAGCGGGACACACATTATAGTTTGCCTGTGGCGGCAGTACATGCGATATTGGTTTTAATATGTTATGAAGTGCCGTCCATGTCAGGCCTGTTGCATGTGGGCTTCATAGGGGAAATAGCAGGCTGGGTTATAACATGAATTCTGTGTGTGCAGCAGTTGAGAGGTTTATTGGTAGGACTGAACACATTCAGCTCACTGAGTGTAGCTAATAATTGATTTCGTTTTTAACTGATGAATGGACGAATGATCAGTGGAGAACAAGATGTTTCTGTCTAAAGGTGCTTGTGTTTGTTCGTGAACATGCATGTGCCTGTTTCAGTGTGTAACTCTCTGTGTGTATTTTTTTCAGTGCAAAGATCGAGATGCAGGTGAGAAATTCAGAGCACAACACTGCACCAGACATCCTCCCACCTCCCACTCTGTCTTCTCTTCCGCCCCTGAAATCAGTTTCTTTCTCACTGCCGATGTTTACGTGCATAGAGACAGTTGCTCCGAAAACAAATGACCAGATTTTGTAATGTAATTCACTATATGCACTTATACTGTTTATTAGCATGCTGCAAGTACCAGCTGGTATCAACTTTGAAAACATTGACACATATTTCCCTGCAAAATAAGGACTGGCCAAGTGTTTTTAGTTAAATCTTTTTGAGATGATTTTCACATAACTCATCTATCTAATTGGCTTTATGTTATAATTATGATTATTACACCTTTTAGTGCTGCATTTCATTATTAATTAATCAGATAAATATCTTTCCAATTCCTTCTTTAATACAGAAATGGTAAAAATATATGTTCCTCACAATTTCAAAGAGCCACAGGTGACTGTTTTACATCGCTTATTTTGTCAGAATAATGGTCCAAAACACAAAGAAACTGCATTTATAATGCTGGAAAACAGGGAGAAGTCTCTGTTAATGGACACTTTGTTTAAGCCCTCTACATTTTTCACGTTTGTGGTACTGTAGATGCAGTATTGGCTGTGAATGTGCACACACATAAACCTTTTAGTTATACTTCCCTCTATCAGGTTGTTTGTCTGGAGTGGCAACAGGTCTTTACATGAATTTCCACTGGCATGGTGTCATGATTGTTTTTCCTGGTGTCAGAGGCAATCTGGCTCAGTCAGAGAAGAAGGTGTACCTAGTAGCTATTAACTGATTGTATCATTGCAGCTGAGACTCAATCTATATATGAAGGTATCATGTTAAGAGTATAAGTGAAATAAAATCAAAATAGATTACATAAAATAGCATTTTAGTAGTAAAGTAAATGCAGTAAAGTAGAGGCATTGTATTTCTTCCTCCATCCTTCTGCGGCTTTCTGTCCCTCAATCTTTCTCCAACGGAATATGAGTAACATGCAGCATCCTTTCAATTGTGTGTGTGTGTGTGTGTGTGTGTGCGCGCGTGCGTGCGTGCATACACCACACAGAGGGCCTTAATCTCTCATAAACCTGGCTTCAACACAGATTTTTCCACCCCTCCATCCATTATGCTGCAGAAAATCATTTCTGACTGCAGATGCATTAAAATCAATAGGCATTTGATTGCCCCGGCCCTTGGCGTTTCATAATATTTCGACGCGGCTCTCTTTGTCTGTTTTCAAAAGTGCGCTAACCCTTGGCTTGTCCTTGTGTGGATAGGAATGCAATTCGTGCCCCCAAGACTCAATTCTCCATGGCCCTGTGTCTTTAGAAGTCCTATTCAGGCAAGCTAGCACATGTCAGGCTGCCAGCCTCAGTGCTACAACACTGGAACAGACCCTGAAAGAGAAGAAAGCCTGATATTGATGTATGAGCTTTCAATACAATGTTGTTGACGTCTGTATGATTTGCCTTAAGCTTTACCCTTTTCTTCATGCACTCACTAGAAGTTATTTTTCTCACATTGTGTTCCTGCACAACACTATCGCCACACAATACAGAGAAAGATTGCGATACGAACTCGGCATTTGTTTGGCATGGGTGGGTGCTTCATAACAGACGAGTTATAATTCAATTTCAGTGATTTCTTGGTGAATAATGGGATCAAAGTTCGCCATTGTGCAAAATCAAGTAGTGCTGACTCAGGTCATTTCAACAAACAAATTCGGTGTGATTAAAATGTACTTCTTTAAGTGCCAGTGAAAACCCTTACTACGATATTGTAATATATTACCTACAGAGCATGCCTCAATTAGTCCGTGCACTGGATTGTTGCAGGTGAGGGAAAGTTATGCATGGGCGTGAATGTCGGGAAATATTGACAATATTACCGATCATAGTGCCGTATGCTGAAAAACAAGGGAACAGTTTTCCTTTTCATTTTTTATTATCAATGCGATTAGGACTCGTTTTTATTCAATTTCAATAATGGAAAAAAGTTGATTGAATTTTCCTTATGACTTCCCCCAGCAGGCCAGAATAAATCATACAGCAGTAAACAGTGTCACTCCTGCTTATCTCTTATCTAAGAACCTGATAACCAGCCATGCACCAGAGTGCACTGGTGCTTATCTGTAATATGATAATGAGTCCAAATGATGTGCAAGGGCAGTACACTGGTGACAAGGGGTGTGTGTGAGTGTGTTTACACATGTATACTCCCTCTCATTACCAGCTATAATGGGGCCATGTATAGTTTAGTGGAGCAAAGACGCACTTTTAGAATGGCAAACATGCCCTTTAGACCTGAGGCCAAACAGTGCATCCATATATATATATATATATATATATATATATATATATATATATATATATATATATATATTAGGGGTGTAACGGTTCACAAAATTCACGGTTCGGTACGATACAGTGGAGCCATGGTTCGGTACGTTTCGGTACAGTAGAAAACTATAAATGCCAGAGAAATGTACTTGATTTTGAAATATATTTATTTATTAAAACTAACATCATGAAGTTATTCTTTGACTTTGAACAATGATGGAACTATACCTGAGTGACCCATCTTCTGGGGTGTCTTCTTAGCAACACATAAGCATAAAAAACAAAAAGTGCTCCTTAATGTTATGTAGTATTGTTACTTACATCTTGCAAAAGAGATTTTTAATCTCAATGGGACTACCTGGTTAAATAAAGGTTTAAAAATGTATTTTCTTTTTTATATGTACGTATATATATATACGTATATATATATATATATATATATACGGTACGTATATATATATATATATATACGGTACGTATATATATATATATACGTACATATATATACGTATATATATATATATATACGTATATATATGTACGTATATATATATACGTATATATACATATATGTATATATATGTACGTACATATATATACGTATATATATATACATATATGTATATATATGTACGTATATATATGTACGTATATATATATATATATCACCATCAAAGGGTTTGACAGACGGGACTCTGGATGTCTCTTTCTATCCTTCCATTAATCAGAAAATGTTCTATAAATCAGGCTTTCAATGATATATGAGCAGACAAGAAAATAAGGACAGAAAGTGGAATGTTTATAAATTAAATACATATATTTTTTGGTATAGTGTAGTTTCAGACACAGTGAATACTGACGAGGCAGATTAGTTTGAAGCCCAAACAGTACACAGGAGCTAACCGTGTCCCTCTTGCAGGTCGGCCCAAGATGCTGGTAATCAGGAACTACTTTGGTGTGCCGAGCCCTACATCTGGTCCAGCGCTCAGCATCCAGACGGGTGACATCATCGAATTAATCTGCGCCGACCTTCACAGCCCCTGGTGGCAGGTCAGAGGTCCCACTCTTAATCAAGTATTTCACAACACACACAAATAGACCTCGTGTATTTAAATCTCTCATTTCCTCCACTGTCACACCATCTAACCCTCGTACTGACCTCATATTCTATAACAGGGTTCGAGTGATGTCGGTCAGCTCTGCGTTTTTTTATATAAATCAGATCTTTATGGCCCACTCATTATTAAATGGATTTTGCACTTATGTCCTTTGTATCAACTTTCTCATCAGTTAAAGATATGTTCATGTAGACATCTTACTTCAAGTTGGACATGTTATACAGGTGCCGAGTCAAAATAGCATTCCAGTTGTGTCTCTGGCTAAAGACAGCCCAGGGTATTTGGATTGTTCTTGCCAACAATCTGCATGTGATCATCTAATTCCTTTTAAAGGTGTATACTCTCAGAGGTAATTATACACACAGCAGAGCACCCACTTTAAGGAAGTAAAACTCCAACACTGGAAAAATGTTTGTTAAATGCAAAGTTATGTCTCAACACGCGTGATTCAAACCCCAACGGAGGAGGAAAGATCCGTCAATTCTGATAACTTGTTGTGTATCATTCACATATTGTGTGTGTGTTTCAGAGGCTGAATCAAAGTCATCATAATTATAATGGGATTTTACCCGAGGCCAAGGGCGTTGTAGATTGACATGAACGACTGTACTATTGTTTTATAATCTGACATGTAATGAGGAAACCAACCAATCTCATAGTACTAAATACAAGACAGATGAAATCGATAAAAAATTTCAATTAACCCTGCGTAAAAGCTTAACTGGAGGCAGCTACAGCCCCGCAGTCAGCAAACATTCAATATCCATCACCTCTGTAGCCAGCAGACCATAATCATTTCAGTTCTGGGGATGCGTGGAAAAATGGAATCGATCACTGTAATTTCATTTCATTCAACAGCAACCATCTGTTTCTTCTGTCAGTGTTAGCAGCTAGACTCATTATCACCCTGTTAGCAAGGATGCAGCAGAAAGCAGGGCTTTCCACAAGGTCTGATAAAATGTCCTGAGGTAGCAGGGATGTGATGGGTGACGGCCACAAAACCATCGAAATGGGCGAAGCTGGCTGTGTGCTCCTTGTGCCTCCCACATAATGGCTGAAAACACACAAAGCAATCCCTCAATCACTGTCATAAAACACTTTTTAACCCCTAGCATCCCTGAAATCGTCAAAATTACATTTTCAAATCAAATCAAAACAGTGTGACAGTCAACAGGTAGCGTATGTATAGTATAGCCTGATGGTGCTGCAGCTGCTGTTGTGGTTATAGTTCTGAGAACTGTACAAAACAAAATAACACATTTAAATTGTGTGAAAAAAACAAAACTCATGTCTTTTAAGTCCAATTGGCCACATATCGTCCATGCAAAAGCCCTTTTTACTCTCGCTCGGCTAATAGTCTTTACATTGGGATAATGTAATATTAATTAAAATAGCTCTTCTAGGCTTTGAAAGAGTTCTTGTATTCAATAATCATGATAGAAAAGTAATTGGGACAAATTGGCAGTAAGGCTAACTGATGTCTCTTGATACATTAACAGGGCCAATTGTTAAACAGAAACGCAAGAATGTATTCAGAGCGTATCGCAGGTAACAGCTGAGCTTTGGGATTTGCAGAGCTGGACTTGCAAGTCATACACAAAAATGCATTGGACATATCAAATATAAAGCGTCAGAAATGATGTATTGTGTAGGAAAATTGATGATGGACTTGTAAAGTGAAGATGTGACAGTGGTGAAATAGCAACAGCAGATTTACTGAGTATATAAACAGACACTCCATGCATGCTGCAGGTCACTGTGCATCTACTCCTGCTCAGTTCAGAACGGTCGTCTGCATATGCACTAAACTCCTAATCTGAATCATTTTGAGCCTCAATTTCCTTTTTTAGCTATGGAATTCATGACTGGTTTATTGTCCCTTTTAAATCAAATATCTTGTCAATGCACAGAACAAAATAATCATCGTCAACCCACAGTGCCTGAGAAGACCTTAACTGCACTTCAGCCTCTTTGTGTTTACAGACTGAGTTTCCCCACTGCTGATGAATCAAGGCACTGAGTTGAAAGAGTCATCACCATGGGAGGAATAAGGAACTCTTCCTCTTTCCTTCTTCCTGCCAGCCATCATTTTCAGCACTGGTTAACTAGGGCTGGAAATTTACACTGCTCTGTGTCACGGGGTAATTGTTTCTGAATAATAGAGACAGAGTCTGCCAGATGTACGTAACACAATTATCTCTCTGCGGTTTCAGGGCAAAATGCTGACGTCGAAAGAGGTTGGTTTCTTTCCAAGCGACGCTGTGAAGCCTTGCCCATGTGTAAGCAGCATTCCCTTCTTGTCCTTCGCTACATTAGAGCCTGCTGTAGCAGCTCATGCTTGCCTACATGTTCTTACTAGCAGGCCAGCGATGTGAGGATGTTTGGGGTTTTGTGAAAGGACGGTAAGCTATTTTACCTGGCATGAGAAGAAAAAAACAGCCCCCGGGTTTTTATGTTCTGCGCACGAGGAGCTTGTGTTGTCTTATGAGATAAAAGTGTCTGTCTAATTCACTTTATCATTGAGAAGCAAAGAAGAAAACCATGTCGTATAAAGGAACGAGCAGTACTTTATATTGTACAAACTAATCTGGAAAGCTGAGAAGGAGGAATCGTGGTTTGCATCGTCTTCACTGTGTTTCAATTGCTTGTTTTTGTTCACCCTTCTATAAATCTCCGCACCACTGGACTGTCTCGTTCCATTTGATAAAATAAAATTCACTCTGTCCAACTGCTTCAGGAATACGAGCCGTCCCGAAGATAACAAACCATTATCACCGTGTCAACACATGTTTTAAAGATAAGGAGAGCATTAAGCTCTTATTGGCGTTGTACAGTTTTTTTATTTTTTTATTGAAGGGCAAAACATCAGCTTGAAAACAGTACTGTGGAACTGGCGCCAAGTACTCCACTGTAGTGGTGCACGTGGTATTGAGCCTGGATGAGTTCAAGCTTCATGAAAAATAACAACAACACACTTTTGCTCTTTGCTCCAGGTCCCAAAGCCCGTCGATTACACCTCTCAAGCTTGGTATGTCCACACAACAGCCGTCTCAGTCTGAATGTATGACTAAAAGAAGGTGAAAGTCTTTACTCATGCTCAAAAAGATATTTATTGGATAAAGGAAAACACAGCACATACAGATGTAAATGTACAGATACAGATGGTCACACAAACCAGCTACAGGCTGAAAAGCCTTTTGGCCCAGATAATGACAAAATATAAATTGATTTGAATTTCACACACACACACACACACACACATATCAAAGCATTTACACAAGGCAGCTCTGACCTGGACTTGTATGCAAATTGAACTGCTGCCACACAGAGTGTCTGCATACCATTGTCCTTAACAGTCAATAACGTGTCTTCTTTTCGGCTGTCGTGTTGTAGGTTTGCGGGGCCCATGGAGAGGCTCCAGGCAGAGGCAGAGCTCATCAACAGGGTCAACAGCACCTACCTAGTCCGCCATCGCAGCCGAGAGTACACGGAGCACGCCATCAGTATAAAGTAAGTGTGACACTCCCATCAAGTCATTCAAGAGCCTCATATACAGAAATGGTCAGTGTCACACCCTCTGATTACAACTAGCTTCTTGGATTTAATTGATTCAAATGAAATACTATCATGAATGAAAATGATACACAAGTTACATTCATAATAGGAGTGGCCTTTAAATCTAATATCCGTTTTTCAATGAGACAAAGTGTTGACAACAAAAATGGACAACACATAAATGTGTCTATTTAATGAGTAATACTTATGGTCTTGTCTCTGGTCTGGTTATCAACAATCATCAGATTTGATTGTTTCACTTTAACATGACAGTTTTCTGTCTGTCTGCGGCTGCTCTGCCTGCTAGATTCATCAGACGCCTTCAGCCAAACCACACTATTGACCAGATGTAACTCCCGGCTGAACAACACAGTTTGACAGACCCATTTATAGCTCCTTTGCAGTGTTGGGATCTAAAGGAGCGTGTTTGGGTTATCAGCATTTAAGAAACTGAATTCTTGACATCAATAGGATTATTGATGTATGTAACAATTATTAATGATTATTAATATAAACGGGGCACCACCCTGCGAACAGGGACCAATAACCAAACGATAAAACTAAGTCTCATAATTAGTAGTCACTCATAATGTCAATAGTCTGCGTATGACTATACATTCAGTGACAGTGAAGGTTTTTAAGTTCGAGCACAGGCTACTACATACAGTCTTATCAAATACATATGCACAAGTAATCACAGACGACTGCTCCTGAAAGTATAACAGAGTTTATTCAATCAAAATAATAAATGATCAAATCAATTAATATTGCAACCAACAAACGTTATCATACAATTTTATATGCCTAAACTAAAGAATGAATAAAATGGATGAGAGTGTATGTCTGTGTGTGTGTGTGTATGTGTGTGTGTGTGTGTGGGTCTGTGGGTGAACAGGAAGGAGTCTTACAGCTACAGCTAGACTACAAAGATGGCGGCGTCGAGTGACGCTGGCCAAAGGGGAGGGGCCTTAAGAACTACAGCTAGAAACTACAAAGATGGCGGAGTCGAGTGACCCGGACAAAATGGCAGTTAGGCTGCTGTATGTACTCACGTGTGCCTGGGCAGCACGTGATGTGAGGCACTCGTTTGAACGAGGTTCCCCAGGGGTAGAGCTAGGAGCTACTGTGTGTGTGCGTGTTTCGTGAAAGGAGGAACGAGAAAAAGGAGCGAGAACTCGAAGTGAATCACGCTTCGGAGTGCGATGTGGTAGGGAGCCTGCTTGCTGGTTCTATCATGCATAAATATACCGCTGTCGTCTTCGAACTGCCGGTAACTTATGCCGTGATAAACCACGCACCTCAGATCACTCACCGAGTCGAGTTAATGAAAAGAGAACTTCCACCCGGAGTGGAAGACAATGAATGAAAAGAAATCAAATAAACAGTCATAGTTGATACACAAATACAGCGGCGCTTCTCTGCGCCGTAATGATTGCGTAATACCTCAATATCACGCGACAGTAATTTAAACACACAAAAACACGGGAATATCAACATATAAATGAATGGCCTGAATTAAACTTAAGTTAATTTAAGCTAAGCTATGCCCAAATGCCAAGAATCTTACTTGTAGATGCTTCGTTGCAACGTTGAAGGGTTCGTGAGCAAAGTTGTTCTTTTTCTTCGAGAGGAAGGGGGGGGGGTGCTTCTCAGCGCGGCGTTGAGCTGGCGCTGTTTCGGTCTGTCGTGGCGCAGCTCGCTCTGGAGCAAACGCAGACGTGATCTGTCCTCGCGGCAGGGAGGGTGATCTAACTTCGGCTGACGGCGTGGTCCGTGCGTCTTACCGGGAATCGTCGGTGAAGGAGGGAGGCGTTGTCGTCTTTCCTTCGCCGGAATGTGTGCACCAAAAGAAAAAGAAACAAAAAGCGCTGAACTGATCGCTGAAGCAGATTCGTTATCGCGGGCTGTTTCATCCTGCGAAACGGCTTGTCAGGGTTTGAGTAGGGTTGAAGGGCCGTTGCTTCCTCGTGGCCTCCGTCGTGCTGGAGGGGGGGGGGAGGAGAGGCCGATGTGTCTTCATGCGTCCAGGACGAAGGTCCGGGCGAAGAGAGAGTTGTGTGCTCCCTGTCTCAACCGAGGTCGACGGGAAAAAGCTGGATTCTCTGTGGCCTGGACGGGGGGGGGGGGGTCCGGGCGAAGAGAGCGGTTGCGTGCTCCCTAACTCAACCGAGGTCGAAGGGGAAAAAGCATAGAAGTGGGGGCAGCAGATAGTTTTATAGAACAGAGGTCGAACCACAGGGGTCCTGGGGTCTCTTGGCTCTCGGCCAATGAGATTGCCGCGGTTACCATGGTTATTTGGGGGGGGGGGAATTCACACCTGAGTGTGAAATCCCTTTGCTCTCCTCAAACTACAAGTCAGGATGAGACCTTTGCTTGAAAAAGCGAAGGCCTGATTGTCTTTGTCCACAGCACATGTTTAAGCCATATGGCCAGACCCCAACAGCAGGATGATGTGCTTTCGGACTCTGGTGTCCCACAGTGATGTGTGTGAATCTGACCAAACCAGATGCTAATCGTGGAGCAGGATCTCTGGAGTTAAGGCACGGAGCAGTATTCCTTCTGCTTTGGCCTTAAGCATCCCCCCAAAAACACGTTATTACACACAGCCATGTTAATCTTGGTAATAACAAATGAACAAAGCTAATTTCAGAACCTTGGGGTGTCAGCGACCATATCATTGTTTGACACGTATCCCTTTGCATAAGATAAATGGCATCAGTGTGAGCGCAGGCAGTGAAAAGACAAGGAGCCAGCACGCTTCTCTCTGAGCAAGGACAACACTCCTTCAAACTCATGCAACTGTTTTTAGCATCAGTCAGTGCCTTCAAGTTTATTCTGCAAGTTGAATTGCTTGTGTGCACACAGACGGCAGTAGTCCGAACAAAGCAGAGAACAACTGTAAGACTATTCAAGGTTATTTAACCCCCCCCCCCATAAAAGAGAGCGGCAGAGTAGAAAGAAACGCTACGTTGTGGGAACGACATTTAAAAAGAATTAGTCACAAATGGAAATGCCCCCTGCCCTCTCCTTCAATGTGAGTTTCTCAGAGTAGAGCTGGCAGAAGATTTTTTTGATGATTGTGTCCAAATATCCAAGAGACCCCAGTTCTGTACAAATTAGGCTCCAGCCTTTTGACTCACTGTGGAGAGTTCTGGCCACACACAGTGGAGTGGATATCTTCATGTCATTACAAGTTCACTTTTAACATTGAGAACTCTGAAGATGTCCTTGAACTAAACAAGACCAAACTGTTTGAAATACAACACACTATATCTCAATGTTTTGGGAAATAAACCCAATTGCTTACTTGCAGAGAGTGAGATTGATAACACTCTTGACTACCAGGAGACAGTTCATTTAGCTTAGCACAAAGGCTGGAAACAAGAGGAAAGAGTTAGCTTAGCTCTGTCCAACGGTTAAAAAACGATGTAAAAGTCTAATTTGTCAAGTTTGTGAGTAATGCACTTTAAAATAGTTCAAACAAACAAGATACTAATTGTTAATAGGTTTGAAAATGCCGGTAGACTGATTTTGTAGCTTTGGACAAAGCACCGTTTCCAGTCATTTTGCTAAGATAACCGTCTGCTGGCTGCAGCTTCATGTTTACAGGTTCTATATACGGGATTTAGAGCATTAATACAGCAGCAAACAACTATTGTCTATGTTAAGATATAGCACAGTAATGGCCATCTGAGCAGAGAATGTCCCTCTGTGTGTGTTGTAATCTGAGCTTTGTTGACAAAGCCTGGCCGTGCATGCCTTTTTGCACATGTTTGTGCATGTGAGCGTGCCCCACTGATTAGCTCACGGCCGGCGATCTGCGCTCATACATCGGTTACAGATGATAACGCCGTCCCTACAGGCTGTTAGCACCATTAGCTGCGAGCCGCCCTGCTCAGCTGTCCTCATCTCGAGAGCTGTCGAGAGGCAATAGAAATGCTTTAAAACGATTATAAAGCAAACACACATGAGAGTGGTATTGGTTTTTTCATATACCTCTTGGCAAAAAAAAAAGAACTCGAGATTATTCTCAAAATATCAAACTATTCCTTTAACATCATAAAACCCTCCTAGCATTAGCGATATGTTTTTTGAAGTTCATTTTACTTGAAATCAAGACTTCCTCGTGTCCGAGACCTGACCCAGGACCAGAGTCGAGTATACGTTTTCTTTGGGCAGGGTTGGGCCTTCAGAGGAAAAGAGGGAACTTTCTGTTTGAGTCTGTTTATCAGTCTAATTATCTTCAGGTCCGGTTGATGCACGTTGAGTATGTTTTCAACAGGTTCAAGCAGTTGATACTGCTAATGTCTAACTTTGGAAACAGGGTACAAGCAGATTGCTGCAGTTGGCCCTTTAACAGTTGAATAATCTCTGATTCAGCATCACTGTGAATGACAGACATCTTTTCTGCTCACGCTGACCAAAGCTTTTACCCGTCCAACCACAGAGTTCCCATCAGCCACCCTGTTATTGCCAACACAAGTATGCGGGTGGAGGGGGCTCTTACACACATGCACACATTCTCCTGACCACCCATCATTCATGTGTCACAAACCTTCGGGACCCTATGCATTACAGAGAGGGCCGTGCGCTCCACATGGGCCAGGGGGGCCGGCCACCGATCGATGGCGGTGATCAGAGACGGAAATTAGACTCATAACTTATTCAATGGCCCACAGGTACAACAACGACGTGAAGCACATAAAGATCCTGACCAAGGACGGCTGCTTCCACATCGCAGAGAACAAGAAGTTCAGGAGCCTATTAGTGAGTCTTTTCAGCCTCTTTTATTTGTTTCTAATTCCACCACTGCAATTCAAAAATAAATCATCATGTTCACTTAATGAAGTGTCAAAACCTGAATTTTATTTTAGCAGTGTGCACAAAAATAGCCATGATTAGAGACGTGTTTATACTGGCCTGAGGGCTTCAGCATTATAGATAAGTCCAGTGCATTTTGGAAAGGTTCGCCTGCTTTCTTCAAGCCAGCACAGTATTTTCTCAGATTTGCTAATAACAGGTGTTGGAGTGTAAAAACAGGATTTTGTTAGCATATTATTTCACTGCTTTTTATAGATTCAGAAACCCTGATCTGAGTATTTCTCATCTATAGCAGGTTAAAAGCAGGAGGAAAAACAAGATTCCGTTTTCAAGCAGACTCTTTCTTGATATGTAAATTATAGATTACAGAGCTGAAATGGGTGATTTATCTGGTTTTACAAACTTAATAAATAAATGTCACATGCACTAAACAGAAATGCAGAAGACTGCCTATCTAGCTTACTTATTTTAATATGTGTGTGTGTGTTTGTGTCTCCAGGAGCTGATTGAGTACTACGAACACCACTCCTTGAGAGAAGGTTTTCGGAGTCTGGACACCACACTGAAGTTTCCTTACCAGGAACCGGAGAACGCTGCTATGCACCGCCTCAACCGGTCGGGTAGCAACAGTAAGTAGATCTGAATAGGCCCTAAGAATAGGAACAGTCCAACACTAAAACACTTTATATGCAGTAATGGCAGCAACTGATAATGCAGCAACCGGACAATTAAATAAAAAGTACTGACAACAGATAAACTACATGTTTCTCTGAAATGAAATGAGCTCAAATAATGTATTCCTTTAAATACAAGTACAGCTAGAGTTTAATAACCCGTTTAATCGATAAATCTGTATTTGTACAACATGAGCTGGTGATACATAGCACTTCAAACTCGATTTTTTGGCTAAAAGGTTGTTTTAGTGGGACAGGAACTGAATTACAATCTGGACAGTTGTTGGCTTGGATTCATTAAAGGCACCCTGTGGAGTCTGTGACCACGAGGCTTATGAGGTTTTGATGAGTGGGTTCATCTACTGTTTGTATCTCATGCACACTGAAGTGTTCTTGGAAACATAATACTTTAGAGGGTACCTTTGAGTTTCCTGTGTCTTTATTTGGCTTCGGCTGCAAATAATGATTATTTTCTTCATTGAGTAATCTGTTGATTCATTTCCCAGATTTCGTCTTTAAATTCTGGACCACTAATCTAAAACCCAAAGATATTTACTTGGCTAAATATTAGTTTGTCTGTGTGATCTGTCACTTTCACTCCGCTGATTATTGTTGCTGGTTTTTGTTTCAAGCTGCAACCGGCTGCCGTCACTGGCTCTGCTGATTTCTCACATCACTACTCCTTTTCTGTGTCCTTACCCAGCATCCTTTCCAGCTCTCTAACACGCGCTTTAATTCACTTGGCAGCATCTTCACAGACTTAAAAGAGCGAGGTAGCTATTTGTTCTCAAAAACAGTCTGGTTCTCCTTCTGACGTTAATTTGTTTTCACCAAACTGTCAAATGGTGGTTGGAGAATCCACTGAGCATGTTTTAGATTTGATAACACTCTCTGCACGCTTACTGACGATCAAATCGATTTGAGTTGCAGAGGAGAGAGCGATAATCTGGTAGAACCTTCAACAAGTGAAAGTTAATAACATTTATTATCTGAGTTATAGTCATATCTACCAAGTGGGTGTTACAGGAAAGACAAATACTCATAACTTCCTTTGTTAATTACTTTTTAAATATTTCTTTTCACTTTTAATTTCATGTGTTATTGTCATCAGAGTCATAAATACACTTGATGTACCCTATTATAGACATAGCATATATATATATGTATATATATACACATATAAATAATACTACAACAGTTTTTAAATGTTTTAATGCAAAAGTAGAAGTAGCTCTTAAGCATATATAGTTTCTTTTTTTAGATATCTGGTCATTCAGTTTTTATTTAAATAATAATTTTAACATCAGAGATGTTGCATTTCTTCAATCAATGGTTTAGTTTATACGTTTTATTGGTAATCTAAATAATGTTTCAAATATTTCAAAATACAACATGATTTAAAGTTTGAAACTTGCAAAATAAGAACATTCATTGATTAGTTAACAATACACCATCACTTGAACATATTGCATAGCCTGAACTAAGTGACAGTCACAGATTGATTTGAAAATGAAGTATTATTGAATCAACAATACAGTTATTACACAAGTGTAATTGATGATAATGAACAGGAAGCTCACCAGCAGATTCTTGCTATAATTCAGCTGTCATCTGCGGCAATCATTTTACACTTCAGACAGCCCAGAATGTGTTAGCAACCGCGCCTCGAGAAGTTGTGTGGAACTTTTTGTTCTTGTCAATGTTGTTGTGTGCTGTCTGGCAGTTGTTGGGCTGAAGATCTCAGCTGTGTGGTATTTCCTACCTGTGTAAGAAGGAGCTGTTTGCTGTGTTTTGTACAAAGCTGGCAGCACCTCGATAAAACAGCTGCCGTCACCAACACTATCTGAGGAGCACAACTGTGCTGATGATTATTTATGCATGCCGCTGCTTTTTTTCATTACCCTTAATAACCTGATTTCTCTCAGCATTCAGGTGTAAGACATGCTATTTATCAGGCCTGATATTAGAGAACGAGACATCCAGTGAGGCGGTTTCCCTTTCTTACTTGTGATAGATGTACACGTGCAACCTTTTGAATGCCATGTGAGGCTCACAAGGAGGACCATTTGCCTTTGACCAATCAAACTGTGAATTATTAAGAATATATGCGCAGAAAGTGCAATATTTTATAAGTAAACGCACACTTTTTAACATTCCCAAAAGTCATTTCTAAATCTTCTGCATGGTTTCTTTGTTGTGTGTAACTTTGAGCTTGAATTTTAGAGATGATGTTGGGGTTTGAAGTGAAGCAACAGGTGAAACAGCAGAGCATTGTCAAAGTGCCAATTCTGTAGAGGATATAAGATATTTCTCTGACAATAACAATAGTTGTTGGTGATGAAAAGTGTTTCAAAAGAACATTTTAAAGACCTTAGAGGGGTTTTTTTGGGAAAATAAATGTTAAATTATTTGTAATCCCTGGTTGTATTGGCTTGTCTGTTAACATCAGCTGGGAATACGTTTAAAAAACCCTGAAGAGAGGCGTAAACACTCAAGTAGAAAGGGCTGTTTGCCCTGTAAAACAGCCATGATCACCCCACACCAGCTGAATGTTTCAAGCAAAGCCAGAAAAAAAGGTATTAAACCGTTTGTGAGCCTGCCAAAGCAACACTGTTAACTGTTGGAAAATGTATGACTTATCGCAATCAGTGGCAAAATGAGATTTAATTGGAACCCGTATGCCACTGCGTGCAATGGGGAAAAGAACAACAACAAAAACTGACAATCACATTCCAAGCGGGAGAAATGTGAACAGATTGTACAGAGCTGTTTGCTTGTTCCAGACGAGGCCTGTTGTTCAAACGAGACAGCTTCAATCCAAATTAGTTTTGCTCCGGTGTGGTCTTCTATCTTGTGAGCGGCTCTCCTCCTGGAGTGCAGACGTCATTTTCTCTCTTTCACTTCTAAATGACTCTTTTGTTTTCATTTCCATCCTCCTCGAGCACTGCTGGAAGACTGCTAATTCATGTTCATGCTTTCTTTCATGTGCTTTTGGGCAGTTTCGCAGAAGGAAAAACTGATTGATTGATAGTTTTTTAAAAGCCAATGCGCTAAATACAACAGCAACAATACCAGAGTTAACCCAAAATATAAATGACTTTGTGTCCGTGGAACAATCTCAGCTGACATCGTGTGTGGGACTCTGGGCTGCTGATTGGATTTTAGCTCATCTTCTACAATGCATGTGTATGTGTGTGTACCCTCGATCTGAGTCTCCTCCATTCGTCACCCAGCTCCATATTGTGTATTCCAGTGTGTTACACAAATCAGATTGTGCAAAAATGAAGCATGTAAAATGCAGCTGGTGTTTTGGTGGCTGTTTGAAGTGGAGGGCGATCCCTCTTCATATTGCTTGTACCTAGACACCATTAGGGGTTGCTGAGCTGTCTCTCAGTGCGCTGATTAGTATTCATTTTGAAACCCACTGGAGCTCTGCTCTCCTTTCAGCATATCAATAAACCTGGCAAGTTAACTTGCCAGCGGTATTGTTGGGAGCGGCACATTTTTCATAAAGTTTGGGCATTCATCTGGCATAGTGGGGATTACATTTTCTATTCTTGGTGGCAGAAATAAGGGGTGGGGGCATTTGTATTGTGACTCAGATTTAAAGCACAGCTTCTTTAAAATACTAAACTGTATTAATAATTGCACGGTTAATTCAGTGTAATCAATACATAGCAAATAAAAATATATTAAATATTCTCAATTATCAGCTGCTATTTGTAACTTCAAATAGCCTACAGCCATGGATTACGAGACAACTGACATGAGAAAGCCCCCCCCCCCCCCCCATCTTTCTGAAATCGTTTTGCTTTACTTTGTATTTGTTTTGCATCTCCTTGTAGTCACATTATCTCTTTGTAGTGGTTTTGCTTCTCTTCCTGGCCAGTTTGATTGTCTTTGTAGGCATTTTCTGTCTCTTTGTGGTCATTGTAAATGGATGAGTGGTCGTTTTTTGCTGTTTTGTTGTCATTTTGCATCTCTTTTTATTGTTGTTTAGACCTTTCTTGTTGGCAAATCAATCAGTCACTTCATACAGAGACCCCGGTCCATTGGGTCTGTGCCCAGTATGCTCATTTAGTCATCCATCCATGATACTAATAAGCCAACTATCATCACCGTCTGACTTCTGCATCTGTCTCACTATGTATTTTGTATTTTCCATTGCCCAGACAGAGCAAATACTTCCTGCATCAGGAATGGGATGTTTTGTTCACCCCACTTTTCCAAACAAAATCAATCATTGGCATCAATTTAGCCAATTACCTGTATAGATATATGCTGCATAGTCTGTTTCTACTAATAAATACCTTCATAGCATGAGCATTTTCCACTGACTTTACTTGCGCCATACTTTATATGTTGACATTCCAAAATAACCCAGTGGACTCAAATTTATAATACTTCTATTCCCCAGAGCAAAGCCCCAACACTGGCAACTCTAAGACATTGTTGGAATCAGATGAGAGATAGAAATGCAAAAGCAGTGGGCCTCCGGTAGGTTATTGCTTTGTTGTTTGAAAGGTAAAGGCACAGTTAGTCCTTCCAAAGTAGAGAGATCTGCATTGTGGACATGTAAGCTTCAGAAAGACGACACAGAACAACAATTAGGACACCATAGAAAGTATACGATAATAAAATAATATGAAATAAAGCAAAGTTATTGTCTCATACATTATCAAGTTATACATGTCTGTCAGAAGGAATTTGTGTGTATCTGCAGTTGTGGCTGCATTACAGCTGAATAATTGTCTTTATAAATATGCAAATAGAAATGTATTCCCTATGCTGTGATTGTGAGACAGCTCGTGTTCCTCTCTATGAAATGCACAAGTGAAGCTGTCGTCTGCAATTAATGATGCAGACATCCTTTTAGCAAACTGGAAACAAGGTGTCATCACTTCCTTTTTCAACAAAATCTCAGCAGTGACGTGTAGATGGACCTTCAGTGTTTCACCTTTAAGTCATTCCAACACCAGAACGCAAAATGTGCATTTTCTAAAAAAACTTGACATTTGTGAGACATCACAAAAATGCTTAAAATGTTTTTGATTAGAGTACCACTTCATGCCTTCAATTTATAACAGCCAGGTTTTGTCGATTTTGGGTTCCATTTTTAGAAGTACGAGCATTTCAATCATGGAAATTCTGTTTTTATTCTTTGTTAAACAGAAGCGTTGAAACGTTGAGTTTGATTGTCCATATTTTAATTAAATGTTTAGATAACTAATCACAGTGCCCACATAAGGCCAACCAGTGTTAATACTTGTGGGGGTATCAATCATGAGAGAAAGAACTGCTACCAGTGGCTGTGTAGATAAAGTACCGCTCGCTGGAGCTCATCCTGTGCCTGTCATCATTTATTTTTTATCAAAATGCAGCTGTGTTCTTTATACCTCAGAGTTGGGATTTTGAAAAACATGTTTTTTTCTCCTTTGCTTCTCTCTCCTTCTACATCTACCCCCCTCCCCCCATACCTGCCCTCTCTCTGCCCCCTGCCTGGCCTGCCCTGCCATAGCCCCATTGCACTGCGGCCTCTCTTTTGTAACTCCTGCCGGCTACAGCTTTGTACCGCCTTCCTCTGCACCCTTCTGGTCAGGTACAGGTATCGCTTCTCGCTCTCTCTGCCTCTCTGACGCTGTATCTCTCTCTCTCCTTTCATGTTGAAGGCTGCTTCGCATGCTGGCTGTAGCTCAGTGCATTCACATCATCGTCTGAATCTCTGCCTTCACAACTGCCGTTCGGCTTTTCCATTGCACCATTTCACCTCTTCCATAAGTTGTGTGCACATATATGCCATCTCATGTGGAGAACAGGGACTGTTTGTTTTAGTATTGCATGTTATTTGTGCACGTGAATGTCAGAGTGAGGCAGAAACTGCTGAAAAAAGGAGTGGTGTTTGAGGTGTTTTCAGAGGCATATGTGGCTGAGTTTGATGTGTGTTTGCGTGTGTGTGTCTGTCCGTCAAAGTAAAGGTGGAGGTGTCCAAATACACAGAGCTCCTCTATATTAGATATTCTCTCCCCGCGGCCAGGTTGTAGAGGTCTGACATTCCATTTCCACCTGTCAGCTTAGCCCAGTCCGACCCACCAGTCAGTGTCTGGAGAAGGTAGAAAGCCGGCAGGGTGGGATGGAGCAGAGGTAACTAGCTAACCGTCTCCACAGCTGTCTCTCATGCTGCTGTCTCCTCGGCAGCATGTCTAGTCTCACACACACACACACACACACACACATACGGCTGTCAGCACACTGGACCCGACTAAAGCAGTGCACTACACAACTACAAGAACTTGTAGGGCCTCACTTCTCTTTTAGTTAGGCTATGTAGAATGAACCACTTGCACAGGGAGTATAGATACATATCTTATGTATGTTGTTTGTCAGATTACCTGCAAAATTCCGAGAAAATAAACGGCAAATTAATTCCCTTGAACATCATTTCTAACTTAAAATTACATTTAAATGAGGTTGCACCACTTAAACTTGGATATGGCTGAACTAGAACCTTGTACATTGGTTTTTAGGAGACATTTGTAGAGTCGTACAATTAAAGGCAAGGCAAGTTTATTTGTATAGCACATTTCAACAACAAGGTAATTCAAAGTGCTTCACATAAAACCATTAAAAGCATCAAAACATAAGGCAAAAGAAAAGGAGATTTAAAAACAATTAAAGAAACAGTGTAAGAAATAAAATTCTGTCGTAAAAAGTAAAGGAGATTTAAAACATACATTGAAACAATAATCGATGTCTCCCTGAGACATTACGCTGCACGCAATCAACCATACACTGCCGCAATTCTGCAATTACTCGCACACAAACCACGTCTGGAAAAGATCTCTGCCGATCTGCGTTTTATAGTGTACGCCTTGCACGAACTCGGTCCCGGAGGAAATGGCGATATATTGTACACTTTCTAAATTTGAATCGATGTCTCCCTGAGACATTGCGCTGTACGCAATCAACCATACACTGCAATCAACCATTAAAGGCAATCAATTTATGTTAGGTAAACAGGAAGTCACTGTAGCGTCACAAGCTGTACTACCAAAAATAAGAATGTCAGGAAGGAGACAAAACAGAGAGCCAAAGTCATGACAACATGCTCAGGCTAGCCCCCGCTCCACCTGTGTTCCACCAGCTTCTATAACTCAGTATTTGGAAAAATAGTTGAAAGAAATGCTGAATTAGATGTTGCCATTAGAAACTTATTTAGATATATATAATGTAAAAAAATATTTCGTACAGTACAAATTGACAGATGTTTGTTTCAATTGATAAGAAAAAGAGAAGGGGAATAGAAAGATGGTGGGGTTTTTCTTGTTGAATGAAAAGTTATCACCCATATCATCTGTGTGTCACGTGTTGTCACTGCAACTGATGTTTTAAAATGTCTTTCAAACGCATCTTCTAGAACCTTGAATGAACTTAAAATCCTACATTGTTTTTGAATACCTGCCTCTCTTGCTCTCTCTTTCAAGTGTTTACTCCAAAAGTGATTGGTGTGGCGATCGCGCGGTACGACTTCAGCTCACGAGACACTCGGGAGCTCTCGCTGCAGGAGGGTGACGTGGTGAAGATCTACACAAAGTCGGGAGCCAACGGCTGGTGGAGGGGCGAGGTCAATAGCAGGGTAAGTGGGCCGTCTTAAGATGCCGATAAAACACAGCCTCCCATCACCAAATACAGGGGGGAAATAATCTTTTGCTGATATTGGCTTTTAGGTTATCCACTTCAGCTAAAACGCCTAGAAAAGTCCCCTTGTTTTCGGGTGAAATGTTGTCGTGCCCTTTTTCCATTGGTTTTCATTTGATATATGTAGCTTTACACTGCTTTCATGTCGAGCTTAAGTGATATTTCATCAAGGCAGAATGTTTCAGAAGTCCCATTAGCTGTGCTCACTTAGATAGTTTTGTGTATTCATTCTGTCCATTCAAACCTTAAATCCAATTTTAGCTCGCGCTAAAAACTGCCTCTTTGAAGAAGTAATTTTTGGCAGATAGTCTTGTCTAAATGTGAATCGTGTCTTCCAGGTAAATGTAGTCGTTTTATCTTTAGTCTGTCATGGACACCTTCCCAACGTGCTTTTGCCTTCCAAAAGCAAAAGCACTTTACAATCAAGCATTCAGCATCGACAGAAGCCTGCTTCTAAATGCAGGAATGTATATGTACTGACTCCCACTCGCTTGCACTGCATTTTAGCATGGCGGAGAGTGATAGACTGAGTGACAGATTCAGCCTGTGTGTGTGTATGTGTGTGTGTGTGTGTGTGTGTGTGTGTGTGTGCGCGCTGCATCCCTCAGTAATGTGTCTGGGCCGTGAGTGTGTTTTGTAAACAGCTGTTGTAAATGAAGAAGCTTTTCTCTTTTAACTAAGCCTGATGATGTGCGCTTGATGCCGATCTGCTGAGAACTAAAGTCTGTATCGCCTCGAGTCTGTCGAGAGCTGTTAGACTCTCTTTAGAGCCTTCAACCGGGAAAGGCAATTGCTACTGCTGGCTTGAAAAAAAAATGGGCTGATTCTGTCAATTGAAAAGCACTTCAGGATTATATCACTACAACCTTTCAGTATCCGTTTGATGTAATCGCTCTTATTATCATGAAAATGGTCAAAACAAAAAAAGATACTGGCACAATATATCAGTGATCCTAGTATGTGCATAATAATTTGGCTTATTCTAATCGTACAAAATGACCGCCAGCATGAAATGATCTGTGTCATTAACTGGAATTATTTATTCCATTTAATGACCATTTAATCAGACTAAATGTGTAAAAAAGTTCAGCTCAAATATGCTTTGGGACCATGTGGGGGATGCTAAGACATTAAAAAAACAGTTGCCAAAAAACTGTAATTGATGTTAATATTGAGTTTAAAATATTAATCAGTTATGTGTTCCCAAAAATGAAACTCCATGGCTTACTTATCATATTGATTTTGCCAACAATTGAAAACAGTAGCAATAAATGTTCCTGTATGGAATCACTATCTGAAATAGAAAATGCTAAGTGAGTACACCATAAATTACGACGATGTGATTACTAATTCCCATTCCCCCCCCCCAGGTCGGCTGGTTCCCATCCACATACGTAGAGGAGGGCGAGGAGTGAAAGGTCCAACATGGGGACAAGATAAAGATAAAGGAAGAGCAGCAGCAGTGGAGTAAGCAAACTGTGAACGTAACAGTAACAAACAAGAGTGAGCTTCTGCACCGCTGCTTGCCCAAGTGTTACTTTTCAGAGCAAAGCAGGCCGCTTCTCTCCTCTGTGGAGTCCTGTTGCCGACAACCATCCCAGAGGCCTTTGGGAGAGGAATGGGGGCTGCAGTACGTTGCCGATGCAAAGATGCCCCATCATTTCTGGTTGACTCTGTGTGGCTAAGTGACTCTACCAAGTAGCAGCTTGCCTGTCAGCGGGGCACAAGCCCTCGCCAGACAACCCCCCCACCCCCACTCCTCCCTCCCCAACTTCATCCCTACATCCATAATTCACTCCCTTCCTCTCTCTGCATCAGCCAGCCACCAACTCCCACCTGTTCCTGCTTGCCAAGTCTGCCGTCGCCAGTCTGTCAAAAGTAGATTCTCAAATGCCACTCCTCCATTCATGCACTCACCTGTCCATCCATCCTCCCCCCCCCTACCGTGAGAATAGAGTCATCTGAGCTGGAAAAGACCCACACTTTTTCTTCTTCCTGTCATCCCCTTCTCTCTATGAAGGGATTTCAGTTAGTTTTGACCTTGCCTGTGTGTTGCTTCTACTAATGCAGGTGGTTATTGATGACTTGATGACCCAGATTCACACACACACACACTCACACCACCCACCTCTCCTCCCCTTCAGATTATGATCGCCTCACACGTGCTCTTACAGGAGATGGAGGAGAGGCATGGCCTCGGATAGCATCGCTGCGCAGTGCCAGCAATTGATCGCTGTTGTTCCTATTTTCCTCCCACCTCCTACATTCTTTATCTCCTGCCCAGCCTCTCATGTTTTTAGTTGTCTTGGCCGTCAGCGATCCTCTGCTCTAATCGGTGGCAGCTCTGTCGACAGGAGCCCATTCGCCGAGGGTTTATCTCATCGGAGGCATTAGCGGCTTGTCGGGGAACAAGCCACACTACCTAGAAGCCACCTGTCCCCTTAACACAACAAGAAAAGAAAAGAAAGAAAAGTTCTGGTATGGGTCTTTTACTACAACTGATATTTTAGCTGCTATTTCACACGCGACAGTACAATTTGTGCAGTCAAACTTGCAATTTAGGGGATTTATTTTGGCAAGAAAACATTTAATTTTAAAATATATTCATGCAGTAACACACACACACACATCAGAAATCTTTTTCCACTGCTTATATCTTCCTGCTAACTGTCCTCCCTCTCACCACCTCTCCTTTCCTGTGTGTCCCCCCCCCCTGTATACATTATGCACACTGTCTGCTTAATCCACAGTGAAAGAGGATTTTCCCACATTTGAGGGAATAGATACCTTTACAGCAAAACATGCTGCACAACACACGTAATGTTAACACACGTCATAGTCACAGACAGAGTAAGGAGGTGGTGTGTGCAGAATCAAATAGTGTCTGGAGGTGAGACCGGAAAATCCCCAGCATTTGGCTTTGTGCAGCGATGTTTTAATCTCAGCCAGGATGTAGATTATGTCTTTCATAAAGAGAGAGAGAAACAAACTACATGTTACTTACATGTTTGAAATATGTACATATTGATTTTTTTAAAAAATTGAACTCGTGTTTGTGATTTCTGCTCACACAACGAGCAGAAGGCAGGCAAACTCTTCAACCTCGTCTTTAATGTCTCTCTTTCTTCAAAGCTGTTCTTTGGTTGTGTTTCTCATGTTCCCCCTCACGCCTCAGATACTTTCACATACGCCTAAGCACGGCATTTTAAAAAGCATCCGTCTCTTTTTCTGCGCAGGGAAACTAATAATGCAGTGTACATAAAATGCAGTATCTATCAGTAAAACACACATTGGGCTCGTTTTCTAAGGGGCAGCATTCTCTCGTTGACAACTTAAGCGAAAAGGTGTATCAGACGTTGAATGAAGTCAGAACTTTCAGAGCTAACAGAGAAGTATAACTATGTGGCTAAATTGTGGATCCTGCCTCTGGTAACGGCCCTCGGGCCATCGCTTCCATTCCTTTCATCCCCCCCTGTCATGTCTTCATTGTGTCCATGCCATTGGGAATCTGAGTATGAATTTAGCGTAACGATATGCTTTGGTATGCACTTAATGGAGCCATTATGTTTGCACATCCTTAATAACCCCCCTGACAGACCTGCCACTCCAAGCCATTATGATATGTATGACAATAGATGTTTTTGTTCTCAGTCATATTCTTTAATAATACTGGACGGAAGAAATGTGTCAAAAAGAGTCATATTAATGTATTTCTGCATTGTGACGTCCCCGTTTCCAAATGATCAACAGTGTCATTAAGTGACCACTAGATGGAAGCATCCTAAACACATCTCTTCCTCTCCAAGCCAGTCACCTTCAACTTGCTTAAGTTTGGAGATGACATCATCTGATTAGGAGGGGTACAATATTCAAAGGAGCATTTAGCATCAGCCTCAGACTTGTAGCTCTGAGCGAGAGGAGACACCTTATCGACAAAACCAAACTATAAATAGAACACAAGTTTTCTAAAGAGGTGAACAGTCATGGAAAAAGGTTTGTTTTGTAAATGATCTTTCGACCAGATGTTAACATATTCCCTGACTTTCTTTCAAAATGTCCTGATGTTCGAGGAACTTCTTGTCTCGTAAGGATGATAGTTATCCTCCTCTCCTGCTTCCTAAAGTCTTGGGAGAGACTGGACAGGCAGAGTAGGCTCTCTCTCTCTCTCTAATCGCAGACTCCAGTAATCCACTCCCGCACTCCTCCTCCGCCCAGATGAACTCTGACAGCGAGGCCATTTACAACTGCAGGCCTTCCTCCACTCCGAGCGAGCTTCCAGATTTTCTGTTGTTGTTGTTGCGCGCAGGAGGGACGTGAGGAAGGCTCAAGGGTATCTGTGATCTAATCATTACACCATCTCCTCACCCCAACGACCCCGCTGCATCCATCTCTTCTGTCGGCTACTCTCTCTCTCACCTTGTCACTTCTCTCTATCGCTCTCTCTCCATCTCTCATCCAATATCTGTCTTCTCTGTTTCTCTCTGTATTCTATCCCTCACCCCGATGCTCTGGAAGCTGTTACTGCTGTACGTTGGCGGGAGGAGAATAGAAGATTCCGTATCATCAGGAGAGAGAGGTGGTCTGATGCTCTATGGACAAAGACCACAGCAAATCGAGGACAGGTTTTTATTTTACCGCACATTCACGGAGAGAAATGATGCCAATTAGAGAATGAATAAGACACTCACTCGCACCGCTGATATATCTTATTATAATGTGCACTGTGTGCACAGATTATGTCCATATGCAGAGGCACACGTGTACGTGTGGAGAAACATTTTGACAGGATTTAGGGCTGGGTGAGTCTGAACCCAGCAGAGGCTTTTAGGATCCAATCTTCTTAACCAACACCAGAGGACAAATGTGAAGTAACCTGAACAGAAACATACGAAAATATGTCATATGATGCTGGGCTGAAAATCCATCCTGAATCCATTGACAGATCATCCACACCTCTCTGTGTTATGTTGCCGTCAGCGCTCACTGTGTTCTTGCTCCATGTCCATGCTCTGTTGTCCCTCTGAAGCCAAAGATGTATGCCGTACTTACTGTACACTCAGTGTTGTGTCTCATAACCACGGTACCCGACCGCTGTGGCCTAACTCTAAAACTGTGCAATCTCGACTGTGTAGCGTTACCATGTATTG
Organism: Melanostigma gelatinosum; assembly: GCF_949748355.1. NCBI lineage: Eukaryota > Metazoa > Chordata > Actinopteri > Perciformes > Zoarcidae > Melanostigma > Melanostigma gelatinosum. The sequence goes on from NC_136653.1 coordinate 5,989,313, forward strand.
TTGCTGTACCACACTGTAAAATATGTACATAGCACATAATAAAGACATACATTGCTTCTTCTAAGGAATTGTTATTTCATATTGCACAATGGGATATTTTCATCAGCAGTGTTCAAATGTGTCAGCTCTCTATGAATATTCACCTAAAACTATTTAAAAAACATAGGATCACGTAGAATGTGTGTTTAAATCATGATTTTTGACACATTTTGAGTTACATTGAGTCTGTTAGTTGTAGGTATCGAGATTTAAACCTTCCATTTGGTTAAGTACTGTCCTTAAGTAGAAATTTGAACCTGTACTTATTTCCCGTTTCTGCTACTTAACACTTATTCCACTATTCAGAAACAATTCCCAATGAGTTCAACTTTTGAAACTCTGAGTACATTTCCAAGGACCGTGACATTAGCAAACCCCCTGAGACACATTTATGATTTGTGATACTGGGCTGTATAAATAAAATAGACTCGACTAATTCACTTGAAGCGCTACTTGTAGTAGTACATTTATTATGTGATATTGCTACTTGAACTCTAGTTAAGGATCTGATTACTTCCTCCACCACTACAAACCTGACAGCAACATGATCATCGTGTCAAAGCAGTCAGCGTACAATTTATTTCATTTGTACGATGTACCATGTTATTTGATATATTTCATACTGAAGGCTTGTGGATGCTCATTCAATCAGTGCACAAATACATTAAGCATCTGGAGAAGCATTTTGTGCTGGGTGAAATATTTAATGATGAGTCGGTAATAAATCACTTTGGGTTGTTGAGTCTTGTAACTTTCAAATGACACACTCAAATGAATAAAACCTTTCATTCGTAGCCATAATGAGACTTAACAGACATTTTCACACATGGAAGCAGCCTCTAAATAGCTCTTTCGTAAGATGGACTCTAATAATTAATAATTCAAAGATTGTGATTTTTAATGTTGACGTCATCAACGTAATTAGCTAAAGGAGCCCACTGATTATAGTGACCAACTGTCAGTAAATCAAAAGAGTGTCATTCAGTCTCTGGCCTTTTTTGTGTGGTCAGTCTCATCCCTGTTAGCTCAGCATGCATAAGTGACTTCCTGGATAAAATTAGGAGTCCTTGAAGTATAGAAGTGCTCATTAAATGGCTGCTGCGGTGTGTTACTGCCCTGTTTTGTGGCTGTTCCCTCCACAGGACTTAAATAACCTGCAGCCAGTAGGGTGCTGTTTCTCACTGGCTTATTGGCTAATAGGTGTGAATGAATGTGGCCGTTATCTGCTGCTATCTGCCGTCAGCCATACCTCTAAATATAGTGAGTTTAAATGGATGCAAAAAAAAGGTGAGTGCTAACAGTACTGTGGGTGTGTGAAAACATGCAGTGAGTAGTTGTACAAGTGTGTGCAAGAAGCACACCATATGTCTGTGCTCACTGCTGGTTCCTAGTCAAAATGATTGTGCACGCATGTGCAGGTCGCGTGTGTGTTTGTGTGTTTGTGTGGGTGGTGGTCTCCCCGGCCATCTGGTGCCCGGCTACCTGCCGTTGCTGGAGCTCGACTGAAGCTCGGAGACGAAAAGGATCAGTGGTGGCGGGATGTAGCAGCCAGTGCTGCTGGCGCTGCAGGGGTGAAGAGAGACTCTGCACTAAATAACCACCAGGCGGGCTTTTCGCCTTGGCCGGGCCTGTCTGGATCCACCACCAGTCCACTTCCAGCTGAGGCTGGTCCACCAACGTGACAGATGGCTGGCGAGAGCCGGTGACATCAGCCCTCTTCGTCGCACTCAGAGACCGTTGGGACCAACTTTCCGGACTGCTGCAGTGCTTTCTGATATGAAATGGATTTGAAGATGAGCAAGGAGTTCTGTGCTGTTGAGACTGATAGAACGAGAAGCTCTTGTCACTGATCACATGAGAGAGCAGGGGTGGCTGATAGTTATAGTGAGGTTGTTCCCAAATCAGAGAGTCCCAGGCACAGTCTTCAGTAGAAACACTGAAACGTTGCCAATGTGACAGATTCCGTAATGTAAGTCCAATGGCTCCTGAGCGCCATCTCCCAGTCGCTAAACTTTGTCAATTCATCAGAAATAAGTTTATGTTTTTGATGATGTCATACACCTGCACGTTTTCCAACTCACATGAATGTTTGACACCAAAATACCATTTCAAATGAACTTGGTCGACTAACTCAAGCTCCATTTCTAAATAAAGAAATAAAAAAAATGATCATACTCGTACATTTATGTTCGTGCTTTGTTCAAAAGTTATGTTCTCAGAAGATCAAACCTGAAGTTTTATTGACGTAAAATTTGTCCTAAAAACTCAGTTAACTTAATGAGGTTAAAAACCTCATGACTTAAAACATGTTTTATTTGTTCTCTAAACTGCAATGCCAAATGTAGTTACACGTTTGTTTGCTATTTCGTTCAGATTTTACACAAATTTGTTTTGGAAAGAGATTTTCTTTCAGCCTTAAAATGAATAAAAACCAAAGGATACCTGTATGCATGGTACCTTAATTGTCAATTCTGATGTATAAATATTACTCATACCATAGTTAACTGTCTAGAACATCGTAAAACACCAGTGAGGACCATGGAAACCAAATGACCTGCAGTTAACTCAGCATCTCTTGTTTAAGTTCAGCACTGAAGTCATTTGTCTATTTTTCCCTCCATCTCCCTTTTTCCAAATCCCTGCATCTCATCTAATCCGTCATGTTTTGACTTCTTCGACTGCACTCCATATATCCTGGTCTATTTCTCGCTCCGTCTCGCTCGTGCATGTCTCTGGGTTTATTGCTGCCTTTTGGGGCCATGAGGGAGCCATCATCATTGCCAGACGGTATGGCTTCTGTGTGTAAATATCAAGCAGCACTCGTTCCCCTTTGTTTTCCTGGAGACTATCAGCACTGCATAAACACTGAGGTGCCGTCTACGGAACACACCGAGACAGCTCATAATCATAAAACACACAAAGTCCTCGATTCAGAGACACACGCACACACACACTCCTGCATCGGCATCTTTCTGTACAGGTTACAGCGACATTATTCTAGCCTTTCGTTTTTTCTCATACATATAGTTATGCAGTCCTGAAGTGTTGATTCAAGTGAACGTATGTCCTCTACAGCCCTGTGTGCATGTTGACATGTCCTGGCATTTCTCAGCAGCGAAGTGTGTGTGTGTGTGTGCAGCGTGATTGCATTCATTCCAACTGGCACTGGCATTAAATGAAGGCATACACTCATGCATACTCTAGTGCACTTTTCAGGGCTGTTTTTTTCGTAGAAATCCACACATACATACATACATACATACGTACAAACACACGCGAGCTGTACAGAATGTACAATCACACAAACGCACGTACACACATGGGTAACAGATGGTGGCACAAACATTGCCTTCAATAATAATAATTTGCGTCATAAACAGTTAAATATGTATCCTTTAATGTGCTGAAAGGCTGACTCCAAGTTTCATTTAGCCACAGTTCACTTGCAATATTTAACACATTCTGCTCATATCTTCCTGAGAGGGTGCAGAAAGACTTAACGGTGTTGTCCTTCCCAATTCACATTCAAGGTCAACAGGTACCAGTAGCAAACCTGCTGCACAGCTGAAGTTGAGTGAGCTCAGGACCATGAAACGTTCAGTCTGAAACAGAATCACAATCAGAATCAGAATCAGAATCAGCTTTATTGGCCATGTGTGCTTACGCATACATGGAATTTATCTCCGGTTTCCACTCCGCTCTCAATGTACAAATACAAATTTACAATAAACAAGAACATATATGTATAAAGAATAAAAAAGGGCAGCAAAAAAAGTAGAACGGATGTAGGTATAGACATTTAGCTATAATATAAGTATAAATATGTATCCAAGAGAAAAAGTGTGTATATATATATATATATATATATATATATATATATATATATATATATATATATATATATATATATATATATATATATATATATATATATATATACATGTGAACATCAACCTATAGACAATGGCATTAGTTGTAAGTGGTGGTAATAGTGTAGTATAACCTATTTATTGTTCATGAGAGCGATGGCCAGTGGAAAGAAGCTGTTCCTGTGTCTGGTGGTCTTGGCGTACAGAGCCCTGTAGCGCCTACCAGAGGGGAGGAGTTGGAACAGCTTGTGTCCAGGGTGTGAGGGGTCTGCAGAGATCTTTCCAGCCCGTTTCCTGACTCTGGAGGTGTACAAGTCCAGGATGGAGGGCAGGCTGGAACCAATGATCCTCTCCGCAGACCTAACAATCCGTTGCAGTCTGTTTCTGTCCTGCTTGGTGGCCGATCCAAACCACACAGTGATGGAAGAACAGAGAACAGACTGGATGATGGCTGAGTAGAAAAGAATCAGCAGTTCCTGAGGCAGGTTGAACTTCCTGAGCTGGCGCAGAAAGTATAACCTCTGCTGGGCCTTTTTCCTGATGGTGTTGATGTTGGGAGCCCACTTCAGGTCCCGGGATATTGTGGATCCCAGAAACTTGAAGGTCTCCACAGCAGACACAGTGTTGTTGTGTATGGTGAGGGGGGGCAGTGTTGGGGGGCTCCTCCTGAAGTCCACTGTCATCTCCACAGTCTTGAGCTTGTTCAGCTCCAGGTTGTTCTGACCACACCAGAGGACCAGCCGTTCAGCCTCCCGTCTGTACGCAGACTCATCACCGTCCCTGATGAGGCCAATGACCGTTGTGTCGTCTGCGAACTTCAGGAGTTTGACCGTAGGGTCCTCTGAGGTGCAGTCGTTGGTGTAGAGGGAGAAGAGCAGTGGGGAGAGCATACATCCCTGGGGGGCGCCAGTGCTGATGGTCCGGGTGCTGGATGTGATTTTTCCCAGCCTCACCTGCTGCGTCCTATCAGTCAGGAAGTTTGTGATCCACTGACAGGTGGAGGCTGCACAGTGAGCTGGGAGAGTTTGGATTGGAGTATTGCTGGGATGATGGCGTTGAACGCGGAGCTGAAGTCCACGAACAGAACCCTTGCATATGTCCCTGGGGAGTCGAGGTGTTGCAGCATGTAATACAGACCCATGTTGACTGCATCATCCACCGACCTGTTTGCACGGTAGGCAAACTGCAGGGGGTCCAGCAGGGGTCCTGTGATGTGCTTCATCACAGGACACACACACACACACACACACGCACACACACACACACACACACACACACACACACACACACACACACACACACACACACACACACACACACACGCAGGCTTGATAAAAGTGTCTCGACAGAAATCACATGTGCAGTTGATATTGCAGCAGTTACATTCAGTTGGTGCTTGAAATAAATACTTGGGTGTGATGACACCTTACAAATTCCACACCAGTTCTTTTTTTCTCTGTGCATGAATTGAGATTTTAAAAAAAGTACTGGGAGAGTGTGGGTGTGTGTATCGTACTGTGTCCTCATCATACTGGGGTTGCAATGAAACATAGTGTACGGTAATTATATTTACGTTGTATTATGACATGTATGACAGCATAATACTCTTAACATTATATGACTGAGATGTCATTTGTGCACATCATTAGCAGATGCTGACATATAGTGATGAATTGTATTATTCTGTAGCCATTATATGTGTGTATTGGTTAGTTACCTCTCTATATCGTCGTTGGTATTTTCAGGGGCGGAGTCCGCCATTCCAGTTCGAGGACGAGGGGGGAGTGTCTGATTAGAGGCCATTACCATTCTTTTATTTCTTGACGAGGACTAGTCCCAAACAGTCAACTCTATCTCAGAATCGGCCTTGCAAGATTAGGACTGATTTGAAACAGAATCGGCTTTTTGAGAATGCTGATTATTAGAATGTGTTTAATTACAGTACAGTCCTGTCATTTAGTTTAGAGCTTAAAAAAAACTATTTTAAGGTTGCAGTATTCTTTAAGTTTGTTTTTTAAAGGAGCAATCATGTCCAGGAGCGATAAGTGTAACGGACATAAGGCTAATTACTGGACGTTTGTATTAGAAAAGAAAATGTACAAACTGTCTCTCACAGTATTAAAAAAGTGAGCTGTGTGTTTGTTTTTGAGCTACAGTAGCTTGGTGAGCTGTATTAAGCAGGAAAAACATATGGTCAGACATATGGTTAACAGTATGGAAATGTGTCATCTGACATCGCAGCAACTCAAGGTGAAATTATTGGTAACATTAAGTTCAAATTGGGCAAATGAACTTAGACTGCCCTTTTATTTTCACCCCTGTATTTTGACTTGTGCTCAAGTGAAAATTCCAACACAGCCGAGGTGCTTCCATGTGTCCCAGAGATTCCTCCCTCCCCTGTGCTTTGTACGGGAGTCTGGAGCTCACACTGATCCACTCCGACATAGCAGAGAAGACAGGGGGAACTATCTCTGTGTGGTAAGCTACTGTCCCTGTTACATTTCATTTACCCCTCTGTTCCAAATGCATTCGCTCATCATGCCGTGTTGTTGAAGTGGGACCGGAAGAATTTACACCTCCAGTGTTACAGAATCTTCTCTGCTGAAACTACTACCACGGACAGCCGATATGACGTAGCATTTGCCTGACGTATCAATGATCTACATGACGATCACATTTGTAATTTGGCATGTTAACTGCCTGAATGTCTGCTCTTGTATTTGCCCCGCTGCAATATACGGCCCATGTGAACTGTTTTGATCAGTTGTACAGTTGGTGGGAGCTCAACACATTTCCCCACTGCATCCTGTCGAATCGCTAGATAACTTTATTTTTGGTGCTGCTTGGAAGCTTCACATCCATTATTCATCCGGACTGTTTGTGCAATGCATAGAAATTGCAGTTTACCTTATGTTTGTGTGCATGTGTGTTTAAAATCGACAGCATCGTGCTGCCTCTCTTCAAAGGCAGAAGAAAGATTTAAACTTTAAACTATTAATCATATATATGTTGAAGAACCTTTTTCCTTCTTGGGCTTTTTATTATCATTGTCACAGACCTTATATACAACCTTAAAAACACATTTGGTCAATGTAAAAGGTACAGCGTGAACACATGGATAAACAATTCATCTTATTTCTTATTCAGCTTTGTTGTCCATTTGAATAATGAGCCCATTTAATAATCTACAATTAGATACATGTGATGCAGTCAGAGGCTGCAGAGATAGTAATTACGGCTAAGCTAGGTTAGTTGATTACTTGATATTGTGATGTTTTTCTCTCCATCTAATTTAGCTACTGCGTTATTATTTACTGTATACGTGGTACAACAAACGCAACAACGAAGAGGATGCGAGCATTAACATTAACTTTTCAATAACAGGAAACAGGTAAATTAGCTTTAGCTAAGGCTATCACACCAGCTAACTGTAACTAGCCAGAATTTGTTTTTTACATGCTGTCCTCACATAATGACACATTCATTTGACCAAATAGTTGTAAACATTTCAGCTTTCAAGGACAATACTTTGCCGAATATGTTACGCATACTGTATAAAAGCAGTACATGAGAGCAATAATGACTCGTGTGTTTATGCTCTTCAAACACACAAAGCTTAAATGCAGCTGTATAAAATGTGTGGATGTGTCTTATTTAACACACACATGACTCCATACTGTGACTCAAAGCATGACTGTGGCTGGAAGGAGTTCAGCCGTTAGTATGACACACAGCTCTCTGTATTATATGCAGACCCCTATTTCCTCCCCGTAGCAGAGGGATGATGGAGATGTGTGAGGCAGAGCTTCTATTTTGGGGTCTTTGAGTCGGCCTCACTCTTTGCCTTGCCTTTCTCTTTCCCTCCTAACCTCAACTGGCAATCGTGCCATTCGCAATGTGCCCATTCCCCAGTGTCCCCTGAAGCACCTCCAGATGCATTCAGCTCCCATTTGTCATTCCTGGGAATGTGGTGGCGTCAGCAGTTATGTCCCAACCTCCACTGATGGCACCACACCACCACTACGAAGAATTTCAGCCCCGCCTGAGGTCACCCTACTCCCTTATTACAGTTTTATACCTTCAGCATGATGGATAATGATGATGTTGTTGCCCTATTTAGCCCGCTGTGGCAACCACACTCACGCATCAACTGCTTATTCAGTTGCATTTCATTTATGTGCTGGCTCACTTCTTATAGATCTGTTAGCTTCACTCGCACACTCAATGCCAGAGATGGATTTGTTGCACAATTTTCCCTGTTAAACTAATAACCCGTTTTCTTGTTATTAGTGATTGGTGCATGCAAACATTATAACTGAGACAGAGTCAAGTACCAATGGAATAAACCACACTGGTACAATACAATGCAACTTTCAACTACGTGTGATGTGAGTACTGTGAACTTCAATATGTGACAAAGCATGGGTCAAAGGCCCTGAACCAAAATATCTCACTTTTCAATAGCCTTGGTTAGTCAGTTTTGTACATCTTGAAGTGCATGAAAGTTAGAAGATGAAGAATATCAACTCAATCTGATGGGAAAGCATATTAATAGCAATATATTTCTGACATTTCCACGAGTCAATATGGCGCATATTAGCGCCGCTTTCCACGACACGTCATTTTACACCATGTCATCATCTTGAAACTGTCGTGGTTATATTCAGAGAGAAAAACTACATTGTTGGCCGCAGTTGGGTTTAAGCAATGAAACCACTTAGTTAGGTTCAGGAAAAACATCATGATTGGGCTTAAAATAGCTACGTGAACTAAGTAAAATACATATGGAAACAACAAAACGAGAGAAAAACCGTTGTCACTAGCATACCATCACTAACATAATGTTGTTGTTTTTAAATAACACCATGGGACACCACTCTCGAATACCGGTCTCCTGGTCTGTTTAGACACATGCCTCCCATTCTGCCCACAACAAGCGATCTGTCTCACAATTTATATTATGCCACTTGTTAAAGGTGTAGCTTATTTACATGGACGCGTTGACATTGCAGTCAGCACAGACTACATGACGTACAAAATGACAATAAAGCAAAAGAGCGTTCCTCTTGCACACTTAATGACTTATATTCAGCCTACAAATTCATTTGGGAACGTAACAGTGGCATAAGCAACATAAGCTCATGCTAAAATGTAAGTTTGGGATCAGCATATAGTGACAAAGATACTGGGTAACAAAACCTTCTCATGATGGAAGGTGAACAGGCTACAATACTGAACAAAAAAAGTATTATTAAGTTCCTACCAGAAGATGTTGTTTTCTTTGTTTAACTGATTCAATTCTGCTCACAAAACAGGATGTGATTTGTATGAGAGGCTTTTTACATGATGAAGAAGACCATCAGCTGGTGAGAAGACGATGAGGCCTCCAGCAACTTGTTGAGCCTCATTTGAAACAGCTTTGACAGCCCTGTTCTCATCCCCCGCAGCTACAACATCCACCTACGGAAACACAAAGGCCCAGTGCAGCACACGCTGATGACGATCTAATACATTAAACTCAATTAATTACCATGTTTAGCATAGTTCTGGAGTTTAACAAAGGTCTTTGTGGTAGATGTATGCATCACAACAATTATTCATTTTGATGAGCAGGGATTATAAATGAGGCAATTAACGTGCTGTCAGATTGGAGGGGGAAAGCCTCGCTGCTCCTTCTTTGAGTTCTTTTTTTTTTGCATGTAAACTTCAGACTTGAGTGCAGCGGTGGCGGCTGGTGTCAGGCTGTCAGTGGGGAGAGCTGAGGGTCGGCTGGCTGCTGGAGCGACCGGGACAGCAGTGGACAGTTGGCCCCATCAAAACGCAGAGCGGCTGAGTTGTGGCGTCCTTCTATCCTCTCAGGTTAGCCCGATTTAACTCAACAGAAGACAAATGCACACTCAGGATGTTAAAGCCCTCCGTTCTACAGATCACATGGGCACGCACACAAACAGACAAAAAAATACACACACACACTGGCTGCCAGCAAGTGAAGTCCCCAGGCGAGAGCTGGGGCTGCAGAGAGGGAGAACACATTAGCCTAATAAGGGCCATCTGGTGGCCATTCATTAACTTGACCATCCTTGAAGTCCCTGACCCAAAATGTCATTTTTCACTTTGCAGAGGAATCCGTTAGGTGACAAGATGAACTTGGGCCAAATTACCAAAGATGGAAAACACGAGTGAAACAGAAAGTGAGAGAACAGAGGGAGAGGTGGGGTGTGAGGAGGACTGGTGGTGATGGTGGTGGATCTGGGAGAGAGAGAGAGAGAGAGAGAGAGCGAGAGAGAGAGAGAGAGAGAGAGAGAGAGAGAGGAGAAAGAGCAAGACTGATGGAGAGTGGGGCCAGGAAGAGAAGTTAATTAGTTGATATTGTATACTCTGGGGGGGGGGGGGCTGATCTGAAGCATTAGTGACAGTGAAATGGAAAAACTCCTTTTCACCCATTAGCATATCATCATGAAACACAGATTCAACAATGGGGTCCAAACATTTGACAAATGTATTACTTTTCCCATTGAAAAAAACACATTTATTTTACTTCATGGAAAAGCCTACAATTACTTTTTGACACCTCAATAATAACAATAAAGAAAACACTCATCTTGTCCGGCCCAAATAGCCACCAAGACACAGAAAAGGCTTTGTGGAGACGAATGGTGGAAGGATTACTGAGGAGACACTGTGACAGATATATGCCGTGTATCTCAGACCTTGACTGACTCATTTACCATGATAAGTGATTCTTGAGTGTACGCTTGCACACGTGAGCTGCCAGCCCCTTATGCGCGGCTTTAATCAAGCTTTCTGATTAGATGCTGCACAGAGAAGCACCTTCCTCTCCAACACCCAAACACTCCACAAGGTCATATGCAAATGCACGACGACTTCTTACCGCTTAAATTCTTCCAAGTGGTAATGTCAGGTGTATGTATTTTTTATAATCCTTGGTGCTAAGCAGTCATTGCTGTTTTTTTTACTCTACAGTTCCCACAGGATGTGTTTTTATCTTAAGCATCTATTGCTGTCTGTGGTCAAGGTTATTGAAAATGAATGGAACCATTTTTGGTACAGCAGGTAATATAGTTTCATCATCAGGATAACAATATTGGCTTGGAGCTGCCGGCAGCACTGTACTGGTATGTTGTTCTTGGTACAAGGATGTCTTCTGGGCCATGTGGTGCATCTTCACATTCCTTTCTGCAGGTCAACTGTACTTTTTCGTGCGACTCCTGCTGGCTACTCTCGAGACGCTCAAAAGGGGCCGTGAACCCCTGTTTGCTTTGCATTTGCATTGATACAAACACATGTATAGTTAGTGGATACATTTGTTGAATTTCATAAATAGAGTGGTTGCCTTCTGGGATTCTTAAGCCATGCTCTCTGAACCTGCACTACCAGTGCTTTGAGATGAAAATGCAAACATGTTTGTGCTTAACAGGTGCAGTGCAAACCACTTCGTGATCGTTATTACAGTGATCAACCGCTTATGTGTATCAAAAGCTTGGGACCAAGACTAGATTAGTGCGGCAAGGGTCCCTGTGCACTAAAGCTCAATTGCAAGCACATGCCCAGATATATAGTCGATCCGGGTTTGTTTGGGATAGAGTTATTGTTCTGTTTAAATTCACTTATTCTCATATAGAAGTTTGCTGACAGTGTTCATTTTTGATCTTTCATGCTTAACAACATATTGAAAAAAAATGTGTAACTACTGTAATTCAATAATATTCAGCAAAGCTGTCAGTTTCATTACTTTGTATTCATGTAATAAATACACAAATGCCCATAAAATGGTAATCTGCAGAAGAAATTATTAATGTTAATGTTCTTCTTTAGCTGCTACAGCTGAGGCTGATGGGAATGTCATTAGTTTTGTAAAGTATTGGACATATGTTACCTGCTGCTTCTGCCCATAAAGACAAACTCTGTTTACAGCTGCTTTAACTCCTGCATGGCCAAAATGCCTGAAGGCAAGGCTGACAACGTTTCATGCCGCAACAGGCCCAATAGACCTGCATCACGTACTGTGCTGTGTTGCTCTGTCTTATGTGTCCGTGTTCTGTTGGCGTCCTCTTTCTGCTCCGCAGTCAGTCATACATTTGTTTTCCACTGTGTGAGAAAATGGACATGTGGCCTGACAGCGTTTTGAAAAGTGTCAATTGACCCTTCCTACGTCTCTTTTGGCTGAGCAAGCTTGAAACCCTGCAGAACCTCAGTCAACCTTCCCATTCCCTGTTATACTTTAACATTACTATGTAAATCCCATTACATTGACGTCACAATCTTTGTAGACACATTACATTGTATTTATTTTATTTATTTCTTTTTCAGGGACAATGCACACTAATCAACAGTTACACTGTAAGTGAGCCAGAGTTAGCCAGAGAGGCTCATTTCCATCTGCTGTCCCCGGCCAGATGTTTCAAGGCAGCCTGTAGCCTCTCACCATTTAATCACAGTTACCATGAGGAACTTTCATTTTGTGTTTTTGACGGTTCCTGTGGACATAAGTGGTAGTGTTTCTGAGAATTCTACTGCAGCAGGGTCTGACAGTCGGCCTCACATATTCCTGATGCCTCCCTTGCGTACAGCTGGCCCAGCATTCCGGCCCGGGCCTCCAGCAGCGAGGAAAAGCTCTGCTCCTGGCCGGAGGTGGAGTCGCTCTCCCATCTCCCGCCGGAGCTCTGACTGCAGGTCAAAGGCTGCAGCGAATCTGGATCTGGGTCTGTCAGAGGCGGGCTGGTCGCTGCTGGAGGCTCCACTGGAGTCTGTGTTTCTGGTAAACATGCCACCCCGACGGAACTTTTGGTTTTATTTATTTTGATACGCAACAAACAGCAACCCAACAGGAAAATTGACCAGAGCAAAAGTATATAATCGTGAATACATCCTTACATCGCTTACTCTAGTCCTTGCCATCGGCTTCTTCAAGCTACAGTCTATGGCTTCCAGAAACTGTACACACTGCGGCTCCCCGCTAAACGTCACTAAACGTCACTGTGTTTCTTTTTGTCATGCTTGTCCGACCAAGCAACAGTAAGGTGCTAGAATTTAAGGAGCGGAAAATTCACCATCAAATTGGGATTTTTGAATGTTTGAATGGTCTGGTCGATGAACAGAAGGGTGAGTATTAGTCAAAATACAGGTGAATATCTTGTGCTGCTAAAGAAGGTATTAAGCTACAATTTCCAGCAACATGACTAAACCAGTCATTGTTTAATGGTTTATTATGTGGCCAGAATGGAGATCGTTTCCAGCACACAAGCAGGGGGATTATTCTTTTCACATTCATCGCGGTAAGGTATATTTATATCTCCATCACTGAAGTCGCAGCAAAACAAAGCTGTGCAGAAGACTTTAGAGCAAACACGCCATGCATAATTATTTCATACACACCTTGGGGATACTCGAAAGCAAAGAAAGGTATTTTCTGCTGCTCAGAGACGGCTCCTTAATGAAGGTCTTCCTAGGCAACAATCTAGGTTACCGACTGCATTCGCTCATCAGCACCAACCAGACAGAGGAGGGATTCTCACCATGGTTGGACGAGAGTTTCAGGAAAAAAGAAATGTCTTACTTATTCTCTCATTGTCCCTTTTCACTATGGGCTTCAAATATTTGAAAGAATGTCCCTCCGGTGTCAACACCTCCAGCGCTGTGTCTCTAAGACACACTTCTCTTTTAATCTTCATGTATGGGACCATTTTACTCATGCATCTTTTTCAGCATTGTCCTCTATGATAGACTCACTGACGCAGGCTGGATGTGGTTTGCTTAAGGGTGCTTTAATTCCAGTAGATGAGAAGCAAAGAGGGAGGTTTTCATTTCCTTTCCCTAGTTGCTGCCGCTGAGCTGCCAACCTAACACACTGTGCTACCCAAACCCTGGAGGTTGCCCAGTGGTCAAGTTGCCACACTGAAAGGCCTTTTAGCCATATTTGTCTCTTTACCGTCCAATGAACGCCTTTTGTTTGATTCTCTGCCAAAGCCTTTGCTGAGATATTCCCCATCAGGAGGGCTGGACCACAATACGGCTGATTATCCCATCCTTATTAAAAGCTGCAGGGATGCCAGCAGTGGAGCAAACTGTATTTACAGCACCCAGAGATGCTCTTTTGTTCTCCCAATAAAAAGGCAAGGAACCGGAATGTTGGCTAATGATGGCACAGATGACCATCTTGGCCCTCATTTGTAGTTAGCAGGCAGCATGAGGCATCATTGTCTCCCTCAGACCGCCACCCTTTCACTCCCATCTCCCACTACATGGTGTACCTGCAGGAACATCAAAGATAGCAGGAATTAGCCTGCCTCTATGATGGTGAACAATGCCACAGTGATAATAAATCTCTAACCACCATCTCCTTCTCTATAAAGTGAAGGCAACAGTGAACATTGATAGAACTGCCTTTAAAAAGACAGCATGTGAGTGAATACCTGGTTTTCCAACAAATTACTGTCAAAACCAATCTGCCCTCAACATTATTGGTGACAATAATGTGACAAAGATGACTGTCAGTAACATCTTTCATTCATTTAATTAGCTGGTCAACAACCACTCTGAGATCAGAGGATCACTTTATAGTGATTAATGCCATCTAAACAGGAAATAAAAGACCTGTTGAAACTTTTGATGGAAAAAAATCAAACATCTTTTGGGCACGTGTGCTTTGTGACTTTATATTTGACCCCGCGTTTGTTCATTCTATCAGTCGATCAGGATGTTGACACTGTGGTTGCACTCTGCGTTTGTCCATGGCACACACGACATTTGTGGAAAATGGCCAGTGTGTACTCAGGTTGATACACACACCACACAGTGACACAGAAAACAAACAATCTGTTCGTCCAGATCTTAGCACTTCTATATTCAGTCATGTGTATTATTTTCGACTTGTGTGACGTGAGCCTGTGGGTCAAACGTCCCGTCACATTCCGCCCCTGAACACAACACCTTTCGTAAAGTTCTGCTTTACACACGCGTGTCAAAGGTCTGTCGGAAGTGACTTCTGGGCCTTTTTGAAGGCTTGGTGCCAATAACAGAAGCACACGGCCCAAATCCTAAATGTAATCAATGTACAGCGGAAGAACTAGCATTGTCTTCGTTCAAATCTCATATACTGTAGAACAGAGGTAGCCAACACGGTGCGCCTGGTCGCCCGCAAGGCATGTTCTAAAAATAGCACTATAGGTCCCCATGGATCGCTGTCTAAAAATTGTAGTTTCTGTTCTTTTTTCCTCAAAAACGCTTGTGTTCATGTAGATTTTAAAAGGAAGAGGCCGCCGCACCGCACTAGGTTTACATACCCGTCTCTGCTTATTCTAATACAACAAGTATTGGAAACGAAATCGAGAGAGAGAGAGAGATTACGTAAATATATATACATATACATTTATTTATATTTATTTATTTCTCAATGAATCTTTCTAGTGGAGACAAGAGCCTATTGCAATAAGGCAGAGGAGAGTTAACAAACACAACAGCAGCAAAACAAATGTCAACAAACGTGTTTATTAACTTGCAGTAACACATATGCACATACTTTATATGTTTTTGCTTGCAAGGCAGTCACCCTCCCCTGCAGGATTATTTTCTCCAAAATTGTCCAAATCACATTGAGTAAATGATGAAAAGAGAAACATGTATCAATAATATTCACACAATGTCAGGATCCAGGATCCCTGTCTGACCCGGTGTGTGTTTCCCATGTGCTCTGTGGTTGTCCTCTGCCTCCAGACGCCTCCCATGGCCACACCCTTGATTGTGCACAGCTGAGGACACTCCAGCCGATCACCTCCTGCGGCCTGACACACCAGACTCAGGTCCCACTAATGATTCCCCTGTCTCGATATAAACTCTGGTCCTGCAGTCTGGGGTTGTCAGGTCGTACCGTCTTTCACCCGCTGAAACCCCGTGGCGTCCTCTGCCCTCCTTGTGTTCTACGGATTACACGCCGCCGCTCTGCCCTCCTTGTGTTACACGGACTACCCACGCCGGCAAGCTGCCAGCCTCCGGTGTCGAGCCACGGGACTCACACCGTCGATCTGCCTCTCTGGTGTCGGGCCACGGGCTCCACACCTTCACACATTCTAAATAAAACCTGTTAATATTAACTTCTGTCTCCTGTGGTCTTGCGTTTGGGTCCTACCTGTGAACTCCCGTGACACACAAGGATACAATCTTAGAAGATTGACGAATTTTACACAGCAGAATATACACAAATTCATATAGAAATCATTTACATGGATGTCTTATTGTGGGTTTATATAAAAGAAAAAGGTGACAGTCACAACAGTCATCTGTGTGACAGCAACAATCACACATCAGAAGTGTATTGTCCTCTCTACTGGTTGTCCTATTAGTAAAGACTTTATATATGAGAGCTAATTTCACTGTAACCTTAAGTACAAGATGGTCAAATGGACTAATGTCTTAATTTGGAGACAGTTACGGGAGTGAGGGATGAGGAGGTAAGGAAACGAGAACACCAGGGTAGGGAGTGAGGGATGAGGAGGTAAGGAAACATGAGAACACCAGGACACACATGAGAACTCTGTCAAGCTACATATTATGCAAAGTGAACATCTTTTCTTCTACATAGCTGTCCTCAGTCTCATCTGCTTAACTTGGTCATGGAGGCATCAACATGTAATAGAGATGTTAAATTAACAGTGAAAACTCATCATAGCTTAATTTAACATCAGTATTCATAATTACACTTCATGTTTACTTCTCCTGATCTTTACCTCCTATAACAAGGTCCATAGGGGCATCTCAATAAATGAACATGTTATATTATATTATATAAGTGTTATTGACTGATTGTTTTCGTGTTGGAATACATGTTAAATATTTAACTGCCAAGTAATAATGCGTGTTTGACACTTAATTTTTTTGCATTAAATCATACTGGGATGTTTGCTGAAATTGATAGGATGGCCCTACCTAGAACATTTTCCACCAGTCTTATGATAAGACTGTATACTGACATCAGTCATTGAATGCATGCTTCTCACATTGTTACACCATGCCTCTGACACCTCACATGTCTTTGTCCATATCGACACCTATGCTGCTGAAACCGGAGTGTCTCACTTCTTAGAGCAGAACAGAAACTGGAGGTTAGTGTTTTCGTTTTGAACGAAAATCCCTCCAAAAATAATGCACCCAACATTACTATCGCAGTCATTTTTTGTATTTTTTTTAATTTTTTTTAAACAGATATGACAAACGTGAGGACCTGAGTCTCAAGAATCTCGACATGGAAATGTACACACACCTGCTGATGGAGGCGAACGTCACCAAGATACAACTGCTCCAGGACACGCATCGGCCTCTGGCCTTGGTTGAAGGCTACAGCAACATTGCCTTCAACGTATTTCACGTCCCACCTGTTGGTGTGCGGTTAGTGAGAAAAGCTGTGCTCATGGAGAGAAAGACTGCAACCGGACAACAAAGAGGGACTTTAAGTCAGCATTTCCGATGCAGGTGAACAACACTTATCAATACAATAAGCATTTTGTTACATATATGGTTTCATGGAACAGAAATATGGGTAAACATGGTCCATTTATACTATTTATTATCGTGGGAATTCAAATTAAAGACAAGACTTGTCATATATTGTCATATTATTTCCAAACGTTGCCGCTCAACAAGACTAGTTTTGGGGAACACGATGCAGAATTTGACCAATTTGACCGACATAATACTGTTATGCAAAGGGGGTGGTATAGCGCATCAGCTGGTGCTAACTGGTTCAACAACACAAAGAAGAAGAAATGCTCCATTCATGAAACAGGACTTGTGTAGTGACAGTCCACCGACCCTT
This sequence comes from Melanostigma gelatinosum, assembly GCF_949748355.1. Lineage (NCBI taxonomy): Eukaryota > Metazoa > Chordata > Actinopteri > Perciformes > Zoarcidae > Melanostigma > Melanostigma gelatinosum. The sequence goes on from NC_136653.1 coordinate 6,007,049, forward strand.
CTGCACTGTGTTGTATGTCACTAGCTGGCATTGCTAATTAAAGCGTTCTGGAGCTTTTCTATCTTTTTACAACAACCAAATGAACCGAACAGCTTAAAGTGGTCCTGTGGACAGAAACTCAAGTCCTCCCTGTGGACTTTTCCAGCTCTTTAACGGTCACCTTTGGACTCTTCATTGCCTCTCTGATGAATGTCCTCCTTGTCTGGTCCTTGGGGTTTGGCCCTCTTTAAGCTTTGTTTTGTTGTCATATTCTTTCCATTTTGTACTAACGGACACTGATGTTGAGCAGCTATGATTTTGACCACCAGTTAGTTGCAATAAAAATGTTGCACGGTGTTTAATTTAATTCCTGAACTCCAGAGTAGTAGAAGTTGGGTTCATTTCACTCTCTATACAGATGATGAACCATTTGATCCGAGCCACTGTCTTGGAGTCAGTAGCTGTGTCTCAATTCAGGGGCTGCATCCTTCGGAGGACCCAGCCGTCCTTTGAGGACCGCGAAGGCTGGACCATGCGGTCTCCGAAATGAGACGGCCTACGCTACAGAGGACTTCCTGTTTCCTGCCTAGAATGCCTGCTCAGAAGGATTACTGTGTACAGATATTAATATACTGTAAAGGTTTTAGTTGTAATCTGTTTTTCAATCATATATTCAATAATTCATTCATAGTTCTTTTTCATAATATAGTTTTTCTAAATTAATAATCAGTTAATAATTCAATCAGTTGCTGTGTTAAATAACTAATTTTCAATAATTTATAGTTCTTGTAAATAAAATGTATTTATCAATAACTTTTTTATTTCATTCACACACCTATATACATACATATATATATATATATATATATATATATATATATATATTCATAAATGTATATATAAATTATAATAATGATATGAATTAATTAAGTTCCCACATTGTTTCCCCCTTATTCATTCACGTCACATCTTGATCCCTTGCACCTACATGTATGTGTCATTAGTTCTGTACTAGTTAACAATCAGTCAAGATTTCAATTATTTATGATTTAGTTATAATTAAATTGGCAAGAATTATGCTACATGTTGGGGCAGTAATCTAAAGCTTTCCCTATTTTATTTATATCAACATGTAATATTATATTTATCAATCCTTAACAGTACTAACAGCCTTTGAGTCAAATGAAAATCAAGAAGATATAAAATGATCTTGCACAATATTTATTGTATATTAATTGTCGTACATTGTCAGATCTTTGAATTATATCAGAAATATGATATTGTTTCCAATACAAAGACATATTTAGAAAGTTTGTCACACATGTATTTGTATTGTGCAACTCTGTAAACAGTATACATACAGTACATACAGTTTACATGAACATACTGTGTTCTATGTGACAAATGCATCTGTCTCCTTGACTTGTGAGCAGATGCAAAGAGCTGCTGACGGCTTCCTGTGTGTGTGTGAGGAGCTTCCCAAACCCACCAGCACAGAAGAAGCAGATGGAGACAAACTACGTCCTCTGTGCCGGTGGGGACGGGACCCTCCTCGTCCTCTCGGCTGGTGGGTGGAGCGGGTGGTGTCGGAGGGGGGGAGGGGCAGGGAGGACTTCACCGTACTCACTGGGTCTCAGACTCACTGGGGTGCTGAGAGTGGTTCAGTGGTCTGTGGTGGGTCTGGGTCTTCCTGGGATGATGGATTTGGTTGACTTTGGTCCACTCTCAGTTGCCCCAGGAGTGAGAAAAAAGCACAGAGGAGTCCTGCCCTGTGAGACACAAACACAAGAGATGAATACTTTTAACTCAACTATACAACCTTTACATTGTTCAATGATGGAATCTTAATACTGATACTTCTGTCGTCTTAATGAGGGATTACTTACTCAGCCCACTGAAAGAAAGGCGACCGCCGCTCTCCATCTGGTCCTGTGGTCATCCATCCTTCTCATCTGGTCCTGTGGTCATCCATCCTTCTCATCTGGTCCTGTGGTCATCCATCCTTCTCATCTGGTCCTGTGGTCATCCATCCTTCTCATCTGGTCCTGTGGTCATCCATCCTTCTCATCTGGTCCTGTGGTCATCCATCCTTCTCATCTGGTCCTGTGGTCATCCATCCTTCTCATCTGGTCCTCTGGTCTCTGTTGTCTAGGAGATCCAGGATGTTGCTTCCTGTGTTACAGCCATCGATACCTGAGTAAAAGAGACTTGGAAAACTTTTCTTAACGTTAGTAATTTTTACCATACCTCTGTCTGATACAAGCCAACATATGGAGGTCACAGCAGTACGCCATCAAGACCAAACTTAAATTGTATCAGAGCAGTGTTTTATCCACCCTATTGTACGGTTCTGAATGCTGGAGAATGACACAAGAAGACCTCAACAGACTATCAACCTTCCACACCAAGAGTTTAAGACGAATACTGCACATTTTCTGGCCAAACACCATTTCAAATAAAGAACGTTGACCCAGATTTCCCAAAATGTGGTGATTAGTAGGCTACTAATGCAATAGGATTAATTTAAAAATGTGAAAGAGTTGATTTTTTTAAATTCTACATCACTGATCATTTGTATAAACATGGGACAGAGTTCATGATTTGTTCAAAAATGTTACGAAGGTAGTGGTTAGTACAAATGAGTCATGATGTGACAGTTAACTAATGATTTCATAAACATATAACAGGTGCGATTTTGAACAAAATACACAATCATTGTTAATTATTGTGAGGAATAATTAACATTGACATGTGATCAGTCTCTTCACATATATTATTATTTTTAAAAGGTGATCTGTGCAACTTTGTTATTCATGAAGTTTGTATCAAACAAGTAGCCCTTCGTACTGCTCAGTACCCTTGAAGTAGCTCTCCGTTTCAAAAAGGTTGGTGAGCCCTGCTGTAGAACATAAATCCATTAAAGCACATGACACCTTCCTGTTCTAAAAGCCTTTAAACTCACACTGAATTTAAGTTTATTTGACATTTTAACATGACATTTAAAAAAGCACAGGTGTAAGTAATAAAATAAATGATGGCTAAAATGAAGAGATTTTGCATTATAAAGTTTTGTTTTGTTAACAGGATTACATTTAGTAGCCTACAAATATTTCAGTTCTAGTCTACAATATGAACTTTAAATCTCGAAGTGTTGAACGACACAAAACCGCCGTCTTAAATCCTAGAATATCATTTTAAACAACTGTGCCATTGCACATGTCTGCGTGAAAATTTGGCAGATCAGATCTCACAGCCTGATCGCACAAATTGTGTTGTGTCATATCAGGATTACTCCTCAAAATACCTCTTATACCTCCAGATTTCAGTTGGTTTTTATCTTGATATCAAGTTGTATCAAATGCTGCAGTCTTCATTGATTTCTTCCTTTCGTCTGAGTCATAGTTTGTTGTCCTGTCCGCTCTGTATATACAGCTATAACATTACCAAGGAATTTCAGCCAGCATGTCACTCCGATTACAATTCCATTCACAGAATAACCAGTTACATTTGGCTGTGGTTCCCAGTAACAGGTGCATCATTCCATGGCACACGAAAAAGTTGTCTTTGTCGCCAAACTGTCACATCAAACCCTCTCTACCCATGTGATGGGGGCTGGCGTCACTCCCGACTCTCGCTGGCACGAGAGCTGCATTTGACATCCATCAACCACGTTGAGCCACGGTGGAGTTTCACTCGCTTTACATCTCAAACATTCCCTGCTCACAGCTGGAGAATCATCATGAGTGTCAAGTATTTTAAAGTACTGAGGGAAAAGCACAAAAAAAGCTTGAATCCCAATTGCCTAACTCCATCGTACGATATTTTCACTTCAGCGAGATATCGCCCCTCGGTCTCACTTCTCAATCACTTTGTCTCCCGTGTGTTGCCTCAGTCTGCCGATGTGACGGGCCCAGCGCCGAGTAAACACTGTGATGATATAATGTGTATCACAAGATGATGAAGAAGTCTGCACAGCCATGGCCCCGCATACAGAAAAGACACGCGTCTGAACATTTTTTTTCGAGTAAGGGTCACAATGTCATTTGCACACTACGACACAACGCAACAAACACTGTCTTTGTGGAGCCAAAGGACTCTTTTCTGAGATCGTTGTTTTGTGGCGTCGTTGAATTGGATTGGTATATATTGTAAAGTCACGATACCTTTTGAATACAAGTCGAACTTAACTTACTTCAAAACATCAACATCATACTCGGAGTGTTTCTTCTTTGTGGCAATAAAAGGCTGTCTCCCTTTAAGAATTACCTGTGTTTCCAAACACTACGGGAGCTGACTATCTGACATTTCCCCCATGAAAAAAACAGCAATATGTTCCAGCCAGGTAAGGTTCCCAGACGTGAAATACTTAATCACCAGCAGGGAGACGTATTACCCTGGTAACATCACTGTGGAAACTCTCAGGTGTCCTGGTCTCCAAAGGAATCTGTACCTTTGAAAAATGGAGCCTTGAAAGTATTCATTAGTTAGCGAGATTACCCTGCTAATGCTAGTTTTATTTAAAAGGAAAAGAAGTGGGCCAGAAAAAAACCATAAAAAATACTTTTTACCTCAAAAGAACCATTTCTAAAGAAAAGTCAAACAATTTCAGTGAAGCTCTGTGAAGGCTTCTTGCTGAGTCTCAGCTTTAGGATCCATTAATGGACATACTGTATGTCTCGTTTCAGTGTGGAGAAACCACTCAGCACCCGCTGTAGGAAAAAGAAACGCTGATCAATAAGTGCTGTGTGCGGTTCAATAAATGCATTGATCATCACACAAACAAACACATCACAACCGTAGCGGGAATGAGAGTGGGGCAAGGTCAATACCTCTCAACCCGACCAAATGTAAGTCTGCTCGGGCTTGTTTTTCGCTTTCCCTCTAAAACGGGATCAGTCATGAACAGCAACTGAATCCACACTGACATTGAACGTTCAACATGTGAGACGTGTCTGCTGTCACTTTATTTTTCTCAAATTAGGAGGATTATATTCCATGATTATGGCAGATTGTGCCAGATTATGGCAGATTGTCAAAACATGCAGAGTGAAAGAACGTTATCAAGCACACACATTTCACATGACAGTCAAGTGACATTATGAATTGCTGTCAACTCAAATCATGACTTGCACACGATAGATGAGGGTAAGAATGCTGGGAGTTTTTATTAGAGGTTAGGGCTCTTCAATACACAGTTCTCTTCAAACCACAGCTGTCCAGCCCAACGAGAGTGAGTCAGGGACAACAAATAGAGCCATCGTCTGTTGAACTGTCTATTTACCAGTCTTCCTGAGTGAAGTCCAGGTTAATGAGATTGAGACTGTATTCTATCATCCAACAGCTTGAACAGTAGTACATATAGCTATCGTAAACGGGAAGAAAGATGTCCACCGACCCCCTTAGGTTTGGGCTGAGCCCTGAATGTGTCCAACATCTGGCTCCGCTCTGGTCTTTATGTCTTTAAAGTGGCTATAATCAATATCCTTAGATTAACATGACGATTTGTCTATGAAAGGTGTCGCTTACAGTGATAGCCTGGCAGATAATTATTACCCGAACCCACAGGCCCCCTCGTCTCCACAGCGTTTTGTAACAACTCTCACTAAATATGCCACTGCCTGGACACGGTTAGCTTAGCTTAGCATAAAGGCTGGTCCTTGGTTTTAGGTGACACATGAAGTGTATCCAGGATTTGTTTATTCCAATCATTTTTACAATTTAAAAAAAGTCTTTGTGTGTTTTATTGTGTCCTCTGTGATGCTTTTGGCAAAATATCCAACAGCTGATGTATGACTCCAAAACAAAAACAAAGCATGATAAATATCCCTCAAGTCTGCTTGAGAAACAAGGACGCATCAGATGGCAATTTGGCTCACTAGCAAACGGGAAAAGCCTCAAAAGACTCTGCATGATTGAGGCATTTTGTTTACTAAACAGAACTGTCTGAAATAGATGAGAAAATGGACAGTTTAACATCTTCATTGACTGCAAATGGAAACAACACAGTCCACCTCAAAGTGTAAAGCTTTTCATTTCTTTGGAGGTTTGCGCTCATCAACACAAGAGACGTCCCCCACAAGCTCTGAGTTGTGTTCCTGGATTCGACACTCGCCTTTTATCTGCACAAATCTGCCAAAAAGGATTGACCCCTTGAGCTACGGTGGCTTGTGAGTGACACATGCGGTTATTACATTTCAGGAGAATTCAAGCTAATTACGGCATACAACCAAAGAAACATTCATTGCCTCCGTAACTGAAATGCCTTTGTTGAGTCTTTGATTCCCCACAGATACGTTCCACAATGTTTTTGCCACAGGGCAGGAATAAAAAAAAATAATAAAAAAAAAGCCATTTCCACAAAGCACATTACAGGGGGAGATAATCCAGTGGCAGTGCAGGGTTTGCTCTGAGGTATTTTGGTGATGCTTCATGGTTGGGTCAGCCAACAGCTGCTGGAGGTGAGATATATGGGATGAAGTCCTCTCCCCACACGACATCGACTCTATTTGAATTCTCCACGCAGCATGGTGCATTGACACCTGGGCTGAACACATGGTTAAAATTAGGGCCACTGCAGGGGACCTTGACAAACAAGTGACTTTGACTGAATGTATCAGGGCGTCCCTGGAGTCAGACAGAGGTGGAGGAAATAGAGTTTTGTTTTGTTTTAGTTTGTGTTATGGGGCGACCGTGGCTTACTGGGTAGAGAGGGCCTGTAATTGGCAGCCCACTGCTCCCTATATATACAGGGATGGGTCAAATGCAGAGAATCATTTCCCCACTGTGGGACTAATGAAGGAATGTTTCTTTCTTTCTTCTTCTTCTTATCTGTCAGTCATCACTACCAGTTTTAAAATGCACTTACATGTGATGCAATTATAAATGGTAAATCTGCTTGAGAAATGTATGGTATGGAATTAACAAATATTGTCATCTTTATTATTATCACATTATTTGTTAAATATGTTTCTGCTTCTATACAGTATAGAATAACATAAAATATTGAAGAAAAAAACAATACTTCAAAATTACTTTTGCAAAGAAATCCCAGCACTTACAGCCAAAAACCAAAAATCCAGTCAAATAAATAGTGTCTTTTATTGTCATTTCAGTAAAGGTGCTGCGGTACACTGAAGATTTTTCTCAAGATGAAGTTTGTAATTTAAATTGTTTTGGGGATTTGGTGGCTCTGACTCAGACCCAAACAGAGATATGGAAACTCAGAATCAATCAATTTGGCCTCATTCAACCCAAACCTAGGGGTCAGGGGGCATCCTCCCCACGTGGAGATTCTTTTACCCACTTTGGGAAGCTATATGCACTACGATTCAAACCATTTGGTAATAAACCACCTAAACAGCATCCTGTAGATCCAACATCCTATTTTGTATCCAATTGTTCTCCAACTGTCTTCATCATTCTTAACCCAAAACACAACAAATGTCAAGAATGAATCATTTTCCTATGTTTGTTACACTATGCCGAAGTGGAGTTCACAGACTGAATGAGCTGACAAATCTGATACACTTTAATTCATCCCATAATAATCAGGGCTGCTGTAATTGCAAATCAAATGGCCCCAACAATGGCAAGTAAATGTGGTATTCAATACTCTGATTGAATATTCGGCCAACAGCTGAACATTTACCCAATTATTTCAGATTTCTAAGGAATAGCATACATTTCTGTGCTGAGAAGAAAGCAAACTTAACAGCATATGGCTGTGCTTGCATTCTCAGTAAATGAATACTGTCCTATTGAAAACGTATTAGCTTTCAGTGTAATAAACAGTCCTAAGTTCCTTCATTTCCTCTGAGTTAAACTTAAAGAAAAAACAAAAGGGTGGAGAGTGTTTCGCCGAAGCTGCGGCTTGAATATTTCAGGTTATGGATGAACTGTCGGGTGTCTGACAAGACCCACTATATAAACTTTGAACACAGGCTCTCTAGAAGACATCGATAGTTGTAAATATTTAATTCAGTGCCTCCGACAACGCGTGCCACTGAAACAAATCTTTACCAGATTGAATTCAAGATAAATAGCACGGAAATATCACCAGCGCTGATGCACAGCTTTTCATGCCGGTGTTTTGTCAGGGTGGCCTTGTTGGGGGTTTGTGTTCCACAGATCACATGTAAGGTTATCCAACGTGTCAGCACTCCTCAAGCAGCACCTCAAGTGTCTGTCACATATTATATGTGCAGATGTGAATTAGATAACGATACAGTAAAGGCTATTTAAGGACCTAGAGTTTTTTTATAAAAGTCGTAAACTATGGTTTCTGAACTCTCACGTTGCTGCTGTTGGTTCAAAAACTGCAGTATTTAGTTCCCACCAGAGAAGAGATGCAGATCCACATTGACCCTCCTCTGCATGATGCTCAATACTACGGCAAACTGCACAAAATATAATAGGAAACCAGCAAACACAGCCTGAGATCCTTTTTACTGTATTTTAATGAAATATGAATGTATCCTCAGCATGCTGTACAGCTGTAAGATGAAGGAAAAAGTAACCAAGACAAAAATTGTCAAAATGATACGCTGGTTTCCCTGCTGCTTTAAAAATGAGTTAAGATGTACGTTCACTGAACTTAAGAAAACAAGTCCAGTAAACGTAAAATATTTAGTTGATTCAATAACTGTCACAGTCAGACTAGTTATCCATTGAATTTTCAATTGACACAAATAACTTCTGTTGTGGCGAAAATGACGAGAAGAGACGACGAACTGGATTTGCAGCCAGCGGGAATCGTTTCATGCATATTCGTCAACATCACACGAACTTGGCATATCGAAACAGATTCAACACCTTACTGTCCTCTGATCACTTTTATAGTCAAATTTCACGCCCCTTTTAGCTGTGTTGCATCATTCAAACCAGTCTGTTGAATCAAAACAGGACACATCTGGAGTCCGAATTCGGGCATTGTTCTTATCTTGTTCTGGGCCCACAGAACACAGCTCCATGTATTGAAATGTTTTGGTACACTTGAGAGATTAATTACTTTTTGTCTGGCCCTGATAATCATTTCCCAAGAACGATGCTGAGAACCAGAATAACACGTAATGTAACTATTGCTTGTGAGCCCACACTTGTGTTCAGTTCAATTCAAGTTCAATTCAAAGTTCAATTCAAAGTTATAATGCTGATTTTCTTCAACACTTCACAGCTGTGGCTGCTACTGTAGGAGACACTTTATCACCACAGACCTTACAGGAAGCTGTCCCCACAGATGTGGTTAAGTAAAGGTTAATGGGTGAAATATAAAGCTCAAAGTACCTTTTTACACATGTATTTGATAATATAGTTGATGAAGTTTACAAAAAAACACAAGTTTATTCAGCTAAAGTCATGTAGGATATTTTCTAGTCTAAAGGTAATGCATTATTTCACATGTCTGTAATTTTATAATAATAATAATAACAACACTGTCTTTAGTTTCACTTAAGTTGGTACCAAATAACATCATTATTTTGAGGAAATGTCTTGGATTTGGATGGCAGGTGCTCAAAATGAAAGGACACCGGATCAGAAACACAATCAAGAGAAGACAAAAAGTCTAAAATTCTGATCTCAGTTCAGAAACATCTAAATTACATGGCTTCCTGCCATCAATAAATGTTCAACACAATTCAATTTTTAAACTTTTATTCACTTAAATTCTCAAGTGTTAAAGCAAGAACAAAAACATTTATAATGTCCTTTGGTGGGATTTTATTACACTTTATCAATACCGTATATGTAAACTGATATTCTTTGATGCCAGCACGTTGCCAATATAAAGGAAAATCAACTGCACAACTAAAAGTAATATCAACAAATAAAATAAGTGAATGAAAGAAATGGAAATCAAAAGAAAACCATAAACAATTGCTTCTGCATTTGGATATTTTAAATAGATACATTAAAGGTTGCCTTTTTTCAATCGCAGTTCGGCAAAGATACAAAAGGACTACATGACTCTTTTTTTCTTGTTTGCTCTGTCGAGAAAAGAACTTGCAAATACACCGATGGTTTTCTATGCACTTCTCGTCTGCTCAGGTGAAAACTATCCTCGGACCGTAATCGCAGGGAGCGTGGCGGCTCTAAGATAGAAAAAGAATCAGACAGCTTTATTGGAGTATCGTTTTGCAGGAGAGGAGCGGCGGAGAGGGTAAGGGGCTTCTTACACATGTGCATCACTGACATCGGACAAAAGAATCTTTCAACCAACAAGGGTTTACAGAGTAACGTTCACGAAAGCACAGGTCTGTGGCAGCATGGCGAGGGGGTTTGGGACTGGAGGCAGGAGAGGGAGGGAGGATGAACAGGAGGGAGGATGAGATAGAGCTCAGGGTGAGAGGGGGGGAAGACAGAAAGCTAGAGAGGGATCAACGTGGGCAAGGTTTTTTGTGTCACAAAGTGTCAGTCCGGACGGATTTCCTTCTATCCACAAAGCACTGACAGCAAAGAATGCTTCGTGTGTTTCCTCCTCTTTTTTTGTCGAAAGCGGCACGGTCGTATTTCAGGCCCCAGCCAGTCAGCCATTCAGCGCGGATGGCTTCTTTGAGATTTCTTCAGCGTCAGTCCAGCCAACATTAACTCGCGGAAGCGTCCCGCGGGGGGGATCGACGGCCACTGCCGGCTCGCTCGAGAGCTGATTGGTCGCAGCTGTTGTTGCCGTGGCAATAAGAGGGGAAGTGAACGAGTCCGTCATCTTCAGTTATCCCTTCTCAAGCTGGAAGGAGCGCAAGTACCTGGTATGGCTTAGAAGGGGAGGGAGTCTCATTGTTCTTTGCACATTTTACTCTTAATAGGCAAAAGCTCTTTTTTTAAAATAATATCTGGCATTTTTAGAAGTATATGTTTTTTTTCTTTCTATATATTCTTTGAAATTAAATGAAAAGTTTTTGCACTCATTTGTCTGACACATTCCCTTTATCGGCAGCGCGAGTGTCCATTGAGTCTGGCGGCGGAGAAGCTCAGAACATTACAGTCCAGAAAGCTCATGGTTGTTTTTGTTTAATGGTTGTTGATTATTTGAAAGGGGGGGGTGGGGGGTGGGGGGTGGGGGAGGTTAAAGTGGAGGCGGCTAGGAGTTTATCACTCCCACCAGGTCATGGGGCCTCTTTAGAGCAGTGCGGGCCAGCAGGAGGCCTCTCTCAGCAGTGCCGAGCCCAGCAGCAGCAGCAGCAGCAGCCTGCGGGGCGATGGAGGCGTCAGGGAGGCCTGGCCCGAGTCGGGGCCTCCGCAGCCACCCAACCCTGACTTGCAGCGGGGGTTCTCGCACAGCACACCCGTGTAGTCTGAGGTACAGCTGCAGCGGACGTTGTTGACACACACCCCGCCATTTTGGCAGCGCAGGAGCTCGTTGTCACAAACCCGGGCTAATGCAAAGACAGGAGAGAGGAGTCAGGATCAAACAGTCAACACAGTTTGGGTGAGCCTTTACTTGAAGTGTACTGTGCTGCAGCAAAAACGTATCATAATTCAAATCATTAAATTATCTACTTAAAATGAAAATGATCCCTGCGGGGAAATTAGGAATTCTCTCATGCTCCAATTCTAACAAATCAAAAACTCACAAAAGGTCTTCTTCAAGTAAAGTGTTACTGCATTTTATTCCAGATTTGATTTAGCTGAACTTCGACAGGAAGAGTTAAACATTTTGGGAAATAGGCTTATTCGATTAATTTCTGCCACTTTGATGAGGTCAATACAACTCTTATATCTGTACAGTCGATGTGGAGCAAGAGACAGCAGCCAGTTAGCTTAGCTGAGTTCATATCTCTTTTCGTTAATCTGAAAAATCGGAAGTGTAAAAACACCATTTTGTTGTTTAATGAGTGTTTTTTTTGTGCCAGCTGGTTGCTTGGAAATATTCCCTTATGGGCACATACACCTCTGTAAAACGGCAAATTGACCATGTAAACACTAATCGGCTGCTGCCTCCAGCTTCATATCAATAGCATAGGAGATGTTAGAGTGATTATATATCAATATCATAATCTTACTCTCAACAAGACAGCCAATACACTGATTTCCCAAAATGTAGAACTATTGCTCCAACATTATACTATATTTGGTATATATACTGGATTTGCAAAAAAAAAAAAAATCCCTGATATGAAATATATATTATTCTTCAAGGGAAACTACAGTGCATGCATCTTAATTACATCAGTCAATATTTTACTATATCAGGTTCGTAATGTTAGTCTAACTCGTTGGGTAAAAGCACACACGTTAAAGCCACCAGGTGTAGAATTAGAAAACGTGTACCTTTAGCGCCCCCTGTGGTTGTACCAAAACAGACATTGATTTTCACAAAGATTGTCTCATTTTTTTATATAAAACTTGTGCCATCACAACAATTTCAAAGATGGCATAATTACATCAAGTATGTAGACAAAGTGGATTTCTAGGATTCTTTCATCACATGTAGTATTCTAGTTTAAGTTTAATGTTTAATTATTTCCTTATAAAAACAAACCATACAATTGAACATCCTCCTAATAATATGACGTGCAATCAAACATCATGGCACCTTTAACAGTTACAGCACAGAAGAATGATCCTCTTTTGTTTTGTAAACGTAATCATTCCGTCTGTTGCGTGAGTACATTCCCTCCTTGTTTACGTCTTTCATAACAAAGCTGATTAAAGCCTCGTCCCATCAGCGGTGTTGCTGCACAGAAGTCATCAAAGCCTGACAGGCTTCCCCCCAAACAGCATTGTCTCTAGACAAACCGAACATCAGGTGAAAATTGGTGTATATTTAGAGCTGGGACACCGAGGCCACTCTATTCCCAGTGGAGGCAAACTGTCAGGCAAGCTGGAGGCAAACAAAGCAGCGGCGCACAAACTAATAAACCAACAGAGACAAATAAACAGTGATAAACACACTGCCCATTTCAGTCCTTTATGGGAGTGGAAAACAATGTGGTGAGCAATCTATGAACTCTATGGGACATAAATATCACAATAACAAATATCAGGCCTCTCTCCTGATACTCAGGATTGGACACATGCTGTCTCCCAGGAATAGCCAAATGGGGCTTTGATGCGAGGCTTGTTAAGAGACATTGACTCTGTGAATCCTATTTGTGCCATGTCTGTTTTGCAGGAGAAAGGGGACCTGCTGTTTGGCTCAGTACGTTCTGCTCCAGGCCACAGCTCACGAATTACCATACACAACGAGATCCAAACAAGACATCTGAACTCCGCCGTTGTCTTTTTGTCCCTCTGACTGACATATCAATTTCATGACAAATTCAACCACTCAGCAGGAAATAAAGTAATGTGTCAATAAAACATCACAGTTTCTTTTCTTTAGAGCCATTGTTCTCTTGGTTTTCTCAGCAGCTAAACTTGGCAGTAAAACGTCTCCTTCAAGATGACAAGGAAGAACTTATTAATTAAAGAATCGTGTTTTTCCCCACCAGGCCTTGATATGATCAGTTGACTGCAGAGACTCCTTTAATTAGACAATGACTTTTCATCATGTCCATCTTATCTCTCATTGCTTTCATGATAAAATACGTTGTGTATTTCTAAAGATATTAATAGTGGTTTGTATTATTTATGTGCTCTAAATGTATCATAAAAACACTGGAAATGATGTGCAATACAACATTGTATATTCAAATCTTTTCAAAGTAAAAAAACAGCCCAAGGTCTACCAACAGGCCAGAGCATGAGGGGCCTGGAGGATAAGCTCAAGCTATGCTAATTTGATAAGACAAGCAAAATGAAGGCAGCTTTAAAACAAAGTGCAGCCTTCTCCTGCACTACAAATGTGACAAAAGAGCTTTGTGACATTGGCACAATATTTGATTTTCACCCTACTCAGGAAGGCATTTCATACTTGGAAGACATTACAACCCTGACTTGTTTATTAAGTCTACAGAAGCTTAAAGAGTAGCTTTCAGTCATGATACTTGTTAGGTGATAACAGAAGTAAGTGTGTTAATGGTGATTATGTTATGGTCATCTCCAAATCAAGTTGGTTGAAGGGTTTTTGTTTGAGCTGCAAACTAATTTCAGCAGAAATCTTAAGCTAAATCCAACTATCGCTGACTTCAGCAGGTATTACTCCTGTGTCAAACAATTATATAATGTCAGTGAGTATGAATTCAGCTGAGTTGGTTTAGGAATAAATGTTGGCTAACAATAGCTGTGTGCGATATCTCCAGCAGCAGGGATACTTTCCTCAGGTTGCAGGTTTTACCCTCAATTTAGAACTGGTTCACTGTCCAGAAACAACAGCACCATGAGGTATTTCATGTAGTTCTGCGAGGCAAGGTTGGAAAATGTTATTTACTTCTGGCTTTCAGCAGTAAGTAGAGAAGCAGCCTTTGCTAGCTGGGTGTGATTTATGTTTAAATATCAATATTGAGAGTGAATCTTCATTTTACGGTTAACCACTACTTTAAATATTAACTGTGCATGGTGCTCAACACGGCGTTCAGTTGACTTCAAAGTAAACCTCAGGTAATGGCCGACCCCTGCAGGCAAAGTGCTTCATTTGCTGCCAATTAAGCAAATCTAATGTCCAAAATTCATGTTTTTTTAAACATGCAGTAGCAAGTTTGTCAAATATGTAAACTACAATGACATTAAAGGTTCTCCAACAATGTGAAGGAGAGAGCAAAACCTGAGGGCACACAAAGTACCAGAATGGGGCATTATGTTTTTATAGACTAAAGATGGGTATTCTAAGGATGAGTGTGGAATTATGCTGAAAGCCTGAAAACTCATTTGGTGGAGGATGAATTCTTCTTAGAGCTCTGCACCTTTATCTCTCTTCAATCCCTCACATTAACCATTTTCTCGGCATGTAAACAGAGCCAGTGCAGGCAGTAAATGACAAGATTTGTAGCGTTTGCTTTTGATATGAGTGATAATATTTAGAGAGGGGCCCGATGAACTAGGTGTGCCTGTCTGGGACTGTGATGTGTTTGACGAGAGATTTGGGTTTTAATTGCATTCTTCAGTCTGCATGCAGATCGAGTCTTGTCCATGCACATAAACACTGCAGCAGTGGGGAAGCAAGGGGAGGTCAAGACTGAAAAGTTTTCAAACTATTTCTGCCGTGGAATAACTCAAGCATTAGAAGCTCCTTGGGCAGGCATTATTACCAGGGTGTCCCATTTTAAACTTTTTTGTCGAAAACTTTTTGTGAAGCCAATGTGAGATCAAGTTCACTATAAAACAGCTATGTGTGTTTTCCACTTTGAACCCAGTTTTTGTTAAGTTATTTTTTTAAATTCCCGTGGAAAACTGGCTTTTTAAGTTATTGCCAGAGCAGTAAGGGATTTATTTTATCTACTAAAACATCTACAACAAGACATGGAGAAATCCATAGCCGAGGCAAAAATACTCCATCCTCCATCGTGGCCTCAGTGGACCAGAATGCAATGCAGTCAGGGCTTTCATCTTTGCAGATCGTCAGTAAAGTAGTGTGTAAAACCTGGTGCATTCTTCACCAGGGCCGAATATAATGGTGTGTTCACACCAAATGCAAAGGAACTCTTTGCCCTTTGTTTCCTACGCTACTTTGACCGCAAGATCATTTGTGTTTATTTACTTCACTTGTGTGAGACACACTGAAGAGAAGGCTGCTTTGCACATATTGTGGAAGTCCCAGATATGTTGTAAAACCAAACGAGTTCGGATCGATCAGTGCTAGGCTATGCTAACATTGTAGCCGTGTGAAAAGGTCGCCTTCTGGTTGTTGTTTTTTTGGTTTGGTGTGAAGATACCATAACACCACACCATTGTTCTTCTTTTTCTCTTTTTGATATTGCTATTATAATCACACACGTATAGCACAGGAAACACCTTCTTTCCGTGAAAGGCATTCTGGGAAATATAGTTAAATGTGTCGAATGAAATAAATAGGTTTAAGGGCAGTGGGCACGCTACAGAATAAATTCTAATTTAATCACAAAAGAACACACATTTTTCATGTAAATAAAACGCCCCCAAGTTGGATTTCTTCATTTTGCACATGATCAAGTGTTGCAGTATTTCTTAAACCTCTTTAGTCTCATTGTAGGAAGAGTGAAAGTTTGAGACTTAGAAGTTTTGAGAACATACAAATACTTCACACAAGCATGTTTGTTTGATTTTCTAATCACTGCTTCATAGCTAATCTGACAAATAAAACTACAGATCTATTCTGTGCTCGGTGTCTTCCCATCTGTTTGACATGTTTTCTTTTCACTCATTTTTACTTTCCTTGTTTCTTGTAAAATTGTAATTACTCCTGTTGTACAGCTCAGTATTATCTGAGTAGTGAGTTTGTATTTGCATTCATAACATGTTGGCATGTGAACCATACAAACGTATGCCTTCCCCTCTACCTTTTGTGTAGAAACAGTTGTATTCACACTCTATCATTGATAAGGGTCAGGAACTGCTGAACGATGCACATGACTTCAAAGCACTTGTATTTACATGTTGCAGACTAACAAAGGCTAAATAATAATAGTAATAATAAGAGTATTGGTGTTATTTTTAACATATTAGTGTCAAGTTGCATACACTGCATCTTAAAGTGCATTGAGGTCTATTGTGGCTGCCGTCATACAGCAGAAAGCTTTGGTCTCTTTGATGATGGATTTATTCTTTATTGTTGAACACCAATAGCGAATAGTAGTTCCTAAAAAGCCTTTGCTGTTATTTTGAGGGACTAACATTACAACCTGTCGTTTACAAATTTTCTCAAAGAGCTATAGCTCAACAATTGTTCAATGCAACGATTACTTATATATAATTGTGATATTGTATTTTTAACACTGATGAATAATCTAGCTAAATTATAGAATGCCTTATTTTTTTCATTATTCATAAAAATAAAAAAACTATTGCCAGTTGAAATCCTTGTACTATAAAGATATTATCATTTTTTTGTGCCATTGGCCAAGTGGTTCTTCATTTTATTTTCTTCCTGCTATATTTTCTTCAATACCTCTTTCTGTTTGTTTGAATAATTCATCACAAAATAGATGAAGGCGTCATTTATCTCTGCTCAAAGTTTTTGCTGTGCATTTATTGTGCTGTGCCTCTCATTCACATTCCTCTGATTGGATCAGAAAGTATTTCAGGCTCGGCGATTGGATGAATACTTCATAGGAAGCAGACCAACTGCTGACATTCGTCATGATAATGTTACACTGGCTAAATCCTCAAATCCACGGGAAGAAATAGAGGCCGCCACTAGAAATGAATCCCTCAAAATCCCGTCACCCTACAATGTTGAGGCACCTGATTTAGGACGCCATTGTCAGCCAGGACAGAGATTAATGTTGAGCTACAGGAGGAAGGCAAATAGATGTCACCACCATGTGGAAAATGTCTATAATTCTGATGTAACTTAATCACAGTTACAAACATTGACACAGAGATGGGTAATTATTGGTCAAATGCTAATTGGCAGCAATTACTAACTCGTCTGACAATAAGTTATGTAAGTTACAAGACAAGTAATTGCTCCAAACAGGCCAAATCCTTTGCGCCCAAACTGTAGGTTAATTTGTCAAAACATATGCAGCATGAACAGCGTTTGCAATGGTGATTTTGTATCTTAAAGATCTTTTTTTATCTGTCAGAGTTTAAATCATTCCTCATGAGGTGAGTACTTTATTATGGCTACCTCCTGTAGGTTTGTCACCAAAAAAATAAATAAACAAATGAAAAATTGGTGACATTTGAAAACAAATGACTACATGGGGCATGCATTGCAAAATGACCGGGGGGCATATAGACAATAATGAATGGGCTGGAGATCAAAATGACCTGCAAAATGGAAAAATGTTAGCGTTGGATGACATTGTCCTGTTGTGAGCTGGCGAGGGGGTGATGGCTACTCAAACAGATCACAGGCAGCCTGTCAAGCAGTCAACATTGACTCAGCTGTTGTTTTGTTGGTGTGCGACATGGCTGGATAACTGAGTTACGGAGCAGCATGCACCCTGCCATGCCATTGCCTTTTCTCTATTTGAGCCACACAGGGCACCTGCTGATATTACACTGTTAACTCGGCCGCAGCGAGTGTGAAATGCAGGTTCACTTGGTGAATGAAATGGCTTAGTTTATTGAGTTAGACAGTGTTATGGGTTAGGTCTGTATTTGTCAAGGCAGCTGGGCAGTCCTGCACATGTGCAGCACATTCTTCCAGGCAAAGCTCAGGAATCAAGAGAGAGAAGAAATCAGAGAGAGGTAGCAGAGAGAGACAGAGCTGAGGGAGAGAACAGTCGTGAGCTGCGTGGGGAGGTTTGTGGTTCTACTTACATTTGCAGCCATCGTCCCACAAATAGCCGGGTAGACACTGCTGACACTTAGGCCCTGTAGTGCCCTCCTTACATATACAAAATCCTGTGCCATTACAGCGATCACTGACTGAGCCAAAGGGATTACAATTACACTCTGGAAAAACAAGACACACACATACACACACAGGCTGGAAACAGGGTGGTGCTTTGACTTTACCGGCACACGTCTAGGATTTTCACAGCGTGGACCTCGTTCCTCGAGCTCAATTATAAGCTCAACTATTGCAACAAGAAGCTTACTCATCTTTAACTGGTAAAAAGAGAGATTTAAAAATAGATTTAAAGACATAGAGAAAAAATGCTACCATTTCAACTGTAATGGAGACAGAATGAGAAAAGAATGACTGACGCTAGATGCATGAACACTTTGTATTCATTACAGCATATTTGTGACTATTATAGAAATATTTTTACTGTTATATTGCTATACAACGTGCAATGAGCAAATATGCAAAGCATTATCAGTTGCTTTGATTTAAGGTGAACAAAGAGAGCTAATCGGCACATGCTTTTCCAAAATCGTATTCATTCATACAGGTATGGACAGAAAAAGATGAAAGGAGGAGAGAGGAAATGTGATGAGCAGGTATCAGATGGAAAATGGCAAGAAAGAGTGATTGGTTATAGAAGAATGAGAGTACAGCACATTGAAATGGGCATTGTTGTAATATGTTCTTTAATTCTCTCTCATTTTCAAATGGATGTACATATTGCCTAGAAATTTGGCATAATCCTCAAATGCCTATTTGTCAATAACGGAAGAAAATGGCCATTAGTCACAATTAGATTTGGAATAAATAACCTCTGTGAAATAACAACCTGTCAAGTCTCTGGTGTCCTACGCTCAACTGACCTTCCAGCTTTCCACAGCGACTGGAGCACTCTGCAGTCAAAGTGACACCTATTTTGACAGTCCCTGACCATCACATTGCACCTTCTGTGGCTGTGCTGGCTGCACCCGAGTGACATCCGGGGGTCAGGCAAGAGGAGAGAGGTGACGGCAAGTGACAAATGGGAGGGTCAGTGTGAGAGAGGCAGGGTGACGGTGAGTTTGGCACAAGGTAACGCCTCAGTGACTCTTAATGCCTTGTGACGGGTTTCAGCTGCTACTCTTGAGGCCATTTCATGTATATGACATATGCACTTGTGTGGCACCTCTGACTGGCGGTGTGACTTCCCTGCGACATTTCTCTCAGAACTCTTGTTGCGTGTCAGACTCTCCCCTCAGGACTCACAAATGCACCTGGCACTGAGCACTGAGAACTCACAGTCCACATGCTTGCTAAAGAATCCAATAGGGAACCAACCGATTGCCTTAGGAACTAGGTGAAATGAAATTTTCACATACTTTTTCACTTAAGAAAAACAGATGATGCAGTGTATGAATGCCTGCATAAAGGTCATGGACAAAATAACAGAAACACCGGATGAAAATGGCCTTTTAACTTTGACATCACAAAGGTGATCTGTCTTCACTTCTGACTTCTGAGTCATATTGATGAGGTGACAAGCCAAATAGTAAAATTACATGTACCTTAATCACAAATGATGTAGTTACTAAGGATGACATTTTGAGAAATATTAGCATAATGATGGGAAACAGAAGGATACAGCTAGCCTGGCACGTCTGAAAGGCTTTTACAATTCAGTTTTTGTACAGATTAATCAAAGGACATAGGCTATGATCTGTTGATTAATTAACTTGTATATTTTGTTACCTTTGGACAGACCCAGGGTAGCTGTTTCCCCTTCTTTCTAGTCCGTGCAATGCTAAGCTAAACTGCTGCTTGCTCTAGCTTCATTTTTAATGTAGACATGAGACTGTTTTTGGTGTTTCCATTGGTTTGTGCACATGCTTAAATTCTTTTTAATCAATGCTTGGGTCCAAACCAAATGTAACGCACTTTATTATTACGTAAAAGCTAGCAGCTAGAAACCAATTGTAACGCACTTTATTATTATGTAAAAGCTAGCAGCTAGAAACCAATTGTAACGCACTTTATTATTATGTAAAAGCTAGCAGCTAGAAACCAATTGTAACGCACTACATTAATGTGAGCTAGGAGCTATGAAGCAATTATAACACACTACATTAGGATCTATGAACCAATTATAACGCACTACATTAATGTGAGCTAGCAGCTATGAACCAATTGCAACACACAACATTAACGTGAGCTAGCAGCTATGAACCAATTCTAACACACAACATTAATGTGAGCTAGCAGCTATGAACCAATTCTAACACACAACATTAAAGTGAGCTAGTAGCTATGAACCAATTCTAACACACAACATTAATGTGAGCTAGCAGCTATGAACCAATTCTAACACACAACATTAATGTGAGCTAGCAGCTATGAACCAATTCTAACACACAACATTAAAGTGAGCTAGTAGCTATGAACCAATTCTAACACACAACATTAATGTGAGCTGGCAGCTATGAACCAATTGAAACACACAACATTAATGTGACCTAGCAGCTATGAACCAATTCTAACACACAACATTAAAGTGAGCTAGTAGCTATGAACCAATTCTAACACACAACATTAATGTGAGCTAGCAGCTATGAACCAATTGAAACACACAACATTAATGTGGCCTAGCAGCTATGAACCAATTCTAACACACAACATTAAAGTGAGCTAGCAGCTATGAACCAATTCTAACACACTACATCAATAAATACAAGCTAACTGTGATACTGTATCAGTCTAGAGTGATTAACACCATGCCTGAAAGGAATGACTGAAAACCACCAAGCATTCTGATTATATTTTACATTTTAGTATTTGACTAAAGCTGATGGACTAGTGTCCTCCATATAAAACTCCACCATTTTGCAAAAGCAGAAGAAGCAAACAGGAAGATGTGGAGACCACCAAAATACATGGGACAAGAGGATGTAAGGGTAATGAAGCGGTGGGGGATGAACGATGACACTTTCTCTAGTAACGAGTCAAACACAGGAGGTGAGGCAAGGAAAGTGTTTGCGTGACAGCAGGGTGGCAGTGAAAGGGGCCAGGTGGGGGACTAACCTATGCAAACATTTTCATCGTCCAGTTCTGCCGAGGTATTGCGGTAGTAGCCCAGCTTGCACAGCTGGCAGTGCTGGCCCCTAGTGTTGTGCTTACAGCTCACGCAAATGACGGTGTTTAGCAGCTCGATGTAGCTGCATCGGTTGGAGTGGCCGAAGCATTCGCAGTCTTGCAAAGAGAGCGTGAAGGGGAGAGAGGGGAGAAAGAGAGGCAAAGAAAGAGAGAGACGCGGTAGGGAGTGTTGTCATTGTTGCTTTTGCTGCGAGTGCTACGGCGGTGGGGTTAGCAATAATTTGAGTGAGGCACCATGGCATGCAAGGTTAAGAATGGAGACTGCGTTGTGAGGGAGAAGATGTTAGGAAAGGGATGAGAGTGAGGGTCACTCATGATTAGTCTGACATGGGCACAGCCGGAACACAACCACATCACATAAAAAAGCACGGCGTTAGTAGGACTCAAAAAGGTCACATCACTTCAAGCACACCACAACACGAGGCAAGGAAGGCTCCGCAATGATGAAACAGAGACACGGTCACATTGGGAACACCGCACAGTGTAAGGCAGGTCAAACCATGAATGAAATGGAACTTCTAACTCAGGGAATTGTGTTGGGAAATTTTGAAATAGTTGTCTAATTGATCTCTTGAATGTCCCGGATGATATAGTTTGAGCTAACCGGATGAGACTTTCAGTGGCGCTTCATATCACAACCCTCTAATGAAATGCATGATGAATTCATAAATTGACAAACCCTTATCGTAAATCATCCAACAAATATTTCTAAATTTGCCGGATGATTGTGTAACTCATCAACCTCACAATATGGACAGTTAACATATGCTGAGGTCGACCGGTAGAGAGTGTGCCACCGCCTGCTATGCAGTGTTATGTTATGCTAAATTAGATACATGGAGTTGTAGCTGGACTGTAAAACCTCATGTTGCAGTCTGTGATACTCACTGACAGCACTGGCCTAAAGGGGTGCAGGATGGGAGGGGTGCAGCCCCAGCTCAGCTCCATCCGAGTGAGGATCAGTCTGCCACGCCGAGTGACCACTGACACAGCGCAGACAGATGTGACCCTTAAGCCGCACTGGCAGTCGCTTGGACAGAAAGCACGCGGATCCAGAGTAGAGAGGTGGCGGATGGGGCTTTCGTCCAAGGGATTGTGGTTATTAAGGATCTGTATTGAGGTCAGATCTCTCTGTCCGGCCGCTAACAACCCGACAAGACTTGGAAATGAAGGAGCAGCAAGACTACTCCTCTCTACCGTTCACCTGAAGCAGAGAGTCTGGTTCGAGTATGAGCTAAGATCTCCTACATTAGATATGCCTCAGTCTCGCATACATACTCTTAGAAGACAAATAATCTCTCTTTTCCAGAAATAGGCTTAGGTCATATATCATGACCTAACGATTCCATAGATGAATGAATCCTCAATGTGCAATGTACAGTGAAAACCATCAGTCCAGTTCAGAGCTAGAGATATGGACACACAGTGCTCTGGCATTGGGTTAGTGCTGTAAGGGTTAGGGGGCTTACAGTGAGTCAGAAACAGTTTATCTGGGGGGCAATGTATGAATTCCAGCTCCTACCTCGCTTGCTGTTTGCAACGTGGACAGAAGGGGCAGTGGACAATGCAACCTGAGGAGCTACTAGAAAAATTAAAAGAAGAAACAAACAAAACAAAACAAAAACATGATATTGCAATTAAACATAAAACATGTAATGTCAGAGAATTAAGAAGACTCAGCACCATGCTTCATAATAAATGTAACTGTAAAAAAAAGAAAAGAAGAAGAAAGAAATATATGAATGATGGCATTGGGAAATAAGGAGTGACATTGCCAAGTGTAGTTGGCTGCATGTAGCAGCATCAGTTACAAATGCCTTGGATGCCGAACAATTCAAATATTATGGTCCTTCTTTTATGCTTCATTTCATTAACAAGTGCTTTGTATAATTCAAAAGCCTCTGTGTATGCTTCCCCAGACAGAAACTATCCCCTCACAAACTATCTCCACCTCTGTGGAGGCCAGCCAAGAATTTTCACCCTATAAATTTGTGCACAGGAGCGTGGGCAGGGAAACTGGCTAGTGAACGCATCCATCCCTCGATTCCTTTACGGTCATAAAACAAACAGTGGGAAAAAGAAATAATAGGCCCAGCCTCTCCCATTGTACTGGGTGACATAAGCCCCTGACACATACAATGTGTGCGCTTGGCTGCAGTCATGGAAACGCAGAGCTGAGTGGTTGTGTGCTAGTTGTTTGCGAGGTGGCTGCACATCACATTTGGACGATGGATTAAGCTGAGATGAGCCTCACATCAATCTGCATAAAAACCAGAGTGGAACCTCTCCTGCTTTGCTTCCTGATACGCTGAGATGGGACCGAGAATATATATAAATATACAGGGCACACATTGAGAGGATAACGTACGGCACTGCAGCATGCTGCAACATGAGTGCCCCGTGAATGCACAAGCCTCCACTGAAAGAGCCAAAACCCTTCATCATGAGCAAGACAAGCAGGCGGAGGTTTTTTCTTTTGGTTTGTCAGGAAAATAACCAAGATTGGAAACGGGGGAAGATACTACCCACAAATACTCATAGCTACCAAAGAGTCTTTTCTTTTTGTTTTTGCTTCTATGCAAACACCCCGAGATATATTAATCTTTGAAAAAACATAGTTGTTCCATTTTCTTGGAAGCCTACCTTCTTTTCGGTTAGCGACACCTAGGGATGACACATTCGGCCGAACTGCGTGCAATTGAGAGAAACCAGGAGTTATTCATGTGCACTTGTGTGATGCACTTTACAGATATTCTCGAGGGGGGGAGGGGGGACTACGTGGTGGTGTACACACACAACTGGACACACGGACATGTCCAGCATGACTCAGATCAGTAAATTAGGAAACAGCAAATACAATGGGGCAGGACTGACATGGACGAGCAAAGAGAATGCATCCAAAGACCCGCTAAGGACATTGGTGAGACGTTGTATGTCATTTGTGTGACTTCCATGGGCTTGCTGTGTATGTGTATGTTTCATGGCAATGGCAATGATGAGTGAAAAACGGAATAAAGAAAATGGTAAAAACCCTCTTAAACTTGGTATTTAAGTCATGATTTATGCAAGCGAGTCTAAACTATGTATCGCAAATTCAGAAGTTAGGGGTCATTTTCTTTAATTCATCGCATTGACTATGCAATCGATATCTAATTACAGTGTATTTCTGGTGGACGAATAACAATGAATAAATAATGGCAGGTGTTGGGACTTGGAATGACAGACTGCTGTGGGTAGCATAACCTCATAATCACATACAAGTCCGTATTTCCGTGTCAGGGAAATACTTTGCGGTTGGAAATGGAGAGGACTCAAGCAAAGGGAGGAATACGGATAAGTTTCCTCTTCGTGCCCCTTCATCTCCTAATTTGATCTTTCTGTCCTTTTGCTATTGACTCCATGAATCATGCATTCTCGGGTAATGAACAACCAGCGGTGTCTTGGCAAGAATCCAATTAACCTAACTTTGTAAATCCAATACAAGACTCCTATCCAGGCCAAATCATGTTAGAAATACCTTTTTCACATCTAATTAAATAATACATTAGCTTTGAGCTTGGCATGTCCACACACTGTGACTATCACTCTTAAGCCCCCCTTACGTTACCAGTCATTGATTTTAAAAGTGCATGAACAATAGACGACCATGGAGTTTGCCTGGTCTCATCGTTTTCTTTCATTTCCTTATTTCCCTACAAAATATTTCAAAATGGATTACCGGGTTAAAGTTACTTGAGACACTCGATGAGAGGCTCTATAAAAATGAGAAGGGCACGCCACATCGCCACTCAAACTCAGGTCTTACATCTTGTAAATGGTCAAAATTCAAATTCAGATTGACCCTTGTTGTTTTTATCTGAATTGAAATCCTCCGTTACGTTTTTAGCGGTGAAGCTGTTTGCTTGAAAACAAAACTGACTTGCGAGGACATGAGCAATAAGTCTATGACAAAAAGACAAATATGCATAATCTCAGAAAACACACATGAGCACACCGCACTGTCCCGATCTATAACGTCTAATTGGTAAAGTCGGTTCATTTGAAATGATTCTGTGTTGGATGTAACACACATCTGGGTGCCATTAATTATTTTGTTAGAGAGAATATTTAGGTAAGGCGAGCTAAATGAGTGGTGACGGGTTTTAATCAATGCCATACCCATAATGAAATGCAATCTTGCGTTGCCAGAATTGTTTTTTAAAATATTAATTTCACTTTAATGGTCCGCATTAGGCAATTCTGCCCGGCTTAATCAACTTGAAATAGAATTGAGAAAAGTCAATAAGGAATTCAATTACCTTCAAACAACAAGATGAAAAGTGCTGCTCTTTCTTTCTTTGTCCACAACAGCTTAGCTTCTAGTCCATTTAACAACCTCAAGGACCCCCTAACCTTTTCCCACTCTATTATGACTTTATTTATAAGAAAGGCCGACGATTGGTTTGTGTTTGCATTGAAAACAGCCTCCTCTTCAGTTGTTTTTTGTGTCATGCTGGTTCTTTGTGAGGCTGCTGTGACAAGCCAGCCATTCGTGAGAAGAACTCTAAATCCCTGTGGGCCAATCTGGATAGGAAGAGAAGACTTTGTTTTGTCAGTGTCTGCCCCCCCCCCCCCCCCCCCCCTCCTCCTCCTCAAACACACGCTCACACACTCAACCAAACACTTATCAGCAGGCAGACTTTCTCCCCGTGAAGGATTTGAGGACAGCCCTTGGACATGGTCTGGCCTGGCATTTGGATGGGACGGAGAGGACTGATGTGAATATGTATGCATGTGTACACGGCAAGTACCGGTATGCGGAGCATGCACATGCACATGCACACTGAGCTCTCGTCAGGTCATGCATGGAGTGGAGCACGGTTTGTAAAAGTGAGAGGAGGTGGTGAGGGAGGTAAGCAGTGGGGAGATTGGGAGAAGGGAGGGGGCTGGTCTTCTTGGCCACATGTCCATTTCTGACTCATGTCATAGCATCAGACTCTACAAGCAGTGTTCACTTCCCCTCTAAAGCCTGATTAAAAACCACCTGGGAATAATCTGCTTTCACCCTGCGTTTCACACAGCACGTTTTGGGAAACTTGCCCAGCTATCATCTTAGCCATTAAATGATGAAAACAAGTGTGTCATGTGTCGTCCAAGTGTCCCTTGGTGTGTAACACTTGAGCAACGTAAGCATGAACTAGATATCGAGTGCAAGTAAGCGACTCAATTTAATATTAAGAATCTGAAAACAAGCACTCATAACAAAGCTTTAAAAACGTGTTCAACATTTTGAGGATGTTGAATTGACCATTCAATTGTCTATATTTATATATATATATATACATATTTATTTTTGGATAAATCTACTGACAATTTCATGAAAGCCAGTATGAACATCTTACTACAAATGTCAACTGTCTAACTTTGGATGAAGATAATAGACTTCATATCTCATTCCAGTGTATGCTAAAGTGTTAGCATGGAGCACCAGAGCCAACGCTATTTTCATTGTGCTGTCTTTATCATCATTTAACAGTTAGTTTGATCATTGGGGTTAATGTATCAGAAAGGCGCATGTCTCTTTAACCCTCGGCCAGTCTATGTGGCTCTGGGATCAGACAGGGAGGGTGCCATTTGCTAATCAATCTGTTACCACGGGAACAGAGGATCCCCGCTACGAACAGGGCAATGAGTAAAAAGATAGAGAGAATTGAGCCGGGCTTTGAATGCACTTTGACTTGTTCAATACAATCCCATGGTTCCTGCATCACACAGCCTTCCAGGCAGCGGTAACTTGAGACATGGCACCTCTCTTCTTCCTCCCCCTCCTAAGGGGCTACTGGTTGACGAAGATAATACCAGCCGAGGCGCTTGCGGCTCATATTAAAATGACCTCCTGTGACATTATACTGCCAGAGAGGTCTTGGCACTTTAATAAAGTCTAGATGCCATTTATTTATAATGCATGGGAGAGAAGGTTAAAAAAAAACAAATGACATTCTGCATGCAGATCCAGGCAAGTGTTATCTGGTTGAGTTGAGTCTGGAAAAAGTAAATTAATATGCCCATATCATGGCAATATAGCCCCCAGCTATTGCTTCTCTGTCGCCCCAAAAAAGAGTTGACAGTTGTGTGATCCTTTTGTGGGAAGATTGGAATCAGAAATGAACACTTGGCACCAAGTTCAGGGATGTATGGTGAAGGGTGGCACATTAGGCAAAGCAAAGCATCAAGCATCCATGTAGTTCCTTTGTATTTTGTACTTACTAACTGGACCAATGTTGTTAGCAATACCTGCAAGAGAGAAAGAGAAAAAAACAAACCTTAAATGAAGGCATAACATTGGCTTTAAGGCAACAACTGCAACATTTCTCCTTGAGACTAGCAGTGTATTGTTAGTCCTGCTATCCTCCCTCACAGTAGATTGGTTTCCCATCCCGATGCTCGTGATACATCTTGATGAGCTGAACACACTTGAAATGACACATAGTGTGAGACAGTGGCATCTGAAACAATGCTAGTCTTCCCCATGATTTGAAAGTGTTGTCTGCTGTACGGTTAGCTTCACGGTTCTTTGGTTTGCTCCATTATTTCTGCTTTGATGTCCCTGATGTTGCCAGAAAAGGTCATTGCTGCCCTCTCCCACAGCACAGAGGTGCACACCTAATCCAATTTTAGCAACCACTACGGGCTCACAGAGTAATATTTCAGGTATTCTGAAGAGGTGCTTAATTTCATATTCCGAGCGTTAATATAGCAGCAAACTATTTGCTGTGTAACTATATAGTGGAGTAACGACTACCCGAGCAGAGGTTGAAGTTGCCCTCCCTCTGTGTGTGTTGCTATCCAAGCTTCTATGTTCTTTCTTGCTTGTTTGTGATTTTGAGTGTTCTCCACATGCTATCTCACGGCCGCCGCTCTGCGCTGCTCTCATACGGCGGTTACAGCCGATAACGGCGTCCTGACTGCGTGCACCCTATGCTTCACTGTTAGTTCTGTTGTTTGCACAGTAAGCACTGTTAGCTGCGAGCTGCGGGCTCAGCCTTTCTAATGTTCAGAGCCTTGAGAGACAATCATGATGTTCCCAAACTTATAGCACCTTTACAAAGTTGCATACTTCTTGAAGACACTTCTCAGCACATAAGTCTTTAATAAAATATGTGTTGCCAACGACACACGACAGAATTCGCATGCACACAGACACACAATTACACACACACCATTATAACATCAAATGACATCATAGATGGCAAACTAATGCCATGACATGTCTTATCCTGCTGCCTGCCTGTCCATCTCTCCGTCAAGCAATCCCTTCTGCCAGACAGCCACTGAGCAGATAATACAGTCTGTCTCATCCCCATGGTGACCAGATCTTTCCCACACCAGGACGTTGGCTGGCTGTAGATCTAAAGGAGATTGAAACGTTCATTGGCCTCTTGCGTCGACCATCTGATCTAACCACTGACGACTTGGTTTGGGAATTAATTAGGACTGTGGAGGCTTCCGACACCACGAAGCGCAGGTGGCTTTAGAAAGCTCTTTGCCATTTTTCACTGTTTGCATCTGTGTGCTTCAAAGGGAACGTGGACACACTGGCAGCGTGTTTTTGGTCGGAATTCATTTTCAGAGGAATTTGCTTTCAGGACATCGAGGCCAGCTCCACTATTTCTAATCATCTGTTTGAACGGAGGCCCTCCCTCCCGTTCGCTCTACCCCCTGCCCTCAATAAGGCAGCCTGCCCACAAAAACAAACAACCTCCTCGCCATGGGAAGGGGAAGCATGCTGGGCAATAAGAGAAATGCGCCCACGTAAACTAGAGAGGAAGAAATTAAATGAAAAGGGGCACTTTCTTCCTCTCCTGCTCCCGTTTCTCCCGTCAGCTGCTTACTACCACAACTCGGGCAGAGGAGGAATCTGTGCAGGATGTTTGGTGGGGCCTTTCATCTGATAGAGCCATCACGAAATATCTCCAAGTACTGAGGGGAAACATGAACATTTCCTGAGTGTGTGTTTGTGTACATGGACTTTGATCAGATTCCTGCCATTCAATCACTCTTCCTCTGCTCTCTGCCTGCAAGCTGTATTCAGGAGCCAAACCTGTGACCTGTCTGAGAGCTGTGAAGTGCTATGCGGACATATGGAGGAGAAGCGTAATTGATGTCAAGCCTCAAGGGGGTGGGCAGATGCTAACCAGCAGATGGGGACAAGGGCAAGGACAATAAGAATCACAATCACCTTACCCACAAAGTACAGTTTGATTTAGATAATGTGCCTCATACATTCTTCAATGAAATGTGTGTCTATGTAATATGTTATGTCAGAGACTGTTTGCTAAATAGCAACCATTAGTTTCTCAAAGCAGTATGCATGGGGCTAGTAGGAGACATACTCTTGAGTGTACACTTTACAGAAAAGATTGTCTCTTTCTTTTACGGTACATTTAGTTCTAACCTGTTTTAGAACGTTGTGTATTTTATTGCCATCAGGTTCATATTTAACATCCCTTTCACAGGGTCGTCATTGTTGCCAAAATAAGGGGCGAGTAGTTAATCTGCCCGTTATTATTCGGAGCCGCAATGTGCTGTGCACAAACGGAAAGCTTGAGAGGTAACTCAGAGGAGCATGGATTATGTAAATGTATATACAGTATTTTATATGTTATTTTAACGGTAAAATATGCAACCAATGTAGGCTACTGCAAACTCTATGTATGCATGCTGCTGAGCCACACATGCATTAATACAAGGTGCCTCCAGTTTCTCACGAAGTCAAAAGTGTAAGAATGCAAGTGTTTGAGCTGTTTAAATGAACTGTAAAAAAGGAGGGGGGGGGGGGGAACAGTAACGCAGTGCTCAAAAGGCCCTAGTTAAGTAGCTGATGGTGCAATAATACACAGGTGCTATCTACATCTAGTCTGGCAGATTAGCAGGGGACCAGATATAACACCAGAGAGAGAGAGCGAGAGAGAGAGAGATGTGACTTCTATTAGAGTGCATCACCAAACAGTAGTTTACCGTTTGAGCAGAGAAAATACCTCATAACAGCGTTCAGACAGAGAGAATACACTGTGGTGCATAGAACCAACTGTAATACAGCAGCATGTCAGACATTGGAAGTTTTGAACACATCACACCACACCAATGTCAGAAAAAGTGATGCTCTGAAGTCAAAATGACTTCTCATTTGACAAATGACCCTTTGTCAATTGGTCTAGTTCAGGCCAAACAACCTTTTCTTCTAGGTCATGAGTTGGAACACCAGTACCCTGTCAGTGCAATTATTCGCCGCTTTATGAACAACCTGTGGGGATCGAGCAGATGTCCAGGATCCCATGTCGGGTCATTCGATTAATTTTCAATCACAGTCATTTCCAATCCCCTTCACCTGCCTGGCCCCGCCATTATGGGGCATGGCTGGAATCTAATTTTGTCTTATCGCACAGGAAGAGCATTAGGAGCTGCTTATGTTGACAGTGTGCGCCATTGATTTTTATGAGTTGTGCAGGAATCATGGTTGCGAGCCACTGGGCGGTGAACATGATCTCTTAGGGGTGTGCGATTCACTGAACATGATCCGTGATTGGGTTCAGCACATGCAACATAACACACACACAAATATGGGCATTAAAGTACAGTCGAGAGCCTGAGTCATGTGGGGCATCAACTGATTTACAATAGGTCTCACATCACAGAGCTGTGTGGTTACAAGTCCCAGTGCTTGATGTTCATCCCTCACTGGTTCAGCTCCAGTTATGTTGTCATCCATCCAAGACAATCACTGTAACCTTGCAAATGGATTATCACAAACCAATGATTAAATGTTCTCCCGTGGGTCTATGAGCCTTAAATCTTTGGCATACATCCTATTTCCTCACTGAGCAAGCTTATCTGTCATTTCATTCTACTGTCAAGAGCACATGCGTGTGTGTGTGTGTGTGTGCGTGTGTGTGTGGACAGCATTACATTGTTTCTGTCAGTATCAATTCTGCTTTGACCTCCAATGTGTCTCACCTGTTTGCCTGGGCGCTACCTGGTCTACTCGGCTTATCTGCTGAATTTCCACCGCAGGCAAAGTTGGTAATTACTTTCCTTGGCTGCCGTCATTTTAAAGCAATCCATCATCATCTGGAGCTCTTTGGCTATATAGAGCCCAGTGATGGTGGCAGGCATTGCTAACTGGTTAGCAGCAGAAAGGCTGCCAAAACACAAGCACCCGGCATGCAACTTGATTGAATTCCTCAGGAGCAAAATTACGGCATGCCTCGCCGGAGTGCCCGGCTCGCTCGCTCCCTCTCAATGTGTAGATCTGAATTGAAGGTGGCAAGTCTTAAAGTGCCCAGGAGCCAAGTTGGAAGAAGAACAGTTTAAGATTTAAAGGAAGGAATGAGATGTACGTCGGTGGTGGTAGCTATGGGGGAAGAAGAAAAAAGAAAAATCTGGAGATGGGAGAAACAAATATTTGAAAGAAAGATTACCGTCACAGCTGCACAGAGCCGAGATGTGGAAAAGACAGAGTAAACAAGCTCGGTCTCTGGGGTGGTTGAGGGTGTTGTGGGGGAGAGAGAGAGAGAAAACGCCAGCATGAAACAAAACCAAGAGATGGAGCAGGAACAGGCGGAGGCAGGAGAAGAGGAAGTAAAAGAAGAAGAAGAAGAACAAGGTTTTGGGGAAGAAGGGCAGAACGAGCAAACGAATGAGGGGCTGCAAAAGGAGGGAAAAAACAGGAAAAAAGTGGGTAAAATGGAATTTGAAATAGCTTTGGAGAAAGGAATAAAAGCATAAATGAGTGGGTGTGTGCGAAAGAGGGACAAGATGGAAGTAAAGCTATGTGCGTGCAGCAAATGTGTTTATGTGCATAGATGCATAAACACATGGCACTAAATGAATACACAGTCGAGCTGTGAGCCTGATGAGAAGAAAACTACTTACACAGAGCAAGCTGTCTCACAAGGCTCCCTGCATTTAGAATTAGGAGCAACAACACGAAAATCATATCACATTTTAAATAACGCCTTCTTTTATCAAGCAATGGTAAGGTAAAAGAAAGACGTCAAACATTTTGTTAAGATTGTAAATGGAATACATGTATTGGTAAATAGGTAATGTGATTACATGTGTGCATTCGTTAGGAATGTGCTACCCAGGGCTCATTGAACCATTTTAATAGCTATCGTGAATATATTAACAACTCATTTTTGAAGGCAGTTTGCTGTGCTTGTGCAGCCCACACAATTTCAAGTCAAACATCACATCTCAGAGACCCATATACAGTAACGCTTGTTTGTCTTCACTCACTAAACAATGAGATTTATTCTACACTGGCATCATCAGTTCCTGTGGGATTTGGTCTTGTCATTGAACTGTGTATAGAAACCTACTTCCTATGCACGAGAGTTAAGCCCTCACTTGTTTCGATATGTCTGCGCAAATGAGTGTGAGTGTCACATTTCCATGATCAGCACCTTCCAGTTGGACCAGAGGATTAATAATAAGTCTTTAGCATCTGGTAGCTCTGAAATTAATACTAATTAGAGAACAACGGCAGAAATGTCATTTTAAATAATATTTTGCTGTTATTTTGTGACTGTGTTCTCCAGATGTGACGCGGATTCTTTTAATTTTCATCCGTGAGTAAGAACTGCGGGTTTTCCAGTCAGACGGTGGCGGGCCAATGTGGATCTTCTCTCTCAGGCAGGGAATGAATCATTCCAGTGAAATCCACTGCATGTGCAGCCTTTGACTGCTTTGATCAAAGGAGATCCGTAAACGGCGAGGCTGGCTTCAGCTAAACCTGAACAAAGTGTCTCCTAATCCTGTCCTGACAAGGAAATCTACTCATTTTATCAAGCTGCAGACGGAACACATGAAAAGCTTTCTGAAATAATTCATTTTTGATTTACATTTTACGGAATACACTTATTTGCAAAATAAACAAATATATACATAAATACAGCTTCTTTTTCAAGACTATGTGATTTCAAACAAAATCACATGTTTGATTAAATTACCATTTCAAGTGTCTAAATACTGGCACAGAAAAACATTAGAAAAAGGAGATGACTGCAGGTGTTTGGTGGGATCTTTTGGTATTGTTGACTTATTTCAGCCATCATCCAAGTCTACTCGTGAACATTTACCAGGCGATCACCATGCAGCAAGGTCGCCCTCTTATATAACTTATATATAACCGCTTATGTCACAATGTGCAGATGAGTCACAACCTTCAACAGCTTCCCTCTGTCCTTCCTCATAATCCCTGCTTGTCTTTCACTGGTGCCAATTCTTTTTCAATTGCAAATGAATAAAAAACATTCCCTAGTTGAGGTCAGAATGCAACTTCAATTGGATGAATTATTAAATTGGTAATCTGTAGAGGGATTTGAACATTTTCGATGAATAATGTATACTTTTCTGTGTATTCTGCAAATTAAAGTTCTCATAAAAAATCAGCAAGTCACGTAAAACTGCTCGAGCAGTTTTGAATTATGGAGCCCCCTGTTTCTGGATTAGCCTGCTGATGATTTCAGATGCGACCAAACTCTTTTCCTTTGAAGGAATTTGTTCGCAGTTTGGAAAATACATTTATTCGTTTTGTCGGTTTGATAGCGTTCTTGTGTGAGCAAGCTAAATATTAAGTATAACATTAAATATAACAGCCAGGAGACAATTGTCTTAGTTTAGCCTAGAGACTGAAGCAGTGACTTGCTTGTCTGGTAAGCCTGATAACCTTAGTAAAGACAAGACTCTTGGTCATCTTCCTTTAGATAACACAACTTGTCCTTATAACACAGGCAAGAAATGACGTGTACATTTGTGAGCTTTAGACAGATTTAGCACAGTATGGTGGTGCCATGTTAATGCTGTAGGCAAGAGAACATAAAGGTGCTCTTTTATATTTTATACGTATTCTAAACGCAGCATTGCAGTCTTCTGCTTTATTACCTCCAAGGACCTCTCTTTCAAGTCCCATGTGTTTGTTCATTTGCAGGATATCTAATAACTACATGAGATATTTCAATACAATTAGTATTGTGAGTAACTGTGAGCTGAAGAAGAACTGATTGGGTATTTTAGTGGTTAGAACCAACATGTGACCTTTTCTTAATGGAGCAATGCAAGGTAGGTCAAGCAGTCAACTCAAGCTGCACTGCTACAAAAATGCTACCTGACAAGCCTCATAGCATATACCAACACCCTCCCACTTTGGCGGTCTATCTAAGCCGCAAAAGCTCCCATCTCTCCCTCTGTCTTGTCAATGCTGCTGCTGCTGAGCCTGCTTCAGTGTTGATGCTACCTGCTCTTACAGCCCAACCATCACCACAGTATGCGTTATTATGAATCCAAATGCTTTTCCTTGGCAAGGCCCGCCCCTGCATCGCATTCAAGCGACAGGATTGGCCAGGCGTCGATGCTTGCTGAGGTGTCGTGACTCTAACTACTCGAGGTCAATGCCTAACCTCAACCGACCCTCTCTGCCTCATATCTCATGTAATCCTGGGGGGAGAGAGTAAGTTGCAGTCTAGGAACATGCATGCACTGTCATTGCTTTCCAGTATCTGTTCTGTTCAGTGGCCATTAGTGCACACGTTCTGTATGGGAGTCTGTGTTTGTGTGTGTGTGTGTGTGTGTGTGTGTGTGTGTGTATGCACTTGTTGGAGTTGAAGCTACTTGACACCTTCATTTAAATTAGACTTGCTGCTGATCTTATGGACATTCTGCACTTAAACTAAGCTAATCTCTTCTTTCAACATACTACACACATACAGGTTGCAAACAAGAACAATTCAAAATCCAGATTAAGATTTTTCCCTTCAATAT
Source organism: Melanostigma gelatinosum (assembly GCF_949748355.1). Classification (NCBI taxonomy): domain Eukaryota; kingdom Metazoa; phylum Chordata; class Actinopteri; order Perciformes; family Zoarcidae; genus Melanostigma; species Melanostigma gelatinosum. The sequence goes on from NC_136653.1 coordinate 6,042,264, forward strand.
GACATTCAGGATACATTTTTACTATTTGAAATCAACTTTTCAAAGGCCACCCATTCCTGCCCCCTCCCTACCGCCGGCTTCTATCTTCCTCGTGTCCTCAGCCCTACAGTGAAATGAACTGTCATGGTTAATTCTCAAACTGATCCCTCTCCTTCTGTCTCCACAGAGGGGGAAAACGAGGACTGAGAGACGGGTGGGGGGCGAGAGACATAGATGGAGAGAGGGAAAGCGAGAGACACAGAGCCACCCCAGAAGGCTGAGTGAGCTGTGACAGAGAGTGATGCCCACCTCCCCTCCTTCTATCTCCGCCATCCTTTTCTCTCTTCATCACTTTTTAAACCCTGTTCTTCTTCTTCCTCGTGCCATTGTCAGACCAAATACCCCCCCCCCCCCCCACCCCCCCCAACTCTCCCTAACTCCACACCCCCTCTGGATGATGATTCATCGATCTCCTTATCGCATCAGACGTCTTGATGGGCATCGTAAAAATTAATTAAATCTGAATTAAACGTTCATCTTTGACAAATGTTTCTCAGAAGAGCTGCCATATGCTCACTGGGTTTGGGGGAAAACATTGAGGGGGAAGGACACTTTCAGAATTTGAGTTGAATGGACTTGAAAATTACAAAACAGCACAAGGTGCATTTTTCTGTCAGCCTTGTGCATTCTTTTCTATTCAGGGGGGATCGCATTGCATTCTTATAGATTTTTCACAGCGTTATTACATTATGGATTTGTTCCCCTCCAAGACAAAGTATAATAATGCACTTTATACTAAGACTGTTTTTCATCACTCGCAGGGCAAAGGGAGTATGTGTGTGTGTCCCTGTGCAGTAGTTTGGAATGTGTGTGTGAAGGCTTTGAGGAGTGGAGGTCTGGATGAGCACCTGTGTGTGTGTGTGTGTCCCCTTTTTTAATAATGTGCTGTCAATCTGGGCTGTGGGAATGGCCATTTCACTAACCCTTCCTAAGTCTCATAAACGCGGATCCTCTGGGAGGGAGAATAAGTCAAGGCCAAGAGTCCTCGAGCACCGCAGAGAAAGGCAGACATCACAGCGGATGCAATAAAGGGACTGGGCAGGATAAAACTTGGGCTTTCGAACGAATGCCAGCACACTTGAACTTATAGCACTGCTACTCTTCTCCCCACTGCTGCTGCTCATACCCAGGACTCACGACCCCTCGGTGTCACTGGGTACACCTTGGCATCGCAAAGGTTTAGGTAACAAAACTACTTGTCAGGCATCGGCTCCGGTTGAAATAGGTGTTTGTTACGTAATTTAAAGCCTGATGAATTTGAAATTAAGAGCTAATCTATTTTCTCCACATGAGAGCAAGGGCTGAGCTGGCGGCTTGCAGCTAACGGTGCTAACAGCGCTAACAGTAACAGTGTTTAGCTGAGGGGTAAATGAAAGTTGGGTGCTACGACGAGGCCGTCAGTCGGGACGGCGTTATCTGCTGTAACCGGCGTATGAGATCAGTGCAGGGCGGCGGCCGTGAGCTAGCATGTGGAGCACGCTCACATGCACTAACATGCACTACATTGAGAGGCCCGGCAATGTCAACAAAGCAGGGAGAAGCTCAGATTATAACACAAACAGAAGGAGAGCCACATCATTCTCGGCTCACTTCAGTGCCACTAAACTACCGTATGTAGGGAGCCCTGTGTGACACGGTGTCCTCGTTTTGTTCATACCCCAGGAGGAGCAGCTGTTGCTTTTTTCTACTCGGGATCCAAATACATAATGAATAGCAAGACGTTGGGTGTGTGTTGGAGAGAGAGAGAACCTTGAGACAAAAAAAAGAGGAAATGGAGAATATAACAGATGCCAAATGTTGCATGGCTTGTCAAAAGCGTTTCATTCCTTCCTCTAGTCAAAGCAAGTTTACCTGTAAAGCCCGAAATTAAGAAGGAAGGGCCTCATGCAAGTCTAATTTTGTTAAATCTAACTTCTTTCCATGAAGTTTGCTCATACTCCGGATTTCTACGAGTCAAATTCAGCACCCTATCTTAACTGCGCACAGTTGTCATAAATTGCTCGTTTGAACTTGATGAAAGCCAAATGTTCATGAGTGAGTGTAAACACACAGCATGAACGCTCCTCTATTGCCACATAAGGGTTCCACGCTGCCAGACATCAGCACACAAAAATGGAACATATTCTGTGGACCCAAAAGAAATACTAATACAGGTTTATCAATTGCATGTACCACTGAAGAACAATTCACACGAGTGGTTCTTGCAGACGTACGGACGGACAACCCAAAAACATAATGCCTCCGGTCACGGCTCTCTCCGTTGCGGAGGCATTAAAAGGCAGGAGAATAAGAAAAAGGAAAAAGTGTAACATATTTGCACCGCCATGTCCCTCACAGTTTACATGCTGCGGCATGTCTGTAATATCACAGTTTCTCCAACCACAAACCTTCAGGATAGCAGTACAGATTGAGTCAGGAGAATAGAAGGAAACCACTAACACTACAAATTATATATAATCACATAATCATTGCTTTGTTTGTCATAATATCATAATACCTCCTACTCATCAACGCAATGCTTATGTCTTTGTGTCTGCGGTTCACTTTCCCTTAAATACAGATGAATCAAACTTGTAATTGAAAGTTAGAGTGAACTGCACTGAGCTGAACCATGACCCCGCACACCCAGTTTGTACATACAGAGGAGAGAGAGTGCATGGTCCTTTCAGTCAAAGCACTGTCTTGATGTCGTGGGTGTTTTGTAAAGGATAGGAAGACGGTAACGATGAGTGAAGTCAGACACAGGTTATCTGCTGCTGCTGCCTTTTCTTACACTTGTATTGATGTGCAGGTCAGGTAGGAGTACTCAGTGTCTCACAGCTGCAATAAACCCACTGCACCTACAGCACACTGCAAAATGCAAAATGCAGAATACATTTGCAGTTTTTGTGCATATTTAGTTGCTAATATGGGGCAGGGCGTTCTCTTGTATTAGCACTAGTTTTAGACACTGCAATTCAGAGTGTAGTTTTGATATATTTAGCATCTGTGCTGTTGTTGTAAGTGTGCGCTTTCACTCTCAGCGACTTATAGTATGATGCGCTGACTCTGCTCTCTTTGCTAATGCAGGTTGCCCATATTCAGCATTATTTGACACAATTTTGCAAATTGAATTCTAGCTACTATTGAGAGGATTTGCATGTCAAAACACCCCCGTTTTACAAGGCTATAATCACAACATAGGACTACAGAACAGAGAAGAACACTGCGTGCACAGGATGGACACATTTGTTTCACAGGACTTGATAAAGTCTCCCCACTGGCTTTGCTTCTCATTAAAACATTGTTAATTGCTTCACATTGCTTTGGAAGCTCACAACTCAACATCTCACTGTTAACGTGGTGGTCGCAAGAACTCGCATATGTGACACACAGGATGCTGGTAATTGGGTTTTTAACTATTATCACTTCACCTTTGCTGTTTTGATCTCCAAAGGTTTGCCCTTGTAAGAGCTATACTAACACCTGCTGACCCGTCCTTTTAATTACTCAGCTTGTTTGGTGAGTTTGTGTGTGTGTGTGTGTGTGTGTGTGTACTCACAGATATTAGCTGTGCCCTTGGGAATGGGCAGGTAGGAGCCAGCACTCCACGCTCGGCCCTGGTAACTCTTCTTACAGCGGCCACAGTCAGGCCCAGTGGAGTTGTGTTCACACTCGCAGCTCAACTTCTCTTTGTCATATACACAGCTGTTGGCGTGAAGGTTGCACTTGCACCTGTCAAAGAGGGAGAAGGGTGGTTGGGGGGGGAAGGGGAGCGGGATGGGGGTGTTGAAAGAGGACAACCGCGTCAAGATGAGTGAATTTTCTGGCTCTGATTGAATTATTTAGTTGGACAACGCGGCTGAAGGGCAGCGTGTCCTTGACTAGCGGTGGCATTGGAACACAGTCAGAGCGGCTGAAACAGTTGCTTCTTCAACTTCAAGAGGAGCTGGTTCAAGGGAGGCAGGCGGTTGCACGAACAAATCTGGCATCATTATTTCCTCCCTTGTCTTTCCCCCCCCGCCCCCCACTCGGGAAGGTAGTTCAGTTTTAATTGTCCCACTGGAGGATGCATAATTGCAGTAAGGTCGCAGTCGATGGGCGGGGGAAGATCAGGAGGGAGAGAGGGACAAAGAGGTGCGAGGGGGAGGCTGAGGAAAACAAGCCAAGTTAAATTGTGGAACAAGCGCTGGGAGAAGGAAGGCGCTCAGGCTTTTAGCCCTGCGAGGCGATGGAATAGCTCAGAGTTAGCCAGAGGGAGCAATGGAGCAACAGCACGGCTCCATTCGCTGTGACAAATTAATATGAGATGAGATCTCAGGAGCATACTTTCAGTCTGGAAAGAGGGACTCCCTTAAGGTGCACTAAATCCTCCCTCACATCCTGCTCACCAGAACCTTCATTTAACAAGAAACTCAGCAAATTCATTTTCTGCTGTGGCTAGATGTGCGTCGAGGGGATATCTATCTGTTCAATTAATTTATGATCCTCACGCAGCATAAAGTACTCAGAGGGATATGGAGAATTGTAAGACCTCTTTTTGTATAACATCGCAATCAACACATTCTCAGTACCAACTCATCAAATACCGACACCTGGTCAGCAGCCCTATGGCTCAAACTATGACGCTCTAGGTGCTCCTCTAACGTCAGTTTGTGTGTGTTACATGCAAACTGTCTCTTTTCAAAATTAACTTAAACTAATAAACTGCGTGGTTAGAATTAGGAAAAAGTAGTGGTATTGGTTAAAATAAGTACATTTGTTCTGTAAAATAACATTGTGATGAAGTTTTGTCAGAATGCATTTCAAGATGTTAGTCAATAGAATAATAATTACCAGTACATGAACGATTAAACGTTCCTTTTTCTCGAAAAAAAGATCTAAATGTCGAGATGTTCAGGTGTTGTCCTACTCTGTGATCGTGCTGCTGTCCTGCTACTAGAGAGTTGAGACAAGAACCTGACTGGACTCTCTGACTGCTTGACATCTAACGCTGAAATGTGTTCCGGTGCGCTCCCAAAACATCAAGACAAAGATGCTTGATTCTCAAAGATAACCCAAAGCGCACCATGAGTGACGATACAGTGCCAATGCCAACACTTGCTGCAACTCACAAGCAGTAGCTTTGTTTATTTTAAGATAAAATGCTGAGAGGCAGACCAAATAAAAAAACATGTTTTTATGGTAAAAAAAACTGGCAGCTATGGTTGCTGGAATTTAACAGGAATAAATATGGTAGATCTTTGTCATACCATTCCAGTAAAATGATATTAGTACACTGATTTTAAGGTCATTGTTGTGTAGAGACTGACACCTGGTTGCGTTTTAGATCCTGCTCCAGGTTGACGAAATGTAAAAGAGACACCGCTCTTTAAAATCACTATGATCATGAGTGCACTTTGTGTGCTTTTTGGAATATCGCATTTTTTTCATGCTAATCAGCACATTTGCTCTGATTTGGGGCATGCCGTATATGGAGGAAGTAGCATATGAAACATAAGGTATGCAAAAGTAACTAGGCTACACCTGCTATTTCATCCTGCCAGATACATTTTTAATCAGCACTTCATATCTCATGCTGCTCATGTCATTTCCAGGCTGTAGCTACAGCTACTGTTCTACAGTGAACAGTAATACGGCTCACACTCACTACTGTCGTGTTTCTGCCTAACAAACAGCCCTTTGTATTTCAAATATTCTTTTCAAACCTTTATTTAACCAGAAAGTCCCTTTGAGATACAATATGTCTTCTGCCAGGAAGTCCTGGTCAAGATGGGCAGCAGGTTAAAGTTCTTTTAAATACACAATTTTGAGTACAAACAGGGACGAAAAAAACATCACAAACAAAAATGACAACATACAGGCACGAGTATATGGTAATATTTTCAAAGAAATAAGAGCGGAAACTCGTTTTCATTGGAGTCTCTCAAGGAATCCACTTTGAGGAGCTCCACTGTGACATCCTCTTGTACACAGGACTACATCTTCAGCAGCTTTCACAGTAATAGTCGACACTGAGACGTACTGTCGTGGAATTGATTGAGAAAAAGTGTCTGGAGTTGAGTCTGTGTCCATTAGTGGCTAAAAATCAAGCCAAGATCAGAATGGAGTCCCTGTTCAAAGAGCTTTCTTTCCTTCTGTGCTATAAAAAGTCTGCCTTTTTACTGTGTGTGTGTGTGTGTGAGTGTGTGTGTAAGAGAAAGAGAGAGAGAGAGAGAGAGAGAGAGAGAGAGAGAGAGAGTAGTGGGTAGAGGATGTGGTGAGAAACGACTTCACATGGAGCCCTTTGTGGTTTAACCTTCAGCTTCTTTTAACATCGCCAACATTTTAATCACTATCCAGAAATGATAGCGCCGGCGGCATAATGATGGAGACCGCCAGAGAGGCCCTTAGGGTCTCATATCCACCAGTGTTGTTTTGTTGCCAATCAGCAGTGGCTGCTGAATGTGGACACCGGGGGGACACTCCCTTACTGCTGCACCAGCAACTACAGCTTCAGAGCAGGAGCCAAGTAAACGTGCATTTAACAGCATTTTAATAGCAAATTTCCTCCGGGGTTCCCTGTGCATCGTGTTGTGTCTTCATTTCCTGTTGGGCCCGCTTCACTTTGAAAGCTTTGTGGGTGGTCTCCTCCTGACTTCCGATCAGCCTTTGTATCATTCTCTTCTCCATCCACCTATTAGGCTGTCACTGTTAACTCCAGTATCTCCTGTTGATAAATATTCATGGAGCTCAGGCATCTTTGTTTTTGTGTGGTGCTCTCAAAGTGATATTGCTTGAGGCATTATTGAGAAAGCCCGCCACCGCCTGTGAGCTAAAGGTCCTGATATGTATTCATAAAATTACCCATGAGGCAATGAGCTCAAATTGCTAGACTGGCAAAAGAAAAAAATAATTTGAGGAGAAAAAAAAGTTTTGATTCCATTTTGTCTGGGGGACGCAAACATTGTCATATCTGACAAGAGTTTAAAGTTCTCCTTGAAATGTGGGAGACAGAAGATATTGTTGGGCTCAAATGCATTATTGTTCTTCATCCTGGTGGAAATGCGAGGCCGTTGAGACTTTAGCTTACCTGGAGCAGTGTGTCTATGACCTCTGCAGTAATGGGATTCTGATTGACACCATGGGTGCAGACGGCAGATTGCGCCTTTCCTTCTGATGAGGCCAGCAACAAAAACAGAGCGACACAATGTCCTGTTTCTCAGAGAAAAATTCCTCTCAATCACTCCAGCCATTATCTATTCTACATGATTCCATTCAGCCGAGTTCATTCCCCGGCATTGCTCCATTTCGCTCGCTGCGGCTTCAAAGCCAAGAGTATCAGCCACTAATTGATAGTAATTATCCATAATCCAAGCCTACAACATCCCCGACGCACAAAGCTGCTGATCCCAACAAATTGAGCAGACTAAACCCAACATGGTCCTTAAGTGGGTTAACTAAGTGAAGCAATTCAATTTCAATCTAACGCCCAGGTGTTTTCATACGCGAGCCAATTGGGTCAAACACTTTGTTCATAAACACTTTTTTTAAGCTGGTGGAGGGCGGGTGGTTTCAGAGAACAGGCAAAATGATGAAAATAAAATAGAAACACAGGAGTGGCTGTTAAAAAGGCCTAGAGGTGTGTTTGTGAGTGTGTGTGTGTGTGTGTGTGTGAGACATACACAAAATGAAATTGAATGTACAATATATTTCCCCCACCTGATCTCCCCAAACTGTCCCCATGTGGAAGGCGAGTCCCGACAATGTGACTGTGTACACAGATTTGTGTCCCCGCAAGACGGGTAAAACACACCCACTCACACACGCACGCACACACTCCTCTAGCGATATAGCGCTTACCCATTGACATGGAGCTTGCAGCTGACGTCTGTATTGGCTTAAAACAGATCAGCCTGTCTGCTAACGTGTTACCTGCTAATTGCCTCCTCTACCTCTCTCCCCCTCCCCGGGCCTGCAGTGCATTGTGGGAAGTGGAAGGAGGGCGATATCTGCACCAGCTCTCCCGGGATGGATCTCAGACCCCAAACTCCCCCTAATGATACCCTTCTTTGCCAGCCCTCCTTCTCCTCTCACTAGAAAGTGGGTAGTTAGAGAAAAGCGGAGGCTGTGAGAAAATCACAGCACAATTTCTGTATTAGTCCTCTCTTCAATGTTTTCTTTCCACTTAAAGGTTCGAGAAAAACATTTACAGAGCTACTGCATGAAGAGGCATCTTATTTACTGAACACATATGCAGTTCAATTTATATAAGATTACAGATATTGCTGAAGAATTTACATGTATAATTTACTGAATATTGTGAGACAGTAAAATGTGTCCGTCTGAACACAGTCACAGTTGACGCTTTTAAAGCCATGAAAACGCTGGCAGGCAGAGCCTCTTGAGTATTAAGCAATCATACGGGGACATCTCAATCCTTTGTATCCTTCACATTTTGGTCTGGTAAGGCTGCTTGTAACAACTGGAACTGATGGCAGAAAAAAAAAAAAAGCAAGAAAGATCACTAAGGTTAAATTGCAGCACTTTCAAATATTTTAATGATTGTTTCGGCGAGCTGATGAGTTGGTTCTTGTTTCAATTATATGTTACTCAAACTATTTCATGATAAATCAAAAAAATAATCCTGCAAAAGTAAACGTGTAAACATCTCCTGTTCCCCGCGTTGAGGTAAATGTGCCGTCTGCCGGCATCAATCCGTCCGGGCCATCCATATATTGAATCCTCAGCATTACTAATGTATGCAGTTGGACATGCTATCCAAGCAGGAGTCAATCAGGAGGTCTTTACGACCTGTGACATGCCAAGCCTGTTCAATAGAATCGACATGCTGGGCCTCACTGATACTGCTCTCAGCTAAAGACTATTGGCTGCGGACTCGGCGACAGAAAGTGCACTGCAGACGAGAGAGAGAGAGAGAGATCTCCATCACCGGGAGCGATACAGATTCAAGGCGAGGCCAGGTGGAGAAGAGATATTAAGAGATCTTGTCATTTCATAAGTGACATAACTGACTGGAGCCCTTAAAGGAAGTAACTCCCCAAAGATCCTGCAACATTGATCCGCTTGGGTCGGTAGCTAGTCCGCAGACTGCGAGAGGTTAGACTGCATTTGACCTCTGTGTGTGTGAGAGAGAGAGTGTAGAAAGAAAGGGAGAGCGAGTGTCATGTAGCAACATTTGCCTCACCCACAGTCACACATTTTCAAATGAATCTAACATTTTTGTACAAACAAGTTTACATTTTGTACCCACCAATTTATTGAAGTTGTTGTGTTTCATGTTATGTTTTAAATTGTAGGGGATAAAACAAAGATACAAAAAGTACAATACTGGTGGCACTATCTGACTGACACGCAATCTCAGGAAAGAGCAGTGAACTATTGAATTACTCAATATTAAGAATTTTGGAAAATATAAAATATAAAACACTTCTCCAAACTAGGGCTGGTAATGCTGAGAAACAAGCAAAAGTAAGCAGAATCTTAAAAGTATTCAACCGAACAACCTAACTCCAAAGCCACTCCCCCAAAATGATCGTTATGAACACAAACCTATAATGCACATAAGAAACTCACAGTTGTCAAGCTAGTTCGCTCAGGTAGAAAAGCAGGTAGCCCATCCAATCATTACATTTGGACCGAATCACATGATTGGACGGTTTATCACGGTCATTTGATTTATTGATTGAGGTTGGGATGTTATAAGAATTTCAACAAATATAACAAAAACATTTCTGTTTTAGAGTTTACCAACTCTAGTTCTAACTGTCTACTGCTATCTTGTTGCTGCTTGCTGATGTCACCGACCATTAAACCTTGGCAACCTTCTTCCTTGTTACAGAATCCCGATGTCAGGAGCAGACATCTCCCATGGCTGCGACCACCAGGGGCCAGAATCTGAAACCAGGGTCGGACCCAAAGAGCAGGTGTAATTACACAAAATGTTGGCAGCTTCCCAGCTAGCAGGGAAGTTAACTCTCAGCATCACTTTCCCCTCTTAAACCCTGGGCGAGGGTTATAGTAGCTTGGGTGGTAACAGTGTTCACCATTGGGTTTTAAACAAGCGCCGATGATAAACCAGAGGGAGCAACGCTTCCAGTAAATTAAACGAGAGGCTGCATGGTGATTAATAAGAAATGCTTGAAGACGTATGCGCAACAGAGATGAATATCTAGAAAGAGAAGAACTTGGTTTGTGTGTGTTTACATCTGAGCAACGCTTGTGGCAGTTTTTAAGCCCCTAACTTTTGTGCAGCCAAATTAACAGAAAGACCACACCCACCAAAATATTGCATGTTTGGGTTTATGTAATATGTACTAGTCGTACAGACTGTAAATCAAAGTAGGAAGAATGAAAATTAGGCAAATGTCACTGAAACTGATTTGTTGTTGCAGATTGACTGTTGGGAAATGCATTTATGATTTAACATCTATTTCATTGAGACTTATGCGAGAGAGAGAGAAAGGGGATTAAAAAGAGAAAGATTGGAGAAACTGGATGTTCAACATGTCAGCACCAGCTGGATAACATCGCAAACTAAGTGAGAGAATATCGTAGCAAAGTAAAAGGCCCTTACGAAGAGCACTTTACGGGAGCTGTCCGTTCAGCACCACAAACCACAACACAAGCAAACAGACCAACAATGCATTACAGTAAGAAAGTTAAACATGTGGTGTTATGTTTCATTCAAATTAGTTTCATTCAAGGATAAACCCCATGAGATGCACTCACTGGTTTTTAAAGGGGGTCCTCAGACAAAGCCGAAATTAGTTTATATAATATTCAGTAAACCCTTTAGCTGGCAAAATCACAGAGAAGCAGCACGGCTAAAAATTGCCTGTTTGCATTAATGTACAATACTGGAAGGCGCTTTTAAGTATGAATGAAAAATATGACGGATGGGAATTTTATACAAATGGTCATTGGAATTGATTCATCATGGCAGATGTATTTGTGGTTTAACATCTGGGAAAAGAAGGTGTAAAAATGGAATATAATTCTTTTGTTGGGCAGAGGGAGAGAAAGAGAGGAAAATTTGACACTATTGCACTGCTCAGCATCAACGCTTCAGTTATATAAACCAGCTATATTGCAAACAAAATCATCTAAGAGACAGACACAAACACTACTGCAGCAAAAGATGCAAAGATATAGTGCAGTCTATGGGAGCTGTCTGTTCAGCACCAGAAGCCAGCAACGCTTAACAGCAGTCTGGTTTGCTTTTCGACAGCAGAATTTTTCTCCAACCAAGGACACAAAAATGTGTTCTGAAAAAAATCTTTAAAATGTAGGAATCACATAAACCTTTCCTATTTGAATTGCTTTAATTCAATGAAGCCTTTTCAATTCAACTATGACCTGTTTTTCTGAATGCTATTGAACAGTACAGTAGAATACAGCTTCCCAAACGGGGCAGTGATAACAGTAAGACAAAATAGGGGGAGCCACTGAATGTGGAAAAGTGAGAAAATTGAACATTCTAAATATGTGCATAAAATAAAGGAACTAAATTGCATAAAGAACACAGAAAAGCTCTATCCTTCCCACAGGATCTTGAACAATTTAAATTACAAATTATGTTTTTTAAACTGATTTCAGCAGCAGAAAGCATTATTTTGCTCCCAAATATATTAATATTTTAAAGTATCAATCATTAACATCGTCATCATATCAAGTCCTATTTTTTTAACTCCTGATGACTGGCATTTATATTGCACCAGGGACTCACAGAAAATTACTGGTTGAGATCATTTGTAGACCGCTTAGTAAGTCAAACCTATATTGAACTTTGCTCAGACTCACCATCATCTAGCATCATAATCACTATCATCTCGGCTATCCCCCAACATCCCCACTGATCACCACGATCGTGCTCCAGCAAGTTACATTACTTCGTACAAAAAAAGAGCAAAAGGTCTGGAAAATTCAGAGCAGCACTTATTCTTTGTTTGATTGTTATTCTTCCCCTCTTTTGTCAGGTGCATCTCTATTGTATGCTCCTGTTCTGCTCGAAGGCGAAAGCACCGTCGGATGGCCATACATAATGAGCGTCTGCATTCACTGGCCCTCCCCAAAAGAGAGCTCGCTCACAATCGCTTTTCATGACTCAATGATCCCATTATCAAGCGGTTTTTATTCATCACTCCCTGTCGTCTTCAGATCAGAATCAAATATCTCGCTTGGGGAGCTTTGGGATCTTACCACATCCGCGATGTCACCGCACGTGTGTGTGTGTGTGTGTTAGTGTGTTTGTGTGCACACAAGGTGGATTAAACAAACAGGAACAGTGTGATGATGCTTTCAACACTTCTCCTGTTAGAAATATCAGTTTCAGCTTATGAGTGTGGAAATACTGCCATATGGTGTTTTCTTCACTGACGAGGCTCTCTTCTAATGCCACCCATGCTGACACAAAAACTCTTTTTTTTGGTAATTTTGATTATGTATTACTTTACCACTCATCTTCTTTCACTTGGGTCAAGGTGAGCCCTTCAGGTACCCATTCATTTATTTTTTAGTTGATTAGCACATGAGTTCTTACATGTGCTATTTTCACATCGATAAGTCATGAGCACATTGATTTTAAGATCATAGCTAAGAACTCTGTCATCATGTTTTGGCCTCTACACAGTATTTTCTATCCACTGTATTGCTTTATGGCACAGAACAGATAAGCCTTTTGCCAAACAATAACATCAATATCGGACGATTCCTCCAAAGCCAGATTTTTTTGATGACTTTTCTTTTTTTCCAATGCCAACATGTTTTAAATTCTTACTTTCTACAATATCTAACTTGTAGATGTTATCGAAACGATATGGTTATGGAAATATTGTGGTGATGACAAATATGCCATGGTTAGTACATGTGTATGGTACCCACTCGGTTAAACTTAGACCAGAATTGTTGGGGCCAATTTTTGGGTCTGCGTATTTGCATTTACAGACATTTGCAGTTTGGAGAAATATTGAGGCTTCCAATCATCTTTGTATTCATCATAAATAAAATGATATCATAGTTCAAGCTGAATTCATATATTTGTTCAAAAATGTACACACAGTACCATTTCAGTTTTTTTTAATTCCACTGGTATAACTGTATTCCCAAGCTAACTATACATTATAAGTTTATGTTTTTCTAGATGGCATTGACTTTGCAAGTGTTGTCAACATCTCCCCCTCTCTACCAGTTACCAAATCATCAGTGTAGCAGTCGAGGCTGCGAGTGAAGGAGAGGTCAATGAGGGGATTCGTCATGAAACCCTGACAGGAGGGCCCATTATGAGGGCAGCTGTAGCCGACAAAGACAGGGAGAAGACACGTCGGGGAAAAAGGCCTCTCCATTAACGAAATGGGTCACCCCATGAATGTTGAATGTGCTCTGTCGACAGTGAGGAAGAGAAAAATGCCTCTGATATGGCTGGTTCCTGTGCCTGAGACCCCTTTCTGGCACAATAGAGGGAAATTGGCTCCGCTAACCTGGAGATAAAAAGGTTTTATGAGAAATCAGATAGAAAAAAATGGCTCATTGTACCCTTTGAGAGTGTCATGATTTTAATGTAACGTCATGGTAAACAGTTAGTAATTAGTCATTTGGTTTCTATGGGGTATTAATGTATGGATCATGACAGGAATCAAAGATGCTGCCCGTAGTGTCTTTATATGTGTGGGTGTGTGTGTGTGTATGTGGGGATTACAGATTGAATTCCTGCTAGATTTGGATTTATGGAACAAATAAGGGATGGATATTGCCTGGAGGATAAGCACTCACATGCATGCATGCCATTCCATTTACACACACACACACACACACACACACACACACACACACACACACACACACACGCTTTAGTTGTAGAAAGGCTGTATATGCTGCCACCACATTCTATATGTACCAGTGAAGCGTGAGCTGTCTTGTCATGCGGGGCACATCAGCAGTGCGTTCTTCTAGTCCATGCATGCATTCCAATCTGTTGTGTGTGCAGCTATAGTGTTAAACCCACTGGGAGGGAAATCAATGCACAAAATATAATGTCTGTATTATCAGCAATGCAGCCTTCCATGAGAAAACAAAGAGTATCACGTTGAAGAGCAAACTCTGCCTTCTGAAGTGAAAAATGGATGTTGCTTCATCCCTGAGAACGGGAAAGGGATCTGCTGAGGCGAGGCGCCTCCTGTCGTCTGTTCCGCTGCTAAAATCTTCATGTCACTTGTAGCTTTGCTCCTCATATCTCTGGACTCGGTCGATTCCTCTAGCCTGTGATAAATAGTAAGGGATTGGCTTGTGCACCGTCAGGGGGGTTCAATGTCGGTGACATTGCTGCTAGTCACTGGATTTTATTTGTACATAAAGCTCTCAGTGTACTTGATTTTATCTCACAACTGAGCTGTTCTGTGCCATTTACTCTGTAGCGGGGATTTGTTTGTCATGTCGGTCTTCACTGCGAAATACCAACATCAGTTGTTTTTGGTACGAGAAGAAAGCGAAAATGAAAAAAGTGTACTTTTTTCATTTTGACACATCCATTTTTTTGTGGCTCCTTTGGACACGGTGGTTTTATTGCCTGGTTACCTATTTGTTTTATTACAATAAGTCATTTCAAGCTATTCCGCTGTGCACAGAAGCACAGCAATGCTCTCGCAAAGGCAATGGAGAGAAACTGAAAAAATGCATGATCTAAAATATTAAAAAAATTGGTATTGCAAATCCTTTGAGTGAAAGGTTTGCTATATAGTCAGATAGTATTTGTTTAAAAAAAGGCATGGTTATCTTTAATTTAGCAAAAGAAAAAAGAAAACATTAGCAGCTGTATTTGTAAAACAAACTGTGATAGTATTAATCATTGTTCATTTAAGCTTTGAGAACTAGTCTACTACTGCTATTATATTATTACTTGTATACTTTTTATATTTTCATTTTACAGCTCGATCTATTTTTAAAAGCAAAGACTGCTACTTCCACCTGCGTGCCTCTCCGCACACACTGTACGCCTACAGTGGTTTCTATAGGCAGCCTCCTTTATCAAACACACCAACTTAATTCAAACAGGAAACGGCTGATTTAATTGCTGTGAGACATGGTACTCTCCCAGAGAAGAAAATAAAATGCCAATTAAAACCTGCCTGATTAATTGCATTATCTGTGCTGTTTACGTAATAGCAGTAGTGGTAGTAATAATATTTATGGTAGCAGTAATAGCAGTAGCAGTAGTAGTAATAGTAGCAACAGCAAAAGTTGTAGTAGTAGTGGTAATACTAGAAATATTAGCAGTAGTAGTAGTTGTTGCAGTATTAGTAAGAACATTCATTATTTCAACAAAAAAGCCTAATTTTGAGCGAAACGTTTAAATACAGTGAATCCATGAGGCTTTTTATTTTGAAAGGGTAAGACTGGGTGGGGGAAGGAGGGGGAGAGGGGACATAATCATCATGTTTGAAACATAAACAGAGGTTATTAAATGACAGGCTTCATCACAAGCAGTTCAGTTAGAATTCACTCTCTGGGGCTTTTATTTTGAAATGGGGTGTGGGGTGTGGGGGAGAAGGGGAGAGGAGACAGAATCATAATGTTAGATAAACACACACCGGTTATTAAATGACAGGCTCATCACAAGCATTTCAGTTAGGATTCATTCTGTGGGGCTTTTATTTAAAAATGGCATGTGTGTGGGGGGGGGGGGGGGGGAAGACCTCTAAAGATCCCTAAGACCTGAATGACTGTATGAGACACACAGAGAGAGAGAGGGAGAGGAGTGTATGTGCGCGTGTGTCTGTGAGTCTGTGTGTTTATCAACATCACTAATTGGCTCAATCGCAAACACCTGTGTGCCTGAAGCCATTTCATGGAGATAAAACAGGGAAACACCTCTCAAACAAATCATCAAAACTCCCATAACCGTAGCTCCTATTGCTCCGATATTAATAATTGAGGGGAAGAATGAGTTGAGGAACAGATTCTGTAAAAATTGTGTCTGTAGTGTAAAAAATGTGGCTTAACTGGCGATCTAGAAATGGGGTACCGTGTTCTGTGGAAGATGTTTTTGAAGCAAAATTTAACATTGGTCTCTATGGAGCAGAAAGTTGGTTTTCCTCTCAATTAACGGCTTCCGTGTCAAATCTGGAAATCTGTGGGATTCCACAGTAATTTTTCTACGACAAGGACAATATTAGCTACTTCTACATCCAGAAATTATGCATGAAGAGTGAAGATTGTGGACACAGTGGCAAAATACAAATGTTTTTTTCACAAGAATCTCAAGCTGCTCTTCACTCTAGCGGTGACATCACACACTCTAAGCTGCGCAATACACACCCATTATAAAGTCAGAAAAGGGCTGAAAAATCATAAAAGTTAAATTGCTGCAGTTCAAAAAGTTTAAAATATATCAAAAGCTGAATCATGTTGGCAATAGTTGAGGGTTTTCTCAACATTTGAAAGTTGAAATGGTGTCTGTAGCTGAAAGTATGAGGAAGTTGAAGGATTTGAAAGTTGAAGAAGTTTAAGAGGATTTGTAAATATTCTCCATAGACATCCCATTCAAAATAAAGTTGCTAAAAGCTTAATAATTCAAAAAGTTTAAAGGTTAGAAATAGAAAAAGTCATAGCAGACATGAGCTGAAGGAGCTGAACATTTTGATAGTTGAACGGTTTCTGTAGCTTAAAAAATGAAGAAGCGTTGCGACGAAACGGGGGACGGAAGAAATAGTGGAATAAAGAAACAGGATAACAATTGTTGGAATGCTTAACAGCATTCCAACAATAACTTTGAAATAAATATAACATATAGCTGCAGAAGTGAATCAAACACAGAACAAGTCAAGTCTATTTGGGTCCTCTCCCCACGTTTGTGGAAAGAATATCAAATAAAAAGCTTACTTTGAAATAAATATAACATATAGCTGCAGCCTAATATCTTAAAATGAGTGAAGATAAAAAAATAGGCAGTTTGTATTTAAGTAAGACTAAAGTCCATTTCAGTGCGATGTCATCCTCTTCTTTCCTCAGACACGTACAGCCATCAACCGTCGCGCCTGAACATAAAAACACAACTACATCAGTTCAGGATCTAAAATAAATATTTTTCTCCAGGATAACAGCCTGTTAAATGATAGTGTTCTCACCTGTTTAATGTGACTTTTGTTTCTGAACATCGCTGCAGAGTTTCTCTGTGTCAGGGCTGTAAGATGTGACTTTGAGCTTCAAACAGGACTGCAGGCTGTCATCTGTGAGGCGGGAGCGATATTTAGCGCATCTCCAGCTTGATCCTTTTCAGCAAATGTTGTGTGTTTGGTCTGAAAGTGTCTTTCAACATTCGATTTTTTGTTGTTTGCAAATTTCTCGCCACATATTAAGCATACAGGTAGGCCAGCGTTGTTGGCAGTGAATGCAAATAAATACGTCCATGCAGAATTAAATTCTCTATTTTCTTCCAGGAGTTTTCTTTTTTTGGATTTATCCATTGATAACCTTACCGAGTCTGCAATCACGACGAGCCACCTGCAGGGGAAGGCGCTTGACGGCGACGTAATAGGATGTGACGCACATTTTAGTTGACAAAATATTAAAAGGTTTTTTATTTTCCGTGACACAGTATCACCTCAAACTCCAAGATATGAGGTGTTCCCTTTGAAAGATTGTCCACTGACAAAAAACATAAAAATCTATTTTCTTTTTTTTTTGCACAGACTCAGAGAGCCGCGGGTTGCCGACCCCTGACCTAAGGCTTTGATGTAACCCTGTGGGGGTTTTACAGCTGAGCAGCAACAGCACCAAGTTCAAACCTGGTCAGTGGCTAGAAAGCAAAGCTACCACAGCTTTATTAGAAAACCTCTTGGAAGGAAATAGATGTGGAACAAATCATCCATTACTTGTGTTCTTAAGGATTTATAATAGTGGCCAACAGCTTCTATACAGGAAGTCTCTGTCAGCCTTATCCCAGTTTATATTACAGTATTTGACAATAAAGTTAATGTAGATTATGCTTTTTAATAGGGCTGTGCAGAAATATCAATACAGCTGACTACCGCAATCGACAATAGTGCATCTATGTGTCCGCGACGAGTATCGATACATTGTATTTTTAAAATCCTGTTTTAAACAAATTGAAAATATCCTGTAAATGCCTCGACTCCGTGTGTGTCAAACAACCTCCTCCTCTGCTCCTGTAACGCCCGATGTCCCAGCCTATTACCTCCTAAGCTAAGGCCAGTGACTTCCAGGCCTGTCACACGATCCGGCCAAGATCACAACATGGCGTCTCATAAGCAAGTGGCTGTATACTGTGGAGCTATATAAACATAATGTGATCCTGACTCGCCGACACATGATGGATGTAGCAGTGTAGTGGCCAGGATTTACGAAGACGTGATGAAATGTGTCAAAACATGACTCCATGTTACCCTCACTATTTCTATGATGGTTGATGGTAATTGGCACAAAAAACGAAGTGCAGCTGCGGCTGAAGGGAACGGCATTAGTTTTCCATGGATATCTGGACCAACTTTTAGGATAATCCATTCAAAAGTGACCAAAGTGGTGGACCTACAGGCTGACATTGCCATCCAGAGAGCCAGGCTGCTGGAATGGATAATCCTTATTGAGAGTAGGGCTGGGCGATAAATCGATTTAATCGATTAATTCGAATGTGTGCTTTAAGGCGATGTGTTTTATTGAAAATCGAGAAAATCGCCCCCACCCCTTTTTCCCGTAGTAGAGTGCGCGCGCATTGTTTACAAACTAAAACAATGGCGGCCAGCAGCTTCACTGCTGCCGCCGCCACCTCACAAAAACAACCCAGCATTTTGGAGACATTCACCAACTGTACTCCGCATGAGAAGAAGAGTGCCCGGTGGAAAGCCATCACGGATGCAGTCGCGATGTATATCGCAAAAGATATGGTGCCCATATACACCGTGGAAAAGCCGGGGTTTATTCACCGTCTCAAAGCTTTGGACCCCAGGTACGTGCTACCAAGCCGTAAACATTTTTCTGACGTTGCCTTGCCTCGGCTGTACAATAGTACACGCCAAAGGATCTCTGCGGAGCTGGAGGGGATGTCATTCTACTCCGCAACAACTGACCTGTGGTCCAGCAGGTTGACCCAGACACCGATCCACTTGACTGGTGGAAGCGTCACCAACTTAACTTTCCAAGGCTAAGTACTTTAGCAAAGAAATACCTCTCTGTGCCAGCTACAAGTGCCCCCTCTGAGAGGCTTTTCAGTGTGTGGGGGGGGGGCATTGTTACATGCCACCGTGCATGCCTGAAGCCAGAGGTAGTAGACAGGCTTGTCTTCCTGGCAAAAAATATTTAGAAAAAACATGCACTACTGTTTAATACTGTTGGTTATGTTGTGAATGCACTTGATTTTGTTTACATGCACTTATTTACTGTGCAAAATATGTTATGTTGATGTTAGATCAGATGTTGCACTTTTGAAAATGTGAATGTTAAAGGGTCATATACATTTTATTTCATGCTGTGTTTGTATCAGTGTATTCAGTTAGAAAAGCTTACTGTAAAAAGTTACATTTGCACAGTTGTTTACAATGGAAGGCTACTATTTAATGCCATTTAATGTTATGTTTAATTTAATTTTATATTTAAATGATTCAGGCAAACAAAAGAGTGACCAAATACTTTTTGTATACTACAGGCACCTTTCTACAATGTTCAGGTTTTGTTTGCACTTTATTTTTATCAACCTACTTGGGAAAATCATCACAAAATAAAAGAAAAAATTGTTTTCAACAGCTTCTGTCATCTGCAAAAAATTTTGGGGGAAAAAAATCGATTTAAATCGTGAATCGGATTTTTTGTAAAAAAATCGGAGATTTTTTTTTTAGGCCATATCGCCCAGCCCTAATTGAGAGCTAATTCGTACCAAAGTTTGACTGACAGGAAAAACATCATCAGGCAGAATATTTTCGTCCCACCATCCAGAAATAAGCCCCATTTTTGTACATTGCCATAAAGGACACAGACGTGGCGACGATGGCCCGATCTTGCCAGCAGCCATATGCAGATGACTGTGCACAGGCAGCTGTGGCCTCTGGTTATGGCGCACTACGCTCTACTGCTGCCAACGCCACGCACCTCATATTCTGCCTCCTTCGATCGCATTTTTCAAATCTGCCCTCCCCCCCATACACTTTTCTTTTATACCTTCACGGTTCACATGTGTACTGCTTGGGGGAGGTTTTTTTGCAGCTGGGAATATCCAATTAATTGGACAGGGGGACCAGCTTCTATATTCATACCGCCTCACACAGAATCACACCCACCACAGCTGCCTCCAGCTGGTGACATGTTTGAGCAAATGATTGTGAATGGTAATGCTCAAACGCAGGTAAATCACTGGAAACATGATTGTTCTCATTGCAAGCATTTTAAAAAAGAAGTCAAAGCAGGAGCTGTGTGAGGACTGCAGGTGTTGGAGACCGGTCCAAACTCTACAAGGACAAATGGAACGAATAAATCATATTAGGTTGGGATTTCTTTCTCTGCAGCTGGAGGTTGGTCCCAAAAGCTTTAAGAGGCCCTGCTGTCCGAACACCTATGCACTTTTTCAAAGCCCTATCAAGCAGGCACTTCCAGAATATAGGAACAGGGGGAGCAAAAAGTTTCTTTTGAGCTCCTCAGCCTGGCAGACTGAATCAGGGAGGGCGCCAGCTAGAGGAGAACCGAAGGAGGAGGATCAAAGGTAGAGAGGAGGAGAAATGGCCCTGGACAGAAGTCAGGAGCGACAGGTGATGTAGGCGTCGATGGAAGAAGTCAGAAAGAGACTAAGGAAACAGAGGCAGCCGGGGCTGTTTGGTAGCGTCTGAGGCAGACATGGACTGCAAGGATGCAAGGGGATGGAGTGAAGTAAAATAAAGGTTCATGACCCTTCAGTGACATCAACCAAGCGGATGTCATAACCTATTCAGGACAATAGTTTCAAGTAATTCCAGTCAAAGCTGAATACAATCTTCAAATGAAGACAGAAAGTCTTGACAGGTAACCATGTGGACGTGACACATTGATAAATGGGGGCAGAATGAACTGGGTGTACGATTACAACTGCTCTACATCTCTGGCCTTTGAGTGGCAGCCATGAGTCATGCCTGGATGCTCCACTTCCACTCCCATCATCTTTATAAAGTAAATTTGGCAAACACACAGATTTGACCATTTGACTTTCAGCCTCTTTGATGCTCAAATTCCTCCATTAAGTAATTTCTGCTGCACTAACAAAAGGCTGTGGGTCGTTTAACAACCCCCATTAAACTAACATGTGGCGTCCATGTTAACAGATGGTCTGAGCTGTCTGGACCTCTCGGCTCAGCCCGTCCCACAAACGTGGCATTCTCCCACACAATGACTAATACAGACTGCTGATTTCTTTTTTGCTGAAATGCAGAGCACAGCAGAAGGTAAATAGATGCTTTTGGTGGCACACAGAGAGAGAGAGAGAGAGAGAGAGAGATAGAGAGAGAGAGAGAGAGAGACAGAGAGAGAGAGACTAAGGAGGGTAGACAAGTGGAATGACTTATTCTAGGGGGAAGTGGGCAGGGAGAAACATGAAATTAGCACAAATAGATTATCTGTCGACCACGGGCAGGCCTAAGAGCAAGCCAAGCACTGTGGAGGGAAAGGGGGGAAAAAGCAGATTGACTTCTTGTTTGTTCCTCCCTGAGGGGACATCCGATAGAGCCATCACTCACCAAATTGCTGATCTATCGTTGAAACAGCTGCATCCAAAGCACACATGCACTGAACTAACACGGCAATTAGAATGCACAATAGTATGACCCACGCACTGCGGGAGAGAGCAACTGTCTAATCTCGCACATCTGTTTTATTTGCGCGTGCCTCTGATGAAAGCTCTGCTTTATCGTACTTTTGGATGTTACTGCACACAACTGCAACCCACGAATGTGACAGAGTCATAGGGATGCTTACAGGAAGAGTTTTGACATTTTGCAACGGTAGGATTAGAGGATCAATACCAATTCTCATGCCTGTACGCTATGAATGAAGCTCCAGCCAGCAGCTGGTTAGCTTAGACAACACATGACACATTACATCGCAGATGTGCGATTCTCTCATAGAGTGTTGCAGGAATGAGTTTTTGCACTTCCAGTTCCTCTCTTCCTGAAGTCATTGGGGTTTGAGTTAAATGCCTGAAATAAGATCTGTGGTTCACACAAGCTTAAGAGATTTAACCGATTTATTCTACGATATAAAATATATCACTAAAAACCCCTCTGGAGAATTTTGAAGCTTTTACGTATCTTAAAGAGGTGGTTGCTAACAAGTGGCTGAATGAGACTACAAAACGTAATCACGCCGACTAGACGTGTACTCGCGTTCATGCGACCGTGCTGAAGTTAGTTTACAGCCTAATGTTAGCTTTCTACTTCTGCCGAATGCATTCACGCTTCTATGAATGGATGTCATACCATTTTTGGAACATATTTTAATAGGTTTGCCAGATATCATTTGATACATTTTGAGAATTTATCTCAAATCAAGCAAACATTTTCCTTGATGTAATATCCAAATGGTTTCACAGAAATGTCCATGTTTTGCTTATTAAAAGTAGAAAAGTATCAAAAGATATGTTCTTTATTATTTGTGCAATGTCTGAGTGTCTACATATTAAACCTACATCAGCTGGGTACAAAGCTGCTGTTTCCTATTGGCAAGTGATGCAGATTTGGGGTAAAGTGTGTGGTGGACCGCTGCCAATGATTTAAAAAAACAAAAAAAGAAGAAGGACGTATGTGTTAGTACTCCCCTGTGAGTTCCCTTTTGAAAGGCTTTAGTGTGCCCCCAACCCAGCAAGAGACTAAATATAAAGGAAACGAGTTGAGTCCACGTCTCCCTTTGATCATCCAAATGATCTTTCCAAGAGTTTCAAATTGCAGTTATACTGCATGTGAGCTCAACCATAGCAGACCCGGAGAGAATTAAAACCAAACTGGGAGTTGTCCCGGGCAACATTCTGAGATGTTGAGGTACATGGTCAGTGTGGGGATTCACAGTCACTGAGCAGGATGAGGCTGAATCCACACCAGAAAAAACAAAATTGACCAAATTGCAGGCTGTAAAGCATGTAGAAAGAGAGAGGCACTGCAATTATGCCAGAGTCATACAGCAGATAATTAGAAAATCCTCCCAACACTCACTCTCTCCACACCCCCATTCAGCCCTGCTGATGCAACAAAGCAGAGAGGGTGCTTGGTTTGATTTGAAATTCTTTACATCGATTTCCCCCCCCCCCCCCCCCCCCCCCTCCCCAGCGCCTTAAGTCCGGTCCTCTCTTGCAATCAACCAAAATAGAATGGCCATGCATGACACCTCTGGCTTCCCTGTAGCAACTTCAGCCACATGTAACAGAAGCAAAGTCTACTTCTGCAAAGTTGTGCTTCTTCCTTTTTCTTTTTCTATCATTTCTAGGTTGACCTACTTTGGCAAAGAGCTTAAGGTCCTTTCTTTGTTTCTCACACTGTTGTGGCAAGGGCAGAAAATCTGCGGGCTCTCCTACTGTATTCCCATCCCCCCTCCCCCCGCTCACTCCCGATCCGGGGGGATGGCAGCCGAGTCCAGCACAGTGAAATGTGCCAGACTCAACCTCGCTGCCCCTGCAAAATCGCTCCCGCCGAGTCTCACACAACTGTATTCCGGGGGTTAAGGAGCTTACGTCTCGTATACGACGCACGGAGAAAGGGGCTGAGCAGTGATTCGCCATGGGGGGGGGGGGGGTGGAGAGTGAAGCCTCTCTGTGTAGAGTGTATCTCATTAAGGCTGAACTGAGTGTTACCTTTGGTAAACAGTGGGGAACATTTCTCAGGCAAAAAAAAGCAGCTGGCTGGTAAACGACAGCGGCCCGATGGTGGCGCGCAGCCATTGCTCAAAATCTGCAGCCCCACAGGGATGTATGAGCTTGGCCGTGATTAGTCAGATAGAATAAATAATCCGCGCCTGTGACAGCCCCTCTCGTTTTCCGAGTGTTGAATGGACGCCGCCGTCCGACTCTTTTGTGTTAGTAAATTCCCTCCAGTTATTTTTTTGCTGAATGACCTTCTCAATCATGCGAAAAGTCAAAAAAATTCAATTTCTGAGCGAGGCATTCATTATCATAGTCATTGTGTTCAAGGGTACCTGCCCATTTAAAGAGCATTAGAGACATGTGTACTGCACTGTGGCTGTGCTCCATTTTAAAAGGCATATTGAAGGAAATCAACAAATTAGAGTTTCATTAAATAGCTTGAAGGCATTTGATAATATTCATGTGAATAACGTCACAGCAGCAAACATATTATTACAGTCGGACTATAACCAGTGGTGCATGAGAATGACAACAATTTAGGTTGTTTAATTGTTGCCTGATGCTAATCCTTGCACTCAGTTGAGAACACTTTGATTCTTTTTTTTTTAAATGATTTTGGGACTGAGCATGTCATCTCCCCAACTTTGAATTGTTGTGACGTTCCGCTGCTCTACTCCTCTCCACTGTGAGCCTCTCATGTGTGAAAAACAAACAAGAGTAATTAAATCTTCATTCCTTCGCCCCTACAGCCATATTCACATCTGTTCAATTGAAAAACCACACAGTGTAAAACAGACCCACTTAAGTCTATGCCCCAGTGACTCTTGTAGCAGCTTCACGGAACGGGGGAGGCTTTTGTCGACCTTTCCTCCAACAGTATAATGGCGCATTGCTTTCCTGTTATATGACCCTCTGTGGCTTCCGTAAATCAAACACTAATTACAGCGTGCAGTAACCTGACGGCTGAAATGCTACCTCCAATGTCTTCCACAGGCTAATAGACAGCTGAGTGAATTCGCCGTCCAAAATAGAGTGTTTCAGCAAGCCGTAAGTAGTTTGGTAAATTAAGATGCGCTGACAACTGGTGAACTCCGCACATCATTATGGATCCGCTGCCTAATTGGAAAGAATGTCAATGGTAAACGCATTATTCTTCACTATTGGGTAGCTGTGCTGTTACTGCAATAAAACAACAGACAACCACTGAGGAAATCCTAGCAGGATTAACCCGACAGGACACCCCAGAGCTAAAATGTTGTGTTGAACCCCTATTGGTCCCACTTTAGCCGATTTGAGCAAATTCCCTGCCAATTTTGGAATTTCCCGCATACATGACACGATTACAAAAACAATTACGGTCTTACCTGCCCTGGACTTTGATGTCAGAAACGGCATAGAAGTATCTGGACAGGTTGTTCTCGTCCACCATCGTAGCTCCTGTAGCGGGCCGGAGCAGACGGATCCTCAGGTCTGTGATGGTAAAGAAGTCCCGCAGGTTCTTGGTCGTGTCCAGCTGGCCATAAAGCGATGCCATGTTGTGGAGCCGGGGCCCAGCAAACAGCGCAAAGCGGTCCTTGATCTCAAAGCGCACCGTTTTATCGTACTTCCACACATAACCTCGCGAGTAGTCCTCGGTGCAGATGATGTCCAGCAGGGTATGCTGAGTCAGGTCCTGCACAGTCTTGGGCTCCATGGTGAAGGCGTCCAGGCAGTCAGTGGCATAGAACTGGTAGGGCTGCCAGGTCCGTCCATAATCCAGCGACTTTTCTAGCACCATCTGCTCGGGCCGGCCTGACTCAAAGGTGAGGACGATGTCGTCGGTCAGCTCAATGGTCTTGTTCCAAGAAAGCGTGATGTTGACCAGTAGGGCCTTCGGGTACTTCTTCCAAGACGTGGACTGCCAGAAGGTTGTGGGGTTGCGGCCCTCGGTGTCAAACATGAGCTCTGGAGGGTGGGCGAGTTCCTCCGTGGTGGCGTCACATTCATTATTGCACATGTAGGGGTTCTCCTACACAGAGAGAGAGAGATACAATACAAAGTATTGAAAGGTTGTTAGTCTTGGGGAGAAATAACAAATGAGGTTAATTATGAATAGGTAAGAATAGCGTTGCGTATATACCACCATGTCATTAAGAGAGACATTTAGGGATTTGTGAAGTCTGAAGCTAAATCACACTGAGGGCACCGTGTGCATGCACGTGCTCTGCTGGAGCGTAGTGTGCTGTCGTATATTAATATTCAAAGCCACGTAGCTTCATGGTTGCACATCCATCTTTAAAGAGTACGCAGCACCTCTGTTAACACCCGTCACTACAGCGCGTTTGCTTCCTCTCTGTTGCATTGTTACATCACGTCACTACAAATGTCACATCCCTCCCAGAACTGCAATTAAGACGTGTGTTCTTCGAACATGTTGGAATCACAGGAGTATGCGTCAAGTGGCACAGAGGAACACTCATTACCGGTGAGCACATTCACTCTTCACAGGTTGTGCACCTGACTTCATCTACACCCTTTGGACCATTTAATCATTTCAGCAATAACTTCATTCATCGAGGCAAAACAGACGTCTTATCTTTATCCCTCGCGTCCGAATTTGACTCGTGTTTTTTTTCAGAGTTTCTTCGCAAGCTTGAAACTCATCACGTCTCGCGCTTGAAAGAGGTCTTTCTAAAAACATTTGTCCGATTTACCACAAACCATTACCAGCCGATGTTCTCTCCTTGCTCCCTCGGGGCTCCATCTAGCTGTCAGGGGGAGGAGGCACTCCTCCAAGAGGACCTTTCAAGTGCTACAAGCTCCAATTCATCAGGACAAGATAATCCACTACTTGATTAGGTGGGAGATGTCACCCTGTGCGTGAGCCCGTGTGTGTGCGTGTGTGTGGAGGTGAGTGTGGCAATGTAGCGAGGAAACCGAGAGAGGAGCAGGATGTAAGATCGAGAGAGAGAAACAGCTCCATTCGGCTAATAGGCTTTGCAAGTTTTTCCTTGTCTTCCAAGGCAAGGTGACAATGAAACAGGGCCCTGTCAGGCCTTGTGACTGTTGGAGGGCCCCATTAATATCCTGTCTGGACCGTCCCCCACGGGCTTCTCCCAGCACTGGACAGCGGTGGCTGGGAGGGGACCGAAGAGGACGACGGGCAGTGGAAAATTCCACCCAGGTTTTAGTGTACCATCTCACGGTGTGAGGTTAGGTGTGCCATTAACTGCAGCATCTGGTGCAAAGACAGATGTGTGATAACTCATATTCGACAGTTATGCCTGCTGAGGGGGAGTGTTCGTGTCTAAGACACTCACTTGGCATGCAGGAGGGCTGACTGTGGTGCCGTGGCTTGTCGTGAATGCGCATTCATCGAGGGAGACCTAAAACTGTTACTCAATGGCGGTGGAGTGCTCTGCTCGGAGCACAGGGGTAGACCGGAGGAGAGAGCATGTTCTTTTAATTGCCCTTATGAATTGTTGTTAATTATTCCGTCTTTGTACTGCGTCATACTGACTGAACAAGACGTACTCTTGCTCACACACATTTTTGTGATTAGCACTTCCCCCTTTCTAAGGGTGTCCTTGTATTCCTAAATCCTATTAAATGCTGTTAGAGACTTCTATATTTTAATTAAATCTCTGCCTTGAAATCAAGTTTTCAGTTACATAATATTCCATTTTTATACTAAGCAGTTATCTCCTGACACTCATACGGGCAGACTTCTCTATGAGATTGCTTCGTTCTTATTTATAAACAGTGGAGTATTCGGATCCTATACTTCAGTAAAAGTAGGAGTACTTCAAAGTAGAAATACTCCACTACAAAAAAAAATTGTCGATTCAAAATCATAGTCAATGAGTCACTTGGGGCGGCCGTGGCTCACTGGGTAGAGAGGGTCGATGAGCAAGACACTGAACCCCTAACTGCTCCCCGGGTGCTTCTCAGCAGCCCACTGCTCCCAATAAGCTAGGGATGGGTTAAATGCAGAGGACACATTTCATATATGTGTATATGACAATAAACTAAACTTAAAAACTTCACTTATCACCCCCTAAAAAATCATGTCTTTGTTGACCTCCAGTGGTTGAACTGTTCACCAGGACCTTGTGACATCACTGTTGGGAGTGGTTACGGATTCAACTGACCCAATCACACACCAAATGTAAAAACACTTTAAAACAGCAGAGTGATGCCTGTCATTGGTATATTGTTTTAGAAATATTACTGGATTATTATTCCTGAGGCTTAAACGCATAAGCAGCATTTTAATGTTGTGGCAAGTTCAGGTTAAGCTCATTTTAACTACTTTATATACTGATGGGTAAGTTCATCTTACACACTTTATCATATTTAATGTTGCACAGAGTAACTGTAGCTGTCAGATAAATGCACTTCAATTATAAAGGAGCAGAACATGACAGAATCTAAACATACAAATATACTTTGTTTCTTTCCAGCGCAGCTTATAGGTAGGAGATGCATTGATGCCACTGAGGTTAAGCTTTTTTTTCCTTTACATCAGGCAGATCTAGTGATCAGCTGTTACTGTAAAACACACACACACACACACACACACACACACACACACAAGCGTCCATCCTCACAGCAAATCTCTGTAATCGGACAAAGACGTATCCCTATCGATCCCTGTGGCGGGCAGCAGGAAATCTGCTGCGTGTAGCACCCGGCATCCTGGGCCAGTCGTCCAGCGCTCCCCTGAATACACGGGTTAAAAACCCTTCATTACTGTCGCCTCCGCTTCTCACCTAACGACAAAATACTGCCTTTATGAAGATCAATAACCTCGGCGGTCCGAAGAGAAACGAGATAAACTGCTGAGTGCGGCCTCGTGAAAATCAATGGCAGACTTCTGTGTTTTACTGTAGGGCACCAATGAGGGCTCTGTTTGCCGATTAATGGCTTGGCACACATTAAAATAATTGACAGCGACCGGCACGGCAACGCAGCATTTCTGTAATTACGGAGGATGTTTCTATTAATCCCAGTGTGATGATAAATGGCCAGGATGGGGGACAGCCATCGCAGACTACCAAGCCAGCGCTGAGGTTGCTGGAGCGGATAGGTCGCGCTAAATTGGTGCTAATAGAGATGGCGTTGATCCACCCAAAACACAGCGGCTTAATCCGATTATTACCAGAGATAGAGTGAGAGGGCAAGTGTGTGTGTCTGTGTGTGTGCAGGTGGGTGTTCATACCAACGTGGTTGTGGGTGGATTTCTAAATTCCTTTGATGTTGTCCCCGTTATTGTCAAACTGCTAATTTTATCAGCTGACCAGTGTAATAAAAATGAAGCAATGCAGCAACATAGATGATAATAAATGATCCTGATTGCTTTCAGCTGCACTCTACAGACCAGCACTATTCGTCACGTTTAGGCCACAGGGAGATGGTTTTAACTGGTTTTGCCAACCAAGGCTTTTAGACATGTTGCAGATGGAACAGTTTGCCTTCATATCACTCGTGTGAAGCAATTTAACCCTCAAACATTTGTAGATCAAGTCTGGGTGGATTTTCCAGTTTTTGATTTTGCCTCTGTAACTGCTACAGTTTAATGAACAATGGTTAATCATCTGAACAATTATACATTTAAAGATTTAAAAACAGGCTCCTCTGCTGTACCATCTTCCATTAGAATGATATAAGAGAAGGCACCTTAACTGTACCCACTGAGGAGTTATTCTTACTTTTATGCAAATTCTCACATTTCTATAATTTATTACTCAACTTGAATATGTGAATAACTACCGTACCTTGCTGGCAAACACACCATGCTGCATTGATTCTCCCCCTCCCCCACTCACATGTTTTCTCATATAGATGGCAAGAGATGATTCAACCTTTCCCTGAACTAAAAAAAAGGGGAAAAAAAGAACAATCCTTGATGTAAAAAGCTGTTCGGACAAAGGTTAACAAAAGCTACTGAGATTCTGACCGTGTCTAGCTTTAAATTAAGATGTGACCATGGTGTCTGGCAGTCCGTCTCCACTGATGGAGGATGGGACTTCGGGGAGGGGGGGGGATATAAATTTACTATCTGCCGACAAGCCAACGCGATAGATGGTCTCCCACCAATCAAACAACCCGACAGATGTCTTGGACTTGTAACCCAGATAGCAAATTGAATCCACCCTCCGTCTTTTCCTCTTTCTGCCTCTCCCTCTTCTCTTTTCCTCCTTTCTTGCACACATACATTTCCAATCCAATCTTGTTTTTGACTTCAAGAAAGATATGACACAGAGGGATTGGCATTGAGCAGCGCAGGCCGGAGGAGGTTCTTTTTGTTTTTATTGTCGTTGACACTGGGGACACTAAGCACGGCACCAAGCACTGGTTCGGTAAAATGATAAAGGTTGTCGGTGTGTCAGTGTCAGGTGATGAACTACTGAATGTTTGCTTTTGAACTCGATATTTAAATCACCTAATAAAGGTGAATCTTGCCTGGACATTGGACTTCGAGCTTGAGTACAACCCAACTGAAATAGTGCATCATCGCCTTTTGGTTGATTTTATTTGAAGAAAGCTTTTTCACAAATCGCGACCACACAGGCAATATTGGTTCAAATAAAAAGCTTTCATTTTGTTTAGCGACTGTATTTATCAACGGTTTCTGGTAACTCGTCGGTGGAAAATGATGGAGAAGGACCCTTAGTGCGTTCTGATTAAAAGAGCACTGGCATCAAGATTTAGACTGTCAAAGCATCAAAAGTCAGGAACTTTCTTACTATAGAATCTGTGAATGTAAAACAAGAGTCAAACAGATTGAAAATGAATCAAAAGTATCAACTCTTTTTGAACAGTGTTACTAAAATGCATGACTGCCGTGAAAATCTCACTTTACGAGTTAACGAGCTTCTGTGTGAGGATATTTTACAATACGGCTGTTTGAAATACGATGTTTACTCCCATATTGTACACAATTTATGATACCGGCATTGATGTTGTCATTTGCTGTCAATATGAAGTCAATTGTCAATCATGTCATGTTAGGAGAATGTGTTTTTTTCACTGAACAAAAAGGTATAAAGAATGGAAGCTACTAATAATGCTCCTTCTGCTTTAAGACATTTAAAGTAATGAGTTTTTATGTTTTCTCTATTCAGATGCTTTTTGGGCCCACACAATGCTGGCAAACAAACCATCCATCCAAACAAGCAACCAACCAACACACCCATGCAATGCTGTCGTTGCTGTTATTGTAGCACAGGAGAGAGAGACATAGACAGATGGAGAGTGATTGGAGGAGTTTATCTCTAAACACATATCAATACCAGAGCCCAGGAGCTCCTAATGAGAGCAACAGATTGCTTCCCCACCACATGCTCCAGCCTTTGCAGGTTTGGGAAGAAGCACTCTCCATGCGACAGTTTCTTAGATATGAATTCAAATCAATTCCAAGGCGCATTCCCACTCTTATTCTTCACTTCGTCTTCAATGGCTGTCTTTAAAGCTTCAATAGTCAGTTTGGAGAGTGTTTTTATTTGCCAGAGGTTAAAAATATGCTAAGATTAAAGATCAGCAGTCTTTCTTTGAATGGGAGAGTCTCACCAATGGATAACGCTTGGTGGCATAGAACAGAGCCAGAGTGCATAAAGAGTCTTCCTGTTTATCGAATACTTTAAGCTCTCAGTTCCTTACAGTAAGAGATGGACTCATCAATTTTCTGTTCGACTTATTCCTAAGAGAAACACGCAACCGTACTGGGATAAGATAATGCATTGTACACAAATATCGCATGGTACCAAAATAATACTGGTTTACTGTAATTAAACTAGCATCCATCCATCTATCTTCTATTCAGTCCAAGGTCATGGAGGACTGGAGCCTATCCCAGCATGGACTGGACAAGATGCACACTCCACCCCGGACAGGTTAGCAGCCTCTTTGTAAGTCTACCCTAAATGTACCATCATATCAAAATATCAATCCACCAATATCAATTTATAGTAGAAACTGCTGTTTTACAGAAATGAACAATGCAGGGGAAAGCAAAAGCACTGTAATTTCTATACTGTTGTCACATAATATACTCATTACAACCGTGCCCCACGTGTGTGAGCATGTCATTGCATCAAGAGTATAGCATTTCTCCCACCTATTCCCCAGACATGCATAATATCTTTTCATACATCTATCCATTTCTCTTCAATGTCTTTACCTCTCTTTCCACAGCAAGGTGTGTGTGCGTGTGTGTGTGTGTGTGCATGTGTGTGCGTGTGAGACGGTGGGGTTAAAGCTATCCCTGCTGCATTAATGAGACCTTGTGTTCCACAATAGATTTCTTCACCCCGACCCAGGGGCTTGATTGAAGCAGTGCTCTCTCAATTTCAAAACCTCTCTCTCTCCAGTCATGCCAACACCTCGACTGGATTCCCTCTCCCTCCCTCTCTCACACATGGTGATGGGTGGTGCAGACAGAAAGAGGGGCTTAACCTGGACGTGGAATGAATATTGGATGCCAGTGTGACAGATTACAGTGGTAATAGACACCCGGGCCAAATCCTCACGAGGATTACAATCATATTTTCAAATGGCTGAGGGTCGGCCGGAGGTCAACCGTCCTGGACCACGGTCAGCAAGGCCACGGGGGACTTGGAATCACACACACACACACACGCACACACACGCACACACACAGCAGGTTCAGCCTGCCAAGTGTCTCACAACGTGCACGCTTCAACCACAGATTTCAAACTAGCTATTTTTACAGTAAGCTTTAGGTCAAAACAGTCAAAGCACTACAACATTAATTAATGATGACAATGAGCAAAAGGAATGGGTGCACGATTAAACCTTCATTTAGGCTTAACAGCCTTTGAACACACACTCCCTTAAACACAAATTTTTACAATGGGGTGCAACATTGATAATAGATCTCCATGTTTTACATGATTTGCTGTGAATTAATTCATTAGTGGGTCAACAATTTGGATCATTAATAGTTCAAGCAATTTCAAAAGTGATGGTTTGTTATCCTTCTCATTAAATATCACTGTAAATGGAAGAATTGGGCTGTAGGTTAGACAAACACAAGTAAATGATTTGTGAAATCATTAATGAGGAAGTTAGAATCAAACCTATGATGTCTCTCCTTGACATCTATTGCACACACACACACACACACACACACACACACACACACACAGATACACACAAAGAGTATTGGTGTTCCACAGACCCTCAGCAGCTTGAAATGGACCACAGGCCGACAGCTCAAAGGGAGATATATTTCAAAACACATGAAATATGCTGTTTTGTGGCACCGGGGTAAAATCCGTTCAACCACCAGAAGCACCACAGAGTGCGGGCCGTCCAGTCGACTGTGGGGAGGTTATGAGGCGAGACGATGTGTAAATGTCCTCGCGTTGCGTTCATCGCGATCAGTGGTGGCGATTGAGAAGATTCATGAGCCTTAAAACAATGGTGGGGAAAGCCTTTAGCAAGCAGCCTCTGCACATTCAGGGGATATAAAAACAATTTCATATTCCATTATCTTTTATATAGTGGTGCAAGCCCCAACGGGTGCCACTGCGATACGGTTTGGAGGACAGACCATCCCCTGCTTAAGAGGTGGTAAATTTGTGAGAGCAAGGCAAGTGCATCGAGAGCTCCAGCCAAGAGTTGTTTGATAGCTGGAAGTGTAGCTTTAACACGGGCAGTTAAGTTGACCGGTTAATGTAGAGTACAGGACATTCGCACAGTACTTTAGCACAACTTAAGGACATAACGTGTACAATTCACTGCATCCTTATCTCAGCAAGATTACAGTTTTCTCCAGTGTAGAATGAGTTCTGTTGTGTGTGGAAAGACATCAGGGGCTCAATGTAAAAGGAGCAGAAACACTTTAAACAATCTTTTTAGCTTCTGTATTTACTGCAGCCTTGAATCCATTACTTTTATCGTCTATTTTCAGCATTTATCCATCAGCTAAATGTGGAGACGTCTCGACTCTCTTGCTAACTGCTTTTCACGCTCTCTCCCCAAAATCACATGTGATATCCAGTTGTTACAGCTGCACAGCAATGCATGTGAATATATTATAAAACAAAGCAAACTAAATCTAATGAATATTTTAAGTTAGTCAAGCTATGCTATAATTTTTCCATCCCCACACAACTTCAAAAGCACTCCCTTGAGTAGTACCCTGGTTTGGAACCACTGATTTAGACGCTCCTTTGGATTCAGCATTATAATTGCGACTCATGCAATGAAAACTGCTAAGCCTCCAGGCATAGAGCACATTATATTCTGTGTAGGATAAAATATATATTCCCCCCCCCCACCAAATCAGGAATGGATCACTGTTTTCAAGTGTCATTCATCGTTTATTAAGATGACATTTCCACAGTGAGCTAATGCACCAGGGTATAATCGATCTGCTGGCTGCTGCACTGCTGCATCTCTCAATCAAACTGTCCGGTCCGATAACACGAAGGATTTTTCACTGCACATTAAGACTTGAAAACAAGCCTGCAGCCATGATCACCCCTCATCTTGTAGCTGTGAACTCCCTCGGGGGTTGAAATCAGGTGGCAGAGGGGCTATATCACACTCTCACTACCTCTCCACTCCCCCCATCCTTTCATTGATGGCTATTTTTAATGGTATAATAACGCCACACATCCTGTATAGAAGCCCTCCAGAGAGACGTGGATCACTGTCACCTTGACCAAGCTAGGAGGCTGAGCCCAGCGCAGGGAGCCGCCCCGGCTCCTTCCCCATGGAATAAAAGCCCGACCTGCCCGGAACAATACGGCTACCTTACAAATTAGTGCTGGATCACTTGCTGTCCTGATGTCAGTGGGGAAAGAGGTACGACACAAAGGAATATTGTGTGGAATGTAATTGGTATGGCAAAGTGTGGGAGTAGCCTTAGCCTTCCAATTCTTGTATTTGTCATTGAGCAGTAGAAACTGCAACATGTGGTAAAAATACACAAATCTACAATGTTAGTTGTGCAACTATCCTTTGATTCTACTGTACCTCCTAATGGTGGCAGGTTATTGTTTCACTTCCAGAGACATTGACTCTGTGTTCAAAATGTCACACGAACATACTACTCATATTATAAACATCAGTATGTAGTGCGTTCACACTGCGTAGTTTGTTGATTGTGAGACTTTGAGCCGAGCTACAAGCTGATAATATGCCACTTTATTAAGTATGCAGTGCGTATGTAATTAAAAACAGCCATTCAGCCAGATGTAGATGTCTGTTTACAACATGTGTTCCTGTGAAGACCCGTGGTAACTTTGTTTTTAGGATAAGGTTTATTTTCATCACACCAATTATTCCATTTGAGCATATTAGCATGTGAGAGTTTTGGCTCATCTGTGTAATGTTATGTTATTTCTTGAATTAATGTACATTCATTGGGATGAACTTTAATTGTATCTCTCTTTTAGTTTCACCGTTCCCCAACTCATCCGTCTGCAGATCAAAGAGCATTTCTCTGTGAAGTTAGAGAGAGCATGGTGTGAATGTGACTCGATCGCGACACCGCCAACTGTTTTATGTCAGCCAGTAAGCACTTTAAGTTTGGGAAATTATTGAACGAATGTTTGAAAAAAACAATTATTGCCAATTTGTCTACCAAAAATGAATAATCATTAATAATAATTAATAAAGTTTCATCAGCTGGTTTACGACCAACTTCCTGCAAAGCTAACACCATTCCCTTCAGCCTCAGCTGCTCAACCTGATCTCATGAGAAGAAGTATAAATAGCACTTCTTTGTGCGTCATTATCACACATTTTAGGTTTGGTTTAATGCCACGTCGTCACCGGCAAAGTGTCCGTGTTGTGCTTGGTGTTACAGTTTCCTGGTTATCAGTCCTGTGTTTGTTTGACTCCACTAGACACTGTGTTTTTCCCAGAAACACCCTGTTCACAGTCTCAGTTACATTTACACAAGTGCATATCAGCAGGTTTGGAACTGAGAAAGACCATGTATTTCATGCAAATATTGGATTCCTTAGAAATTGGCTGCTCCCACCTTCAGGCCGATGGAGAGATACAGTAGTGGTATTATGAAGAATGACAAAGATGTTAGGATACTGTTTGAAAGAATTGAGGAGCAGATACACTTTTTACGAATGAAAACAAATGCTTTAAGGACAAAACAAATACATCAGGCATACTACCATTGAGGAATAAGCAAGGAAGCGTTGTGTCCATCGCACAATATTTGACCAGAAAGCTCTTACAGTCATATATGGGCCCTCACATTTCACTCCGCGTGTTGCCTTTTTCAAATCAAGCACCCATCATTGCACTTCAACCCTCATTAGTGTCAGCAGTGGCCAGAGCAGGGGGTACATTTAGCACCTTATAATTATCTCAAAGGGGTCTGGGGAATTAGGGGGGATGAGGGTGTGGAAGATGTCAAAAAATCCAATAAGTCGTCATCCTTCCGTTTTCCATATTCACAGGATTTCTATTTTCTTCACTCCAGTCTTGAGGGTCTTTCCCTCTTTTTATTTTTTTTTAAGTCACAGCTTTTAAGAGATGATTAAAATCAATAGTGGGGTAAAGCTCAGCATTCCCAGTGTGGATATTTAACTGCGTAGTTGGGATTCAGCTCCAGGCCTCTCTGTCAGATCACTGAAGGTCTATTTAGTCATTCTACAGGGAGCCTTTCTTCCTTTTCCCCCCCTCTTTATTCTTCTTTCTCTGTCTCCTTCCCTCCCCTCCATTTCTTCTTACCACGGAATGTGAGGAAATGATTGGCAGATGACTCCTGGGAAAAAGAGCTCAGGCCTTTTCCTCTCTCAGAGCTCTCAGGATCATGACACTCAAACACACTGACAGGCAAAGTGGGCACACACAGACACACACACAAATTAATTTCAAAGGCAAGTCACACAGATCCCTGAAGAAAAATAAGGAGAAATACACACACACACACACACACACACACACACACCGACTTGACACTATTCCTATGATCCTTGACAGCTTAGTATATGTAAAACAATTGGGATATATTTGCAGATGTGAAATTAAAGAAAGCTTAATTACTCAATATTAGCAGCAGCTGACACCACAGGAAATAATGGTGTCCCCTTGCAGTCACCACATCTCACTGTTGCCAAGGTATTCAAGCTACAACAGTTAATACAAAGGCAGCCATTACAAATACTGCGAACAATTCTGAAATATGTAATTCTCCATCACCATACATAAATAAAACGGAGTCAGAGAAACTCATCAATACCACCAGCACCAATGCTCCAAAGCAGGAGACACTCTATACATTGATTCTCTGAAGACCTGTCGGGCTAAAAGAGGAAGCGGTCCATGAAATAAAAACTAAAAAGGAAAACTCCTAATAGCGCACAGCCAGCAACAACGAACCACAAGTGGATCCACTTGATTCCACGACAATAACTTCAAGCATCCGCCACCGTCGTAATCACAAATCCTCAAAAGGGAGTCAAGGGTGCTCCGCCGGCTGATTGTCTCGGAGCGCTTGATGAGCCGCCATTATAAAAGATGAGAGGAGACTGAGGGGTGGGTAAAATAAATAAAATACAGAAAAATAAATCAAAAACTTTAACAGGGCCAGAGGGAAATACTAAACGAATCAACTCCACTCTGTTGAAATGACAGATGAATTAAGCCCTCTGCCAGTGATTCATTAAAGGAAGAGATTCTAACTAATGGGACCACACAGAGCAGTGTGGAAGGCCGGTACTAACTGTTGTGTACATTTCCGGCTCCGAACACAGCAGAACCACTGCGGTCTCAGGTGCAACCCCCTTGTTAGATGCAGTGGTCGATCTTGTGATCACTGCACACAGGCTTTGCTCATTCAGGAGACGGTGGAGGGAGGAGGAGCTCTTTGTTCACGCTCATAGGACGATACATCTATAAACCACTGTGAAGTAAGATTTCACGTGAATGCTAATATTTCAGATTTTGCCAATGAAAAGTGAGGGCTCACTCGGGAAGTTACTTCAGCAGATAGCAGCAGCAGCAGCAGGTGCTGATGTGTTTCTGTGATGCAAGGGGTTCGGTGGTTAAGCGGGGAGGAGGAGGAGGGGGAGGGCGAGGTGGAGGAAGAGGAGGAGAAGAAAATGAAGCCTCATGATTGTATTTTTTTTGATGTTCTCCTTATTAAATGGACATTTAAATCTGTGTATATTAGGCATGTAAAGCTGCCATGTCATTCAGGAGTTGCCAGAGAAAATCTTCACAGCTCATTCTCTGTGTTTATTTTTATTTGCCGACAAAATATATGAAAAGAACATAACATTTAAAGGCATGTAACTTCATTAATCAAATGATGAAGCATAAAGAAAAGCTTCGGAT
Source organism: Melanostigma gelatinosum (assembly GCF_949748355.1). NCBI lineage: Eukaryota > Metazoa > Chordata > Actinopteri > Perciformes > Zoarcidae > Melanostigma > Melanostigma gelatinosum. The sequence continues at coordinate 6,080,413 of NC_136653.1, forward strand.
GAGGTTGCAGGAGGAGGTCCATGAAATGAAATTGGTCTGAAGTGTAAGAAAAATCTGAAAAACACACCTGGCAATTTTGCATTTCATTTCAGGGACATCAGAAAATCTGTTTACGTCAACTGTCAACGCATGCACAGTGCCAGGCTCCAATATGGGAGCATTAGGTAAAAATAGGACCTTTGAATGTACTACTTTACTTTGTCATGTGCGGTGCAGAATGAACAAGACTGAAGGATGAACCTCGTTAAATGTCTGAATATTGATCTTAAAACCGTGTGTTTTTGGCTCCTTACTTTACACGTTTTGACAAATCTGCATCATGAGAAGTCATGCTGCTTTACAGTTCCTGTTTGCAGTGTACAGACAACAAACACCTGGATTACTTGTGATACCTCTAAGGCTGATAAAAGGCTTTGTGCACGTCTATCCTCCTCCTCCCACCACTGTAAAGTTTGAAGTCTACTTTGTGTAGCAGTGTGTCTGTCTGTGTGTTTTCATTCGAATGAGTTATGACTGAAACAATTTACCTCAATTGTCAGACTGCTACTCCTAAATCAGGTGACAAGGATGCAGTTCCTTTTGGTCTCAGGCACATTACGTTCATATCCACATATTGTATTTGTATTCATTATCATATAGAGATACTGTATCATTTTAACATGGCTGGTAAAGAAAATACCTCATGAAGTAAAAGCTGAGAAGTGTTGCACTAAAAGCTCCACTGCTGTAGTGTAGATGTGTTCATCTGCATTTCGTTGTTTCTATATAAGCAGCTTCTCTGCTAATGAGCTGCTGCTCTGCTGGGTAGCTCAACAGAGGAGAGCTGATTGGTGGGTTTCAGGCACGTCTAATGTCTTGACAGACACGAGAACAAACTCAGAGTGGCTTATTCAAGTGTGTTCTTTTTTTATAGTTGGTGACTCTGGGGAAACGGCGTGACCACCATCATTTGGCTTTTTACTATTCCGCAGCTAAAAGAAGTAAGAAACAGAAACATTAAGAATCGCCGCATTTCATGGATATCCTCCTTTTAAAGACATATGTCCTGGGAATGTACTGTCGCCAGCCTTTTTTCTGCTTTTTCATACTGCACATTACAGTGTACAGTACGATCTGGGACGATGAGTAAAGCAGATCTTCCTTGTTTGTGGAGGAGTTAGAAGTAGAGTTTTGTAAAATTAACAGTGCTGACAGCAGGTTCCTATTTTGGTCCTTGACTATTTATGAACTCCTACGGAGATATGTGCAATCAAAATTGAATTTGTGCAACCTCGGTGAGATTTCACCCGGCATGGATTTCTTTCATGAATACTGCAAAGAGGAGCTTTTTCTCTGGAAGTTGCCACACTTGTTGGTCTCTAGACATGAGAGTCCAACATGTACCAGCTGGCATCAGCTGTGAAGCAGTCACCATGACTGAGTACAAATGAGCCTGTACGTACCAGATCAGACTTGCCATTGTTCATCTGGTGAAGTTATATGTGCGCATGTTTGATACACACCAACCTTGTAGCTTGTATGGGCAGTTCACCCACACACACATGCTTTGGTAAATGAGAGCCCTCTCTAGTTGTTTACAACCCCGTTCCATTAAGGATAGCCTGCTGGTTTTCATGCAGGACAGTATCTATAAACACCAAGGTTGTTTAAATCCAAAGCGCTCCACCCAGGAACTCGGTTTCACTACTCAACCGGGTTTTTTTTTCGTCATCCTCACCCGTGGCTTCCTGTTCAGCTATTCAGTATCATCATGTGCCCGCCCTGTTCAGCTGGCCTAGTTTGGGTACCGGGGAGGGAGAGCCCGCTGGCGGGGAGGTGGTGGCAAGGAAAAAAGGAAAGGCGAGTGCCGGCTGCCGGAGGGAAAACATTCCTGGTTCAAATGATGCATAAACAAAGTAAGCACAGTTCAGTGTTTGGTTAAACAGGCCTTTTGGAGTAAAACACTAAAACACCATCTGCAAACAAGACACATCGTCAGAGCGGGAAGCAAATAACAGCAGCTTCATGTGACACAGCAGCCAGGATCCACAATGTCAATACCACTTAAACTGGCGTTTAATTTCAACGTAAATAAGGAATCACTGAAGCGGCGGCGGAAAAAAAAAAAAAGTTAGCCGAATGCATATCAGTGCCGAGTATCCAACTTCAACATTTCCCCTGACTCGACAGTACCGGCAGAAATGAGGGCTGGATGTAATTCAGCCTTCCTTATAGATCTCATCTCTGTGGCACTATCAGTCCACTGCTTGGATTTGTAAAATATGTGTGTGTGTGTGTGTGTGTGTGTGTGTGTGTGTGTGTGTGTGTGTGTGTGTGTGTGTGGGGGGGGGTGTGTGTGTGTGTGTGTGTATGCAGATCACTTGTAATTCAAATTTTGGTACGGACAATGTTTTAGCTTCAGTTTGATGCACAAACAAAGAAAGAAAGATGGTCTTGGATCCGGACAGTTGTGTCCACATACTAGTCACATTACAGACGTCGTGATGTGCTTGTTGAACATATGTTGATCAGAGTGATCACAGTGTATAACAGCAACTCTACTGCTGTACACTGCCAGCAGTAGACAGTGTACCAGACTGCTGTCTGCTGTTGGAGAACGCACCCAAACGAGTCTGTCTTGAGGGCTTCAGCAGACATAATTGGGAGACATGGAATATTATAGTAGTATTACAGTATGGAATACTACCTTCATGACCCAACATCAACTCATGCTCTTGTGACTGAATGGGAACTATAAGAAAGCCCAGACACTGACTTCCTTGGTATGTCACCATAGCATTGTTTGTTTGTTTTTGTGTGTGTGTGCATCAACAATTGTTTCTCAGGTTCCGTTAGAATGTGTATTATTGAATTGTCTTTTCTTGTCTTTTAAAAATAGCTAAATGGATATTCATTGACAATTCCCTAAAAATGTTGGGTTGTAACATTACTCCACCAATCCACAAAACAAAGACTGAGCACAATAGGCTACGTGCAGACACACAGTGAAAGCAGTCTCGTTTCACTGACTCTACACTATGGAGCTGCAGGCGGACACACACACACACACACACACACACTGAGGCTTAAACCCCTTGGAGAGAGTCTGTTGGCAGTAATACAGAGAAGCCTTGCCAAACCTCCTCCCAGTTTTAACTTCTTAATGGGGATACGACAGCCAATCTACCTGAATTAATAAACCTCTTAAATATCAATAATCCCCTGAAAACAAGCCGTGGTGCTGTGTGGAAGTTTAACATAATTGGAAACTGTAAGTGTCAATTTAACTCGCAGTCAGGCAGTTCCACTGGCACTACTGTAAGTGGCACAAGTTCACTTCTAGTAGCATTGTCAATGTCAACGTCGCCTTCAAATACACTGACCATACATCTGGTGAAAGTCCGACCACATGTTTTTAATGTGTAGTTGTGTTACTGGCGAAATGGTCACACAATCCAAGCTTTCCAAGCTGGCTACACGGCATTCCATTTATCCAATATTTTCTCTTACAATTAAACCAATAAGGCAGAGTAAACAAACAAACCATCAGGCCGAAACATTGCAAGCTAAACAACGGGCAAACTGAGATTTGCACTCTTCAGTCTCAGGCCAGAGGGCATTTGGTAAGCTCCTATTGTGGAGCTTCTTCTGAAGCTTGTCTTGAACAGAGGAGGAGAATCTTGGAGGTGGAAGTGTGTTGTGTATTGACCTTGGGCCTGGGCTCGGCAGAAGAACTTGAACGGCTTCAAATGCAGCCAAGCACTTTCATGTGGGGGGAAATAAAGGCTGCCGTGTACAGGTAGTGTATCGTCCAGCTTCCATTTAGTGTAAAGGCCTTGAAGTCCATGGTAAACAGCTATGTTATGCACTTGGCATGTGACACATGAACACAAACACAAAATGTCACGGTCGTATCAAGGAGACAGAGATGGGCGCGGACACATCAAACGGTATCTTGTCACAAATTACGAATACTTGCTCTCTGTCCGTGGTGGGCTGGTCCTTGCTGGAGTCTGAGCCGAAGGTGTTTCGGGTGAACCGCCATGATGATGGTCGCCGTTTATTGTGAAAGGTAAGATAGGAGGGAGTGGTTTAGCACGGTTGAAAGGAGTGATAAAGTTGGCTGTCTTGGTTCGGACTAGAGAGCCTCCGTGTTGTTTAACACTATAATGTATGTTTAGAATACGTTCATTCCAATCACAATGTGGTTGGTTGAAGCCTTTATTCTTGGTGTGAAAGCTCAGATAAACCTTGTTCACGCCAAAAAAACACAGTTCAACAAAAATATATTGAAGTGCAAATAATTTTCATGAAAAACATACGCCCCAGGCCTGAAATATGTAAGGTTCATAATGAAGGCAAATTTACAAACATACAACACAGTAGAATGTCTTCCAAATTTAATAATTTGTGCATTATTCAACACATTTCTCTTTCAATCGGCCTCGCAGGGCTGAAAACAGGTCGAAGAGACGACCTGATTGGATTCCGAAGGCTTAGTTCTCCAGCGAGAGGTGGTGAGTTATTCAGCGAGGTAACTAAAGGTTGCGTGTTTGTGCTGTGGAGGAATTCAGATGTGGAGGAAAAAAGAGACAAGATAAAAGGTGGGAAAGTGTAGAGGGAGAGGGGAGCTCACTGCTGAGTATACTGCTACGGTTATTTAGAAACGAATGTGTGAGTCTGGATGTACAAGTGGGGTCGAGGCACGGCTACCATCCTAAATTTCTGCTGAAAGAGAAGCTAACCTCCTTGTCTAAGGCCTGTATTTGGATAAAACTGCATACAGTTTAATCGCTAAATCACTGAGAAATCCTGGTGTGTTTACCTCGACCTAAATCTCCACACGGCAGGATGTCTCAACCAGAGGAGGAAGGGTGTGATCAGGCTGGATCTCAATAATTCAGGGCGGTCCACTCCTCACCTCAGCCTGCGTCACTCCCGAGAGCTCAGCCTCGACTCGTGTACCGCACCACCACCAGGACAGAGTGACGTAGCGTGCACCCAGTTAGCCTTCACACCGTGCACATGAACAAGTCACGGCTGCTGTTACAACTCAAATACTGCAGACGTGGTTGGGGGGGGTAATCGAAGAGGTGAGTGATTACGGGCTGGCACGCCTCAGCCCTCCAGCTCTGTCAGTCGATTAAATATTATTGTGTGTTGCTTTCACAACATTAGCTGATTACTCCGCAGGCTCTACTTACGCGGTGTTTTATGGCCGACAGTAAGCCTAAATCATTGCCATAATGCTGGTGTAATTCAACCTAATGATTGTTATGTAATTGTACATGCAACCGAGGTGTTATACTTCCCTGTGAGTATGTTGATGCTGAACAGATGCTGATACGACAACTCAACTTGGTTCCAAACCTTTGATTGTTTTTTTGGATGCTTGCGAATGCAAAACTACACCTGTCTTACTGGCCGAAATCAAAGTAAGGCTTCGAATTAGACATCGTAAAATTCACAATTTTTGCCCGAATGTATTTCTGGCGTCAATTCAGATGCGATCCAGAAAGTCACTGGGTTGTGTTTCAGAATGACATTGAAAGCTTTGTAGCTTCTCCAATGGAATGGATCCAATTCAGGTATAGCAGCAGCCAGCAGGCTGTTTGTACCGTGTACAACTAAAGCACACCAGACAGATCCAAACTGAAACACTGAGAACGTCAATAATTGCAGCAGCAAACTGCAGAAAATGTCAAATCAAACCACACATCAATTTTTAGCAACGAGAACAAAACTGGCTCTTTGCCTGGTTGCATTCCCTGAGGGTGTATTTTTCATTTTCCAGAAAAGGAAAAACAAAGACCATTGTGAGAATATCCACTTGCTAATTTGAAAAGCAAACTAAACAGGGAACACAGCCGCCTTGAAGACAGCTGTCAGTGTGACAAGAGGTATTATCAGGTGGGATTTAAATTGTTATGCTGGAGGCAGCCAGGCGGTGTCCAGAAGGGATTTGAAAAGACAAGGCTTGGGAAGGAGGGGGGGGGAGTGTTTAGTGTCTGTCACTCAAACATACATTTTATTTCTACCAGGCCTTTATGTAAAAGTTTCTCTGCTGAATATTCATGAAGTACAACTTAACGACTCAGAAAAACAGGAGCTACGCCACAAGCAATTATATAACAAAGGTAAGCACTGGCTCGTGTACAGTACAGGGCAAGTTCAAAGTTTCACAGCTACCGTATTTGCTTCTGGGCGGGTATAGAGGGGAACAACCGGGCCCATGAGTAAATGCTTTAAGCTTAACACATTGAAGTGCAATGGTAGCATGGATTTCATTCAGGACTTTTTAGAACGACATTCACGTTATTCTTCCCAACAGAAAGTTACAGGACGACAGGATCAGATGCCTAAAATATCCATCCTGAAAAAAAAAACACAACAGAATACTTTTGAAATCCCTTGTTGTAAATTGTGAAGAGGAAGTCATGAATTTGAAATGTTGAAGACTTAAGTAAGCTTTTTAACCAGGACCAGCGAGAGAGCTAAAGCAATGTGATCATGAGCTCGGCCAATGAACCAAAGTGTGAGAAGCCCATTTGTGTGTGGTCTCACAATGTGCTTCTTCCACCACAGATACTGGCACACAGAGGTCAGACCGTTGGAGTAGCCAATTAGTCACCTCACCCTTGATATGCACGTTACCAAGACAACACAGGTACAGCAGCTATGGACCAAACCAGATATTTATATCAAATTTGACTGTGTTGGAAGCTGCAATGTTCAGGAGAATATGAACTGTAAATAAAAATATTAACCGACCAGCAAAGTTGACAGGACCTTTATTCGGTGAGTAGCGTCTGCAGGTATTTCTTCATTGTTTTGTATTATTTACTTTTTTTACGAGATTGTGTGCTGAATGGGGAGCCAGTGGAGGTTTAGAAGGAGAGGGGTGACATGATCTCTGGAGTGGATGAGCAGACGGGCAGCTGACTCTAAGAAGGCTAAGAAGGAGAGGGAAGACTTCTCATCAAATGAAAGAAGGCTGTATGTATTTAATGTGGTTGACGCGATGTTCGAAGGAAAAGGGTGTTGAGGCTAAAAGAGTTGGCGGAACCGGAGTGGACGAGGCCGCGTGGTGTTGAGAGCATCTCTGTGTTACTGCATGTATTCTTTAGGGCGTGTACTGCGAGGCCGTCTGTCTTCAGTGAGCTGCTCTCGTTGGCGTTTGTGCGATTTCATCAGATGGATTTAAGGGGCGAACCAAGGAGCCGTGTGGCTGAAAGAGACAAATGTGGTTTTGAGAGGGGCAAGCTGATTGAGGCAGGAGGACAGGGTTTCATTGTAGAGGGTGAGGGCGGATCGTCTTTCAGTGAGGCGAGCTGACCGGGATGAGGGACAGACGGACATGATATCATGGAGTGTCATGGTTGCGGACGGGGATGTCCACGTCTTTGATAATGGCCAGGGGGTCCGACATGGTGAACTCAGAGCCAGAGAGGTATGGTATTCCTTACAAATTCCTCCAGAGCACAAACACACAACCTTTAGTTACCGAGCCACACACACACTGGTCTGACACTGTGGGGTCACTGATCACTGACCCCTTTGTCTATCAATATAAGACGTTGAATTACCACGAAGAGATTGAATTGCCTCAGTTATGTACACGGGAAACAAGCTAAAAAGGCAGCCTAACAAGGGTAAGCGCTGGCGAGGCAAAAGGCTGTGAGCACCATCAACCATATGCCAGCATCCGCCTACACTTCCCAGCAGGCTCTGCCCTCTTGTTGCAGACCTGTTTGCTGACTGCTGCCAATATTCACTGGCAGGAACCTTCTGCAAGACGTGCATCCAGTGAGCACCACAGTCTAACACCTTTACTCCAGGAGCAAGTCGGCCTTCATTTCAATGTGCACCGATCCTCAATAACACAGCGGATTAAACGGTATCTCTCACATAATCGCTGCGGTGCTATGACAATATAGTGCTGAAGATTAGAGCGCTTACATAATCGAAACAATTAGACCAGCAGCCGATTACATGCTCATATTCCTAATCACCATGTGAATCTATCCTCAATGAGCGTTTCGGTTTCCAGCCCTTGCAGGATTTAACTTCTTTTTTTTAAATTTCCTCTCATGTGCGTCGCCATTGATAATCTATTTCAAATAGGTTCTCACATTGAGCACGTACAGCATATAAAGTCAATATGGCGCTCGGCAAGACTCGGCAAGATTCAGAGGTGAAATCCAGTAGGCTGGCGCAGCAAGCGGCTTACCCTGTGTTCTTATCTCTTGGCAGAGCAAAGCCGAGTCGCTCGGTGCCACATGGCACCCGGATACGCAGCGAGACACAGTCACGCAGTCACACACACACACACACACACACACCAACACACATATAGACACACGTTGGCTCCTGTGATCTGTTCCCCAAAAGCACTTCCGTAGGTTCAAAAGAGTGAGTAGCAATGATTCAGGGGCTGGAGCAGGTTCTGCTCCGTTACAGCAGGGTAAAAGAAGGGGATGTGGTGGTTTTCTCTTGGTTTTGCTGATCTAAATCTGGCTGTGCTTCCTCTTTGTAAACTCATAGACGGGGTGGGAGGGCTGCTTTCAACTTTGAACTAATTACCTGTTCAAAAAGATTTAAATCAGTAACCTAATCCAAATATCCCAATATGAACGTAATGCAATCTGATTTCTCTCTGTTGCTTTTGGATTACCTCAATACCAAATATGAAAGTAAAGACCAGACAAAATCTGAAAGCAGAAATGGGGAACAACATCACAGTTCACTGCAAGTGTTACTGAAGCAGCAGTATCCATCGACAGTCAATTAAATTAACCTACATGCAGAATGTCATTTCTTACATTTTTGTCTTTTTTTAGCTTCACTTGTGGTTTTTGAATGAGGATTTTAATGTCTGTCGTCATATTTTATGATGTCATCACTCTCGAAAGATGGGAAAAATAGGATTTTTATGTTATTGTGGTTATAAAATGTAATTGATGGTGCTGTTGGATTGCTGGTAGACCGCCCCGTTAATACAGCTGCATGCCTCCCTCTGTGTTTTTTGACTGCAGTGTAAATGTTTTTGAAAGGCTAAAAGCCACAGCGGTAGGTAGAAGAACTGGTTAAAATGGGCAACTTTCAAACCCTGCATGAGTACCAAATATCTAGTAAGATGGGAAAAAATGGATGAAAACCTCCAACAGTAACACCCGTTTCACCCTCTATAGTGGCCATCAGTCAGACAGGCAGCAGGGAGAGGGAGTGGCAGGGCTGAATGGGTTCCAACCTCAATTGCACACTAGAGGGAATATTTAAAGGAGGAGGGGGGAGTACATTAGTGGAGCCAATTAGGATTATTAGCAAGACGTGTTTTATTCAGCTAGGACTAAAGCAAATTGCTAAATTGAGTGCAGAATTACTGACAGCCGAAGTGCACTTGCCCTTTTTTCAGCCAGTATGTATTGTGAGAAGCAGTGTTGCTATACATGCCTGAACTCAGAGGGACACGAGTGATGTTATACGTGATTCAAAGTACATTAGCAGCGCAAACAGGAAAGACAATAATCGTACACGATTAACACATTAGGTCGATAGTCACAGATCCTTTCACAGCACACATTTTTGGCTTGTTAAAGCAAGGGAAAGCACAGGTGTTATTAAGGTTATTAACAATGGCTCCATGGACGTGCAGAGTCACACAAGTCATTCAAGTCTAGCAAGAGGCGGGCTTTACTACTTTACCGCTGACTTCCTGTTTTGATGCCGTTATATGTGATAGGACCGGACAGAAGAAAGGTTGACATTAACGTTTTTTAATTACTATTAAGTGTATCATTTTTCATCCCCATCCAACAGCAGAGCAACAGAAAGAGCTCAATGTCCCCATTGAATCTGTTTTCCCCTGCTATTTACATTTGATCGCCTGGTTGCCTGGAAAAACTCTGATAGGTGAGATATGAGCACATCACTTTCTAAAAAAGGGCACATCAAAGATGAATCTATCAAGCATATAAAGCCAGGTATTCATATCACCACAACTGATGTGTCATTCTCTGCTTCTCAGTGTTGCTCTCACGTTCTCTAAAGCAGAAAGGGTGATGGCAAGGAAACAAGCCAGCTAATAATACGTGTAGAAGAAAGCCCGTTGATGAGATCCGAGGGAATTCAGGCGAGGAGGGGGGAGGGGGGGTAGCAGACTCCTATCAAACGCCAACGCTCCCTGCCACAGTGTCTGCAGGTTGGCTGTATCTCCCTCGTGTTTACGGCGGGGGGAATAGTCTGAAGCGGCACTGAACGGCGTTGAAAGAGAGCCTTCAACGTGACAACATTGTGTCGTCCCGGAGTAACAGCTAATGCATGGCACCTCGAACTAAATCATTTCATTTAGAGCCTCTGATGTGCAGACAGAGGGGATGTAGAAATGCATTTCAACACCAAGCCTCTCAATTGCTCGCTGTCCCCGCGAACATAATGAACAGATTACCGTTCACATGACACTCCTCTGACAAGTGCCTGGCACCTTGTGGGGGATGTTTTCACTGCACCGCCTCTCATTCCATGCTCCAGGCGAAGAAAAAAACAAAAGGAATGACCGAAACTAGTTTAGTTTAGCCACAGGAAATAAAACAACTTGCTAATTAGGGGAGTAATGGACTGAGGCAGACGGTATTGCCTGAGTGGACGGCTTGGGGAGATGGAGAGAGGTTGAAATGCCAAGTGTCTATATCCCGGCACCCTTAGGCCAAAGTCCTGCAGACACTGCAAGTCTACACCCAATTTACCAATTGCTTCTTCTGTCCTGACTGGGGTTAATAAAATGCTAACAATCTCAATATCCATGACGGCCCTTTGCTAACTACTTCCCCTCTGGTTAAATTCTCCTCTCCTTTTCTCTCCCACAGAAAGAGACTGTAACTCCTGCCTTGGCTTAATCAGGAGGAACGCTTATTAAGGAGAAGCTCTCGGGTACTTCCTAAATTGGCTAGAGGACAGTCTCGCCAGTGCGATAACCGCAGATTTATGTCAGACTGAGGTGTAAATAGCTGCACTCCCTCTTCCCCTCCTTTAATTAAGCAAGCACATTTTCCAGGCCTTCGTCTTGTGCGCTGACCGGTCCGCTTCCCTCTGCTGAGCAAACGTTAGCTTACAAAAAGCAACTCAGCCATGTGCAGGACGGTGCACAGAGGAGCTAAAGATCGTGTTCAGATGGCTTAAAATCTCAGCGATTGTCCTTAACATTCTGTTTGTCCCTGTATGGGTTTGATGGGAGAGTTTCCGAGCAGATATATCACTATATTTTACACATTTTGTTGTCTGCTGTCTTTTTGAGCCAGTAATCCAGCCTGTTTGCGTCTATCAATGAGTAGTCATTCGCAGTGATACATGGCGGCGGATGTCAAATTACTTCTCAGCGTCAGATCAAGCTGAGCGCACAAGCAAAATGGAAATGTTCTACGAGAGTGTAATATCACTTTAAAAGCCTGAATCTGTACTTTGAAGACAATTCCATCTGTGGCCTCTCATCTCCCCGAGTTCTATTTTTGAAGCTCCAGATAAGAAAAAAAAGGTGCACGTCCCAACAAACTTTACACTTTCTCTTCGCTGCGGCTGTGCTCGTGTCTGTCAGGGAGAGAAAAAAATACCTGAGACGAGTAGCGGGAAAATGCTCTTGTGCCGTACACGAGGGGGTACTCAGCGTTCAGATTCAGCGTTCAATTTCCATCACTGATAGCGTTGCTATTGATTCAGAGTTTGTCCTGTGCTTGGTGCGCGGCAGACACAACAGATCCCTGGGTTTGGGAGCTGTCAGTCAAGGTAATCCAGGAGTCTTCTTCAGAGCCTGTCAGGGTGAAGAGCACCGCCTCACATTTCTCTCAAACGAGGAGGACGACAGAATCGGCCTAAAAGCTGTCTGAGAGGAGAGGAACGCTCCTCCTGAGACCAAACAGGCAAGAAAATATTACGGTACACTTCCGTGAAAGGGGCTTCCACTTTATTCCCATTTACTTATTTAAATCTGCATGCATAATGCTTTAGGCCAACAACAACAAATGTAGTGCTTTGCATCAGGTCATTCCCCATGTTGACTTTAGTCCATCCGTTGATGTTTCCTCGGCAGGTTTTCTCTTTCTCCGCACACGGTTTTGACATGAAGACATGAAGCAGTAGTTCTCTGAGGCAAAGCATCCACACTGCTAGGTTTCTGTTTTAAAACTCAGATATTTTGCTGGCTTTCCGCCCTCGCGTCCACACTTCTGTGTTTTAGAACGGATGAATGGTCACGAATGGTCATGAATGGTCATGTCAAATGCGTTTTCAGGCGTGGTGGGGTGGAGATTATTTCTTAAACGGCGCTAAAACGCTCACCGTTTCAGAATGCTGTATTAAAACTAAAACGTTGCAGTGCGGCTGTAGCTTTAGCTGCAGAATCAACACGACCTTTTATAAAGAACAGTGAGGGTGCAAATGTTTCCCTTCCTTCTGACACAGACTTGATTTCCAAAAACGTCTGACAGAAAGCTGTAATTGTTCACATCCAAGGATGACATGGATGCGTCACACAAAACCGATCCCACGGCATGCGGCCTATATGTTGCTCACCGGAGACGATATATCAAGACACTGGTATAACGGCAGCGTTGTAGATTGGCTGAACCCGAAGGTTTCAAGAAAGCAAACACAGATTCAGGCAGAATTTGAAAGCCTGTGTAGTTATTTAGAAAAATCATTTTGCTCTTTTCCACATGCATATACAGTAGGTTACATCCTAAAATAGATGTGAACAGTCATCTAAAACAGTAAGGTGTGGCTGTAGATACAGACGCAAATAGAAACAGGCAGAGGCACACACACACACACGCACACACGCATGCCGCATAAACACCAGTCACGGTAAAAATAAAGAAATAAAGAGGTTTTATTGTGCTGATAAAGGACAGGAGGCCCTGCTGCTTTGAAATGCTGAGTAGTGGAGGGAGAGCGTCTGCCACCACCCACCATGGATTAAAATGAGAGATGGGATCACTGGGATTGCTCCATTCACAACACTCCCACTTATCTGCTGCAATTAACATTAAAAGCCCCCCAACACAAATAAATGAAAACATGAGTGCCTCTAAATATGAATGCCGCCATATGTCGTGCTTTTGGGCTCTGTAAGCTTGTCTGTATTTGGCCTGTGTGTGTGTGTGTGTGTGTGTGTGTGAGTGTGTGTGTGTGTGTGTGTGTGTGTGTGTGTGTGTGTGTGTGTGTGTGTGTGTGTGTGTGTGTGTGTGTGTGTGAGTGTGCTTGCCATTTGTTACCCGGGGTATTGTGAAAACCAGTGTTCTAGGCAAGTGAGCTCTGAGGGGAAATCCACCCCAGAGGTTCAGAGAGCAATTAAAAGTCAATGGATCTCTCCAGCAGCCAAGCTGCTGGTTTCTCCACCTATTCGCACAGCCTCGTGCACAGGGGGTGGAAGGAGTACAGGGGGACGGCGGAGGGGGTTCCACACCATAATTTTCTACGAGTGATGAGCTGTGAAATGCAACAAAAGCCTCCCCATTACTGCGAGAGGGATTTGAAGCCCAGAGAGCAATTGAAGAGAAGAGGGGTAAAACGCCTTTTTCAAATAAAATACATGAGAAAGAGAAAGAAGAATTCAGACTGTGAAGGCCCATATCCCCGGTTCATATTATGCACGGGTCTTCAAATCCCAGTGAGCGCACTGAGCATTTAACAATGAGACAATGTGATATTTCTGGGTGACTTGCAGTCAATAGGGAGGGCCTTTAAGTTATTCAGAGGCTGAATCTGAGCTATGGGAGATCATTCCTCCCTTGACTTATATTCAATACAAATTTTCTGGGAATTCATCATGTCAAGTATCTGGAAACCAAAGCTGAAGGAAAGTGAGATATAATGTTTTCGTTTCCCAAAATGAGCCTTTTCTCCTGTTGACGTCATTCTCATACGCGTGAGAGAATATTTTCTTCAAGTCCCACTTTCACCGTCTAACACAGGGGTCTTCAACTAAAATTCCAAAAGGTCCAGATTGAGAAAATCTCCTCGGGCAAAGGTCCGAAACAGTCCAATAATATCTAACTTGCGCTATTTAGTGGCATATATATATATATGTATATATATATTCAAGAAGTCTAGTACCGGTAGTAACAACGTCTCTGTATAGTCAATAACTGTCAAATCAAATAAAGAAATCAATTATATTTCAACAATTATTATTCTCAGTTTTCAAATTTAACTGGATGGATTATAAATAATACATAGAAATACATGAATAAATGTTCTTCTCATTTAAAGTACAATGTCTGGATTAAAGAATAACTGACATAACAGAAAGCTTTTCAAAAATGTGCATCTTAAAATAAAGTAATTCATTTTATAAAAATTAATTTCACTGAATTGTCCTGCAGCTTTAAATTCAGTTCATTCAGGTGTGAAGTGATGTCAATCAAAAAAGCCACAATATAATATTTTTGTCATCTAAAATGAGAAATTAGTGAGCATGGATTTTATCTGTGGTTATTAACACTTGTTTCAGCTCTATTCTCTCTGGTAACATCATTGTTGGACAGTGAATTCATGCATTAGGATTCTGATCATTTTGGGCTCTTAGGTTTATTTTCTGTGTCTTCATTTAGATGTGAGTGGGTACATTTGCTCACAAGAGTTGAGCTTTGCCTCGTAGTGCGCTTCATTTGCCGCTTTTATCAATAGTTACGGTTTCTGAAAATATGAGACATGCTGGTTTTAACTGTCTGTGGGAAGAAATAACATATACGAGTCTGTTCATTCATGCTTACAAATTCTGTTCTCTCTGAACACGTTTCTCTTTTTGGAGAACATCATGTGAAATAACTTCTCTGATCAGCACTATATTCCTGCTCTTCTTTCTGTTTCCTCATCTCCTCCGTGTGTCACGGTGTGTATACATCTCATCTCACTCGAATCAGGAAACTTGACAGAATACTCATGTTTGATTGGTTGAGCTGCATCACGTGATGTGATTTACAACGCATGGTCGCCGTGTTTCCAGCACTGCTGAACAAGTACCGTAACGGCTGAATAAGTTGCGCCGGTTAAAGAATGAACTTGCTCTATAATATGTAGATTTCAAAATGATCTATCGGTTTGAGATCCTGGGTCCGGATGCAACTGCGTCTGGGTCCGGATCCGGACCACGGTCCGCCAGTTGGGGACCCCTGGTCTAACATATACAAAAACATCGGGGGTTAAAAAACACTGAGATTTTCCATTCTTCAGCATCTCCAAGTTTTCCTCTCCAAACTTTACGGCGAACGAGGAAATGTTTTGCTCCAAACTTTGACAAAAAAAAAAAAAAGAGTCGACAGAAAAGCCTGTGGGAAGCTGGAGTCAAGGAGGGCCCCCGTTATCTTGTTATGGCAGCGTAAACGGTGAGGCAACACTGAGCGCCTTGATGGAGCCCAGATAGACGAGTCACACGCTCACTCACACAACATCACAGCGACACCTGATGTTGTCTGCATTCCAACTTTTCTTTTGCAAACTTTCTTCCGTGGAAGTCAACATTTCCCTCCTGTTTGCACTTTTTAAACAACACTCGCTCATTTCCATTCCTGCTTAAACCATAATATGTCACACAACAGTGACGTGGTGATTGTGTTAAACGTGACAATGCTGCTGTTAATGACGATGATGAGGATAATAACGGCATAGAATATAAACCTCACCCTCTTAGTTACTGTAAACTATTGAAGAAGTAGATACAAACAAAAAAAACCTTGACTGCATTCAACATCTAAAACTAGTGTCCTCACTCGGTCTCAGACTGGACTGTGCAAGGCTGGGCCGCAACATGCCCATAACAGGAAGTGCCATAACACCTGTTTAATGGACTTCTCGTGATTTTGGCTTGGCCTGGCTGACAAGCCTGTTAGCGCCTGAAGACGTGGAAGAACGAGCGGCGGTTGGAGGAATAAAAGTAGAAAAACTATAAAAATTCAGACCGTGCCCGACACTCATGCAAAGTTTATGGCACAGGACGGGTCGGAGAGACTGTGATGAATTCCTCCCGTGACCGCGGTGTGTGTAACCCTCACATCGGGCAGAGAGACGCAGCCTGACAGTTCTGTGCCGAGTTCTCACTGTCCTGGTAGTGTTTCAGCTGAATGTATCAAGCCACAGAATAAAAGCTTGTTCATGGTCGCAGATTCAAGAAAGACAAATGCTGCATCCACTGTGTAGATTAATCAATGCTCGTCGCACTAATTATTGTGAGCAGCGTGAGCGTTCCAGATGGTTTCCAAATAATATTTTTGTTTAGCGCCCTGTAGTTATTTGTTTGACAGCTCGCTATATTTGCTGTTTAAGCTGGACTAACTACTACAGGCTTACAACATATCATGTTTTAATAAAGATTGTTTTTCAAAGATTTCAGTCGCTAGTGTTTATTCAGGTATGGTCTAACAATTACGCACGAGTGCAGTGCATTTTTGGGTTAGTTTGGGAGCCTCTGTAGCATGATGTTAATGGTGGTTTGCACTCCAGATAGCCATCTCCAATCCAACAAGAACAATGACTTGTGCTGCTAGATGGAGTGAATTACACACATCTCACCGTTTAGCTTGTTTTGCTTCATAACTTGTGCCTCTGGCGCAAGTTTCAGTGAACCTTTGATTTGGTTTGCTCTGGTGAAGATGAAAGAAGACACATACAATGCATCAAGCTGACTTAATGCTCTGATGTTAAACAGCTCCATTGAATGAGTAATTCGTTTTTTCAATGCTGGTTAATTGCTACTACATTTGTGGCTCTGGCCTTCATTAATGTCGATCAGAAGGCTTGAAAAGCCACCTTTGTGCAGTTTCGCCTTCTCAACAGCCAAACAGGTTTATGAGACCGGATGTCACAGACAACACTGTAGCCCTGTGAAAAAGCCACCGTCTCTTCCCTCTCATGCTCTCCCTTCTCTAATAACCCTTGAAACGACTGTTACAATATGGAATGAAGCATATTGCTGACGACAGCGCACTCGTTTCTCAGCGCAGAGTGTTGGAGTGTGGTGTCACAAAGGGGCGGGGCTGTTTGATCAAAATCAGCTTCGGAAAAGGTCAGATTTGTTTATCGCAATGTAAAATGATTGGGAGCCCACAGCAACCCCTCGCTCGCATTTATTGGCCTAAACACGTAGAAAAGCCCCTTGAATTGTGCTCGGATGGGTTCTTGGAAATGATGCTGGTCATGGCGACAGCAACATATTGACCCTGTTGTGGCTCTTAATGACCATCAGGAGTGTTGCTTGTCTACTCAGTGAACGTGCGACACATATTTTACCTTTGTGAGCAACAATCTTTTACTCCCTTTTATTCTATTACTCTTTACCGTCAGTTAAATGCAACACTCCGTAGAAATGTCTGTTCAACATCTTCTGACTATTGCAAGGGTTTTTGTTTTCTCTGCACATTTGTTTGTTCTGCCTCTTTCCTGGTCAACAATTACGGAGGCTGCTTGGCAATTGGAAGTGAAAGTTTTGACAGCCAAATTCATGAGGTTCATGTCAGTTCCAAAGCATTGAGAACTATTCGCATTCACAGCAGGAGGTCTTGTGAGTACTATATAAATCTAAATAGGTCTATATAGTAAAATTATATTCATAATAATAAATATAAAGAACGTATCGTACTATAGTTTTAATGTGGTCATATTTTATGCAGAGCCTTGACATCAAACATCATCATACAAAGCACAGACGTGGGGGGGTACTTTCTAAATCGCATGAGGTTGCCTGGTAATACTAGCCGTGTGCGAATAGGGCGTAAGACAGTATTTGTGAGCTACCTTCTCTTATCGCGGCACAGATTTAATGACCTTTCATCAGGGCTACAAAAGAAAGCCACACGCTGCACCACCTTTTTAATAATCTCCTTCCTTTCCTAATTTAGATTTGATTGGTTATGAAATGCGCCGGCCTGCCGGGACTCAGGTTTCAGCATTCATCAGCGTTTCCTGGTTGTAAATTGATGGCACAAATAGAGACATACAGTACTCCCATGCATGCATAAGGACATCGACACGGGCACGGTTAGTATGAATTATAGAGCTGCACCTAGAAAGGTTCTTCTTTTATGTTTAATGCCATACGCATCAAAAAAAGAACCAACACATGCAAGGTTATGCTGCTTGATAAATTGTGTGTTGGAATAACTGAGTGGCTGTTAGTTCAGTTTTTAAAAAATGAAACACTGATAACTCCCATGAGAGTCCTTCTCAACAATCAGCAACTGGATGTGCCAGAATTTTCTTCAATTAAACAAAGATAAAACAGAAGTAATTGTTTTCGGTACCAAGGACGAACAATTGAAAATCACCGCTCAGCTTCAGTCACTGATGTTAAAACCCACAAACCAAGCCAGAAATCTAGGTGTAGTTATGGATTCAGACCTCAACCTGAACAGCCATATCAAGACAATTACAAAATCAGCCTCCTATCACCTGAAGAATATATCAAGGATTAGAGGACTTATGTCTCAACAGGATTTGGAAAAACTTGTCCACGCATTTATCTTCAGCAGACTGGACTACTGTAACGGTGTGTTTACAGGTCTCTGTAAAAAGTCCGTCAGAAAGCTGCAGCTGATTCAGAACGCTGCAGCTCGAGTCCTCAGTAAGACCAGGAGGGTGGATCACATCACTCCAGTTCTGATGTCTTTGCACTGGCTTCCTGTCCAACAAAGAATTGACTTTAAAATCCTGCTGTTGGTTTACAAAGCACTGAATGGTTTAGGGCCAAAATACATCTCTGATCTGCTGCTACCTTATGAACCATCCCGACCCCTCAGGTCGTCTGGGACCGGTCTACTTTCTGTTCCCAAAGTCAGAACTAAACATGGAGAAGCAGCGTTCAGTTTTTCTGCTCCACATATCTGGAACAAAGTCCCAGAAAGCTGCAGGTCTGCTGAGACCCTCAGCTCATTTAAATCAAGATTGAAGACTTTTCTGTTTGCTGCTGCCTTTAATTGAACCACATTCAATTCATATATTAATCAATTTCCTGCATTTCTGCATTTTACTACTGCATTTTATTTCTTACACTGTTTTTTAATTGTTTTTAAATCTCCTTTTCTTTCGCCTTGTGTTTTGATGCTTTTAATGGTTTTATGTGAAGCACTTTGAATTACCTTGTTGTTGAAATGTGCTGTACAAATAAACTTGCCTTGCCTTGCCTTCTATATATATGGTACAGGAGCTTGAAATGAGGAAAGCTCAGCTAGTTCTCTCTGCCAGCACTGACTTGTCTAAATGTAACACTTGCATTTACTACTTTGTCACTTTTTAAGCATGGAGGTTCTTTTTGGACAAGTTGCTCAACGAGAATCAGCTTCTTCTGCAACTGTACACCTTTTTTTGTATGAAGTCAAAGCTCCCCCCCCTAAATCCACCACAAAGTCAATCATCGACTGGTGGAAGCTCTGCGACCTGTCCAGGCTTTTAAAGGCCAGCCTGAGTCAAACTGGAGGGGAAAGTGAAATCTCATATGATGGCAGATTTTTGTGCCAGAGTTCAGTGAATGCCAGCTTATTGCTATCGAAAAGGTCACCGAGCTAGAAGCAGAATAAAAAGTCTTCACTGGGGAGAGTGGTGTGTGTGTGTGTGTGTGTGTGTTTGGGGGATGAAGGCTGCCACCTGAGGTAACATATAAGCACCACACCCTCCAGCTGCATCTCTCTCTCTCTCTCTCTCTCTCTCTCTCTCTCTCTCTCTCTCTCTCTCTCTCTCTCTCTCTCTCTCTCTCTCTCTCTCTCTCTCTCTCTCTCTCTCTCTCTCTCCTTTGGTGTCGGCTTTGGTGTCTGTTACCTTCAGCTCTCCAGGAAGCCGTCGCAGGCCTTTAAAGTACACCCGCCTCTGCGAGCACGGAATCAATTACCAGAGAGATGAAATTCTCCGATAACGCGGCCTAATGATAATTGGCCCGAATCTGCAATGATCTGACTTACGATACAAACCACTATTGGCACTGCAGCAGCGCATTGGCAGCCAGAGTAGCTGGAATATCAATGATAATTGTTCTGATGTTGATTCGGAGCCACGTTACTGCCTGAGGTAAACAGAAACCGATTGCAGAGAATTGGGCTGTATGGCAAGCAGCAGGGGTCATATTTCCCTCATGTTTGTGTGATTACAGTACAGCGGAGAGAGTAAATGGTTATGTGGGAGCAAACCACACCTGTTTCATTGAAGCACTCGTATCACATTGACTGCCGGAGACACGAGGGCGACAGCGCTGCGCAATCTCCCACTAATTCAATAAGCGCTCATCAGACTGTTAAAAGGCGAGCAATAATACAGTAATGATGAACTCGGTTTCAACTGTGCGTCCACAAATAGCACGGCTCCACCGAAGCGTCAGACACGATGGTCCGCTGCTCATACAGCATTCATCCACAGCAAATACCAGACACGCCTCAGGTTCAAATGAGGATCAATCGGAGGTCACAGAGCCACCCGGAGGGAGAACTGAGGGTGAACCCGTTTTGACGATATGCCCCCCCCCCCTCATCCTACCCAACCTCCTTTGCCTTCGACCAACCTTGTCCGATCACGGGAGTCAGCGTTTTTTCAAAAGTGCCTGAGAGATGTCGGGCAGAATAATGTGTCCTATAAATAAAACACATTAGCTACAAAACACGCTGAATTATTCACATTTCAGAGGCTGCATGCTGCCTCACGCAGGAGATATTCGGACTTCAGTCACCGTATGCTTTGCACACAGTCCTCTGGGTCTCTGTCTCCCCCATGTTCGCTCTGTGTCGCTCTCTCTCTCTTGATCAATCTCTCGCTGTGTTTGTCATCTGTATTTTGTTAATCCCTGTCGAGCTCCTCTGTGCCTCCAACTCAGCTGACTTTCTGCTGATGGAGACCGTCTATTTCTACTACTTTTTCCTGGAACATCTCGCGATTTATCTAAAGGGCTCTTGAAGCTGTTGAGGAGCGCATTTGTTCTGAGAGAATCTTTGATGACTTGGTAACACGCGCCGGCCCACAATGGATTCATCATTTAGCGTTAATCTGAGGCGACCAGCTGTGAGTTTCAAAGTGAAAAGCACCCGGAATAAGAAGGAGGGCGGTTTGCTAATTAGATACTTGACCTAATATGCATGTTTTTGCTCATTTTATTCTCAGCTCCGCCAGGAATTTGTGATTTCCATGATTGCGATGTAATTTGCGGAATCACCAGCGCCACATGAACTTCAAAGGGTAAAACAATCAGCCGATCGCTGCTTTTTATAGTGCTGTTTGCATATGAAATCCCTCTCGTCCCTCGTCATCACTTCTGAGTAATCCCGATTAACCTAGTGTGCACAATGTGGAACCCTTCATCAACAAGTCAATCACAGCAGATTAGTTCAGCGCCACAACGACCCCTTTGGGAACAGGACTACGGGTCTACGGCCGTGGTAACGTCTCTGTGAGGCCCAAAGCACAGCGGTGCTTTGAACTAAATGCCAATATCAGCATGCAAACACGCAGGTATAACATTTGCCACGTTCACCATCTTCCCCGAGAGGCACAAGAGTCGCTCCTGCTACTTTATCTCCAAGTTGATCGCAAGGAAATCAGACGCAGTCATTTCGTGGCACTGGATTCCCGAAATAATCATTTAAAGGGTGAAAAATGACAATATTGGTGAATGCTGGGCCGCTGTGTTTGAGTTGAGCAATGAACACTTACGGCCCTGCGCGTGCAAAAGTGTTGCTAATGTGAGAAAAAGAAAAGCCTGAAGTACTGGAAGTTAAAATACTGTACACGCTGTTGTATTTTTAGTCCACCTGTGCACTGTTTCACCCGGAGAGAGTTTGAATGTTTAGGCCACCCACTCATCCAACTCTGCTCAAAGACTGTCGCAACAAAGAAGAAAACGAACGAGGAAACCGTATTTTTTCATGTGACTCTGATGTGTGTGTGGAGCGAGATGTGTGTGTTGTTCGTCGGTTGAGTCACAGAGTTTTCTATCAGTGAACGGCACACGAGACAGTGTTTGCGGCGCACTCCCAGAAGCAGCTTTCTAAACAGCAGAACGTGACGTCAATGGGCACGAGCCTCTATTTCTTGGGGGCCGGCGTCGTATCTGAGTCACACAGGCTTTGAGAGTGTCTGTCACGGCTGTGGGGTCCGAACAAGCCGAGAAGATGCACGATACGCAGGCACAGATAAGAAAGCTGCCTCGGTGTTGTGTGTGTGTAGAATTTTTAAACGAAAGATTGTGTGTCTTCACTTTCTGCATGTACTCACCAGGGCACAGTACGTCTCCGGAGGGTCTCCACAGGTGATGTTGGGGGGATCCAGAGTAACCTTCAGGTACTGGGTCATGTCGGCCGCCTCTGGCTGACAGGCCATGTAGTCCCAGGTTAAGCCTTCGTCTGAGTAAATCTGGGACTTGCACACATCGTAGTGGCCCCACGCTGCCGGGTAGTGCTGCATGGCCGCCTGGCAGACGCCGGTCCACAGCGCCTGCAGCGTCAACGCAAAATGGAAACGCATGGCTGGTCCTCTCTCGGCTTCCTCTCTCTCTCTCTCTCTCGATCTCTCGAGGGCCTGTGTCTCCTTCTGAGGGGGGTTACTAACCAGGGATCCCTCTACTACTTCCACTTATTCCAACTCACTCAACTGGAGTGAGGAGGCATGCCAAACTCCCCTCAGGTGCAGTGAGAGTCGGTGCAGAAGTGTCTTGTTGTTATTTGGTGCTATTTCTGTCCCTTTTAGGTTTTCTGGAGCGGAGGGTACGAGGGATGGCCAGGTTACCAGTCCGTCGAGAAGATAAGAGGGGAGGATTGAGGGAGGGAGGAGGAGGAGGAAGAGGGAGGGGGGGGGAGGCGAGAAGGAGATAGCCCTCTGACACGCTGATAGGAGGATGAGTGACAGGTCTCCTCAGCTCGCCCGGCTGTCAATCATGGTCCTCTTCCTGCACGGCGATCTGGTGCTGCGGAGAAACAGAAGAAGGAGGGGGGGTGTGAATATACCGCTCTTATGGGAGTAGAGTTTTGACAGTGAGAGAACATTAGCTGGCGCCATGGCAAGAACGAGAGGCGTATGTGTGAGTAGAGAGTCGGATGGGTGCTAGGTAGGTGTGCCGTGTGCCGTGTTTGTTGTCCATCAAAACACAGAAAATCAGAAAGTGAGGCCATCGAGGTCAATTGGATCCCGCGGCTCTCGCACCAGACCCTCATCTCACGCAGCGGTGTCGAGCCTACAGTGTCACATACCCCACACACTACACACTGCACGAGCTGGAGCGATAAAGAGTAGACATCCAAGATCTGATCAGACGGTGCGGTCTTAATCAGCAGCAGAACTGTGAGGCGCTCCACTTAATGTAGTCAGTTAAAAGTATTTCATTCCAATCTACCAGTTCCATGGCGACACTTAAACTGTCCGTGTGTCGTATATTACGATCAAATACTACTGCTTATAACCAAAGGAGTTGTGGGAAAAGAGAGACTGTATAGTGGTGGATGAATATCTGAAATACTTCTGAAATACTTTATCAGTTAGTGGACCGCCATCACTCAAATCTTTACATTTTACGTTTCAGCTCATGTACTTCAACCTGCATGAAGCTGAGCAGCTACTGAACAGTTAGAGAGTTTTGGAGAGTTTTCCACGGTTAATATAAAAAGGTAAAAAAACCCCACCAGACTTCCACTTGAACAGGATAAAGTGGCCACTCCTGATAACAGCAGCCATACGTTAACATAAAGATCTTGTGGCTATAGTGCTGCTTTCACGTTTCTTCTCTCATGTGGCAGAGCTGTCTGTGGCAGGAGCCACCGCACTATATCACATACGGTGACTTCCTCCCAGGCTACACAGCATCCATTTATATCTGCCAACCATTGTGAGCGGTGGCCTCACTCTTCCTGTTGTCTAAGGTTTCTGGAGCTGAGCATCGGGCTTGACCCTGCTGTCCTACTCCACAGTATAATAGGAAATAGACATTTCTTTATTTTGTAATTACACATTGCTAATTAACTCCAATTTGAATGTATCATTATATTTGATTGACACTGGGTCACAGCAGCTTTAAATCTAATGAATAACTGTATGTCAGTCGAAATAAAGGGGAGAAGATAATATTATACCACAAAGTGATCAGTGTTTCAAGAGATGTATAAAAAGTCTGGATTTCAGCAGCATCGGTGGAGAACAAGCTGTGACAGAACGACGAGGTGACCTGTGTAATGTGAGAAAGACAATATGGGGGAAACTAATATACTGTATACACAGTATAGGAGTTGTGTTCACATGTAACGGTACACCAGAAGCCTGGAGACTATAAACGCCTTCCAGAGGTTTCTCTTGATTGTGGAGACAGTGTTAGGATGAAAACATCTGGAGATTTGACTCACAGAAGAAAAACAACACGTCTCATGTGTGTACATATAGGAATGTGGTAATAGTGATGTTTACATTTGCCTTTTTCAAAGTGTAGTAGATCTGGAGCTGCATCTGTGTCCGATATTTCGTGTCATTCAGAGACATTTCAATCCGATGGAATGTAAATCATAGTTAACAGCCGAGGTCAGGGGCAAAGTAGCGTACAAATATGTCCTATACAAAGTGCACACAAAGGAAAAAAACATCTATTTATACTGGAGAGTGTAGGCAGAAACACGTGGTAACGGTGATGAATTCAAGAACATGGCACGACAAGACCATTCTTACAAATTGCCCCTTATGCTCTGTTAAAAAAATAATAAAAATAATTCTCGGGCAAAATAGACATCTGTTACATCGATAGAAATAGCGTTAGCCACAGATATGGCTGGAAACTGAGATTCAATTTTGCACCAGATGATCGAGACAGACAATGTAAAATCGGTACAAAAAAAACAAACGAGAGCAGGTATTGCTCGTCAGAGGACGGAGGAAGTAGGACGAAGTTAAGGGGGGAAAGAAATGAAGCACCTTAAATGTAAAATGTAAGAAAGTCAATGGGGGAGATGTCAGCAGGTGAGGAAGCAGCCAATTATCCAGAGGAACTCTTGGCACCGAGCTCCCTGTTCCCATTAAGAGACATAATATTACCGTGTTACATGGGGGAAGACTAAAGGGATGGCCGGAGAGTGTGTGTGTGTATGTGTGTGTGTGTGTGTGTGTGTGTATGTGTGTGTGTGTGTGTGTGTGTGTGTGTGTGTGTGTGTGTGCGCTTCACGTGCAGAGCTTCAAGTCATGGGTAATGAGACAACAAGCTTGGATAACAAGCAATAGAGATCACAAAAGCGGTGGGTCATTATCACTCCACCGTCCTGGACTCAGCGGCCCCTTCCTTTCATTACTCCCCCCTTGTAACCCGCCGTCGCCCCAAAGAGAAGAGGTGAGGTGGGGGGGGGGGGGGGGCAAGGGGAGCAGATGGAAGAAGTGCGGATGTGCATTTTAAGTGAGAATGGGGTTTTATTTTAGGGCAGGTCGCTTCCTCCAACCATCGATCAAGGTCCGAGGACATCAGAGGAGCTCACAGGAAGTCTGACATTCTTGCATGTACGGGAATATATACTGCACCGTAGGCACACAGCGAAGAACGCTTACAGTAACAGGGGGGGGGGGTCGCAGGGTGTGGCTGCCAGACATTTTTGTTATAAATAGAAATAAAACGCGTATAATGAAGCCTGCAGCACATTAATCCAGCACATTTTACCAGTGGTGTTACCTGCGGTGTGCTAGGATCAACTTGAAATATCTGAAAAAGTCACATGGGAATTTTTTTTAAATAAAAAATCAAAACTGAAATTTTGTGTGTAACAAAAAAGGAAATAGCGCTTTTAAAAATATCCTTTAAATAATATTTTGTGCTGATGTGGTTTTTCCGAACTGATGTTGAAATACCTGCTTATAAATTCTTGATTTACAGAATTAATTAATATACAAAAACAATTTCATAAAAAAAAGGAAAGTTCAACGACTGGACGCATGACTAATTGAACCACTCGTCTGCCTGATCAGTCTCCACGTCACACTTCTTCACTGTACGTTGCATACTGGACCGTGATTGGCTGCCATACGATGTCACAAGAAGCTGCTAATGCGTTCATGTGTTGAACTGAGATTCGAGGAGAGCGCGGAGAAACTTTCCCCCTTCAGCAGACAAATGTCAGAAAACAGCCTGCTAGTGTCACACCGCACACACATCATTCTGCTCAAACATCCAAGTGGAGGAACAATAAGCAGTGGAGGAGGACTTATGAATAAAATATGGAAAAATATATGAAAAATAAAAAGGTTAAAGCAGCAGTGACAAAAAGGGAAGTAAAACCTGTTTTAATGTTTTAAAGATGTTTTACAAAAGGAGAGTTTTAACACCAATCTGAAATTGAAAGGAAGTTCAGTACCGGTAGACCAAATGTTATCCTCCATGTATGCAGGTATAGTAAACCCTTAGAATATTGAAATACAAATTTCAGTGGAGTTAAATAACAATATTTATGGTGGAAACACTGGATATTTGCATGTTTTTCTGCTTGACAATCCAACCAATTTTAACATCCACTTCAGCAAATCGATTGGCAGCTTGGTTGAGATGTAGGCCTTCACCGTATGGTAGCAAACCACAGTAGACCAGTTAGTGAGGTGTGCTCTCAAACCGCGGGGGGGGGGGGGGGGGGTCCGAAGGTAAGCAACCCGCCAGTGCTGCAGACAACACACCCACTACACCCGTGAACCCGCCACTCCCTGGTCTCCGGGGCCGAGAAACAGCCCTCGGTGTCCGCTCGTGTTTCATCCCCGGAACCAGTGGAGCATGACGGAGTGTTTCTCCGAATCGCAGGGGAAATGCCACACACACGTCCCCAGAGCCGCTCTGTACTGCTGGTGGGAGTGACTTGAAAATCATGCATGTCCTCAAATGAACAAATGAAGGAGCAGGTCCCTCATATCTGCCCCCTTTGTCTAAGCCTATACAACTTCTGCAGGTGTACATGAACTCGTATCATACCTTCACGCTCAAATTGGCAAGTAAACACTTTTCCTCCTTCTGACCACTTCTTCTCCCGTCCATCCACTTTTCAATCATTGCCCGTATTGATCATTGCATTTCTTACTGACCGGTGGTTTGTGTGGGTTCAGCATTTTCTCCTTCTGCTGGCTACAGTGCTGCCTACATTGTGAACTGCTCTGACTCCAGCTTTTTAGTCCTTTGATCAAAAAGAGACATTTTTTCTTTTCCTCACTGAGGACACGCTCGAAAGAACTGTCAGGTCATAATCTCACAGGACTCCTCTACGGTGGCCCACAGGGGGCAGTCCTTACACACCTGCCTGTCCATTTAAAAATGTATTAACACATTATATTATTGTAAATGTCCCAAAATTGAAAGAAAACTGTCCGCTTTAGCTCTAAAAGATGTGCTCAGCACAGTGAGGTGGAATAATTACGAGGTTACCGCTCATATCCCAGCTACTTTCCCCCCCTTTCATTTTTAATTTCACGGATTTTATGCACTTTCAAGGGCAATTTCTGACCCCGCTTCTGCCCTGTCTCTACCTACTTTCATCTTTTCTGCCTCTACCTGTTTCATATTCGCCACAAGAGCGCGGGAGAGAGAGGACAGAAAGACAGGAGGGCAGACAGTCAGAAACAGATGAAAGATAGATAAACATAGAAGCTGGCCCAGCTTCAGAAAACAACTAAAGAAATCCTCCTGCCTGCTCTCTGAGCTCCACTCACCTGCCTTTCCAGAATCCCTAATATTGCCTGGTAACAACCTGCCAATAGGACCCGGCATCCTCATGAATAAACATATGGAGAGTGGAGCATGGCCCCGCAGACATGACAGCCAGCCTCAGCGTGGAACAGCGAGCACGCCTATAATGCATCCCCGGGGCTCGCCTCCGAGTCAGCCCATCACTTAGCGCTCGTCTCCTCTTCTTAAAAACGTCGCCGCCTTCAATCGGCAGGCTTATGATCTTTTAATAATGACGACAGGTAGCAAATAGCTGGAGTGTGCTGACAGCTGGTTCAGTGGCCGCGCTTTGGGGATGGGTGGGCAGCTTCGGAGAGAAATCAAAGCTGGGGCTCGGCTCCGCGGTCGGACAAACAGCTAATGCTGCCGGTGTCGGGGCTTGTTTCCCGCCTCTGATGTGATCAACAACGGCCTGTGTGGGGAAAACCTGCAGGCAATACAAATTTCAGCCATAACAAGTGCCTCGCCCTGACAGAATTTCACCAGTTAGAGTTTTAGATTCTCAAGTTTGGGACCCTGACAGGGAAGATTTGGAAGAGTCAGTGAAAAGGCCACATCAGTGCTGGCTATCAAAGAGCCGCGCCTGAACCCTGCTGAGGTAATGGTTCCTCTAACAGGATGTGGCTGCAGCCGCTCCTCAAACCCAGCGTCTACTGGAGCCAGACAGGTCAGGCCTCAGGGGGGAGAAGTCCCTGACTGCTGCAGAAGACGTGCTCCACTTGCCTCCACCAGCTGCATCTGCCACAATCCTCCATCACGCCCTCTTGTCCATTCTAAGTGCACCCCCCACCCCCACCCTGGAGCTGCAGAAGCTGCCACATGCACTCTGGGTGTGCTAAGAGCAGCACTTCTGACAGGGTGACTGTGCCGATGCTGACCCAAGTGGAGCTGAACACCCCACCCCCCACTACCCCCCGGGCGTTAGTTACTCCAGTGCCACATACACAACAGTGCCGCCCGATGAGACAGTGAGACGAGATCACGCCGCCCTCCCTCCCTCTCCTCTGCCTCTCCTCGCCACCAAGCGCGCTTCTCTTTGCGACACAGGAACAGCTTATGCATTGTTGAAGACACTCTTCCTCAAAGGCTGCAAGCGCATTACTCTGCAGCCGCGGTGACATGTCTGGCTACTCAAAATGTCCACTTTAGCTCCACACAAACGCACTCACCCAGGTAGCTCCCGCGTGCTGGAAATACACACAGGAAGAGCCACATGGCTTAAAGCGGCAGCTGCTAACAGACACACAAACAATGAGTCATTGTTGTCAGTATTTCACAGGATGAGTCAAATAATATCAACTACTGAAACCATGAAGATGACGACTGCCTGGGACTGGGAGGTGCAACTTCAACTCATCCAGTTGTAATGCTGAACTTCAAATGCACAGTGTGTTCACATCCACTCATGTGCCGCAACCATTAAGACACCATGTTTATGATGAGAGTTATGAGCACAAACGTAAAAGAATATACGATCCGATACAACGATCCGAGGTCAAATCTTGAGGGTCTTACAGATTATAATTATCATGAATAATATTGTGACTGAAGAGCATGCACAGCCTCAGACCTTTGTGTAATAATAGCTGTGCTATACAGCAACAAAGGAGCATTGGAATCGAGCAAGTTGAATCAAATGAGGAGCTAACGTGTGTGTGAAGAGCGCATGCAGCAAAACAAATCCGTAACAGGCTGCTCGCATCATTACAGCTGTAGGCCAACTGGCTGCAGCATCACACAAATGGGAATTATGCGCGATAGATAGGCAGCGATGAGGTCATCAGTTCCACAAGGGGGCGCGTCTAAAAATGACCTGAAGACATGCTGACAAGTTTAGGATGCAGTCAAGGTTTCCTCCTTTATGAATATGAATAGTTATTCCTGGTCGCGAGGCTTGGAAGTTGTTTATGCTGTTCAGAAGGAGAAGAGCCACAGCTCTCTGCCAACTCCATATCTGTTCATTACAGGAGAGCCAGGCAGCCAGGAGTCACTTCCATACCCAGCTGCTTTAACGCAGGAGTGGAGCGCATATGATCCAACACACAAAAAGTCAACTTTAGCAGCAAAAGCAACACAAAGAAACTTACATTTCTTGTACGAGGTACTCCCTGTCCCCTCGCTCTTTCAACGCCGCTCAACAAGTTCAGAGCAGCAGAGTGAACATGAATGAAGAAAGAAGCTCTTTAAGACGCGCTCCCTAACAGGAATGTGATGAGTACGCACTTCAGTCTCTGAGGAATCGCTGCGCGCACCATCTCTCACTCTTGTCTGGCGACCGAGGCGGGAGGAGAGAAAAAAAACGATCAAGAGGAGGATTTTCCTGACACTCCAAAACAAATGAGTGATGGCCGTCCAGAGAGGCTTCGGTCAGCACCGCGCCTGGCGTAAACGGGGGGGATTTCTGAGCAGGAGCTCCGGTGCCAAAGTGTCCATCATCCTCTCTCTCCAAGTGTCATTCCATCACGGAGTCAATCTGTGGCACAGCGATGTCCGCAGGAAAGAAAGAAAACCTCCGCTTCTGCAAATGAAACTTTGACCTGCTGGCGTGCGTCCCTCCTGTTTATAATTCCTTCGTTTCCAAACAGTCCTGCTTGCGGATCTCTGCGAGAAATCTCGTCCCCACTCTCTCCTTCTTCTCCCGCGCTATGAATAGTATTCAGCCACTCAACGGGGAAACGGATCACACCAATTAGACTCGGCGGCTGAGAATATCCGCTGGCACCTTCTCCTTCCTGGTCGTTCTCCACCGGCACGGCGTTGCACCGACCGCCCAGACGGAGATGACGGGGATGATAGTGCGCTCCGAGGCTCTATTAGATGAGACCCACACTCAGCTTGTCCTCCACCCACCCCCACCCACCCGCGCACACCTATGGTTTATCTCCCCCACCCTTCTAGTCCGTCTCCACTTTGCGTTCAACCCCTCACACACACACACTAACACACAAACACAACCACACACCGTCTCTCATGCGGGACCCGTTGGGAACTCGGGATGGAGGAGGATCGCAGTTGAACCTTTTACACTCGATCGCGTTACATTATCCAAGAAACGCGCGCCTTAATAGTCTCAAAGGAACTATTGCATCCGGGTAAAATAGAAGGAAGAAAGCCTCCGGCTCTCAGTTGGCGGTTATAACTGGGCAGCCAAACAGCGTGTCCAAACATGTGCTGTTTAAAGTGGTGAGGCGTTTGTGTCACCTCAGATGCCAAATTCGTTCTGAAATTCCGTTTTAATCGTTACATGTAGGCCTTGTAAAATAAATGTCACATTTATTTGTATATTTGTGAATGGTGCGTAATTGTTGTCCAAAAAGTGATTTCACTCTATTGAGTAAATAGAACCTTGGGTTTATGTAGGTTTTATATCATCGCTTCATTCAGTAAACTAGAACTCCAAACTGGAGGAAGTCGTCCAAATAAAATACTCAGGAAAAAGGAGTCACTGAAGCGTGAGGGTGCCGTTCTGGAAAATAAGAAACTGGCCGCTGATAATCGGGAAATAAAAAAGTCATCATTAAAGGAAGAGGGTCTTTCATTTATTATAATGGCAATGCCAATCAAAACTCACAGATCTAACTCTCTAGAGGCAACGCGGCTTAACGTCATCTCAGCTCATCCCCTACGAGTTAAGTTTGATCGGGAGAGCATCGTCTTCTTCTTCTTCTTCTTCTTCTTCTTCTTCTTCTTCTTCTTCTTCTTCTTCTTCTTCTTCTTCTTCTTCTTTTCTTCTTCTTCTAATTCTTCTTCTTCTAATTCTTCTTCTTCTAATTCTTCTTCTCGCACCTTAATTGATTGCCGCAAGGAGAGCGCGAAAGGGAGCGAGCAGACGTCAGGTCACGACACTTGGCGCACAGGTTAACCCCGCAGCAGGTCGACAAGCATCTATGCGTCGAGGTCTGCGCGCATAGGGCCCCGAGAGGCCCTATAATCTAGATCTCCCCCCCCTCCCCCACGCACACACACACCTGCACACTTCACCCCAACGTGTGCTGGGGCTTGTAACGTTCACCGTCAGAAAGAAAGCACAGAGAACGTGCGTCAAAGTCTCCTTGTGGCCAGACAGATTGTTTTTCAAAGATGAAATACAGATAAAAGATGGTTATCCAGCGTGATTTAAAATAAATAAATATATATATATAT
The DNA here is from genome assembly GCF_949748355.1 of Melanostigma gelatinosum. Lineage (NCBI taxonomy): Eukaryota > Metazoa > Chordata > Actinopteri > Perciformes > Zoarcidae > Melanostigma > Melanostigma gelatinosum. The sequence continues at coordinate 6,112,211 of NC_136653.1, forward strand.
ATATATGACAAGAGCGCTGCCTCCGTGTTATCCAGAAATGACAGAGAATCATGTGTGTTATCTGCACAGAGCATGACTAATTCATTTCAAATGGCTGAGGTGCCCACCGCCTTGGAATCTGCGCGCTCACCGCGCGTCCACCAGCCCTTTACAGACTCACATATACATACAGGTGAGTTATGCACAAAACATGTAAGAGCACAGCCGTTCAGTCTAAGAAACAGAAGAGCTCTTTCCCTGACAGAGTACATTTAAGCTACAACTGGTTTTGTGCTGCTTAGGACATTCCCACACATAGAAAAAGTGCCGAATGAAAGCAGACAAAGATAACGAGCAAAACAAATATTTAAAATAATAACATCTGTTCTCAAAATAGTCGGCTCACTTTTCTCTCATCGCGACGCACAATTTGGCCACCCACTCGGCGCGCGTCGTGGCTACGCTTCAAAAGTTTACGCGTCTCCGGGGTTCGCTTGGAGAAGAACGGAATGAAAAAGAAAGCAGCTGCCGGAGCCTCTCACCTTGGTCTTCAGTGCTTCATGCCGCCGAGGAACAGCCACCCGCGTCGCCTGTTGCAGCCAAATACATCCGCTTTAAAACGGGACATGTTAGCGCGGCGCAGGAAGGGGGGGGGGGGGTGGGGGGGGGGGCTCGCCTCGTCTCCAGCCGCTCCCGGGGAATGGAGGAGAGCTCCCGGTACCAGCCCAACGTCACCTCGAGCCGGACATACACGTGGAGACGACGGGAGAAAATGTGTAACGGTTCTTTTTTTTGTTATAATTTAAAGTTGTTTAAAAATGAAGCGGAAGATTCCAAGTGGCTCCTGAGAAAGAGCCCGCGAGACAGCAGAGAGAGACTCACTGCTCTCAGACACAATGAGGCGCAGAGGCTCTGACAGCTGACTTTCTCCTCAAGTTTATGTCTTTGCTGAATGAAGCCGTGGACAGAAAGCGGCTCTCACTGCTGTTATAACACACTTTATAAACGGTTCCGTTCCGTTATACAGCTCAAACACACTTTATCGTGACAAGTCACTGAGACCACTGAGCGGCACATGTGACCGTCAGCATTGGTGGAAGGAATTTGTGTGAAATCTACTGGCATTCATTTAAATGTTAGGAAATAAACTGCTGGTAGAATAATCCTCTAATGATGTAAAACTAGCAGCAGCAGCATGACACAGAGTGCAAAGGGGGCTAAATGCTTCACGTGTACATTTTAAAACCACTCTCCCGATCATCCGCTGGTTCTTTACAGTCCTTACTCAGAGGTCTAGCAATTGATTTGATGGCCATGTTTTACACTGCCACACATAGGGCCTTTCACAGTCACATGAGGGAATTTACGAGGTCATCTGTGGAAATGGAACATTGCAGATCTTTGGTACAGCAGAAAACATGACCACAATGGAGGATTAAAGGCAGAATATCAGACCTGTTGGAGGCTATGGTTTTTATTTAGAAAGAAAAAAGACGGCGTGATGACCTCCAGCTGAGAGGGAGGCAGAGAGTACGTTTTGAACGCTGGAAATGAAAGGCAGATGGAGTTGATGGAGAAAGCCAACCGAACTCCACAGACATGACGTACAGGAGCAGGGTCGTCTGTTTGCTGTGTGGGTGGAACAGTGGACAGGTTGAGGATACAGCTCTTCACACAGCTGCCTCTCTCCTTCTGCAGCCCAAGGGCAACCTGCTTACACATGGTCATCTTTTTTCATTGTTTTCAAATTCACTCGGCGACAAGGAAGAGTGCACAGTGGATATAAGAGAACATTTATTTCCCTCGTATTGACTCAAGGCGGTGACGCGGTGTAATATGTTCACTCACAATACTTTTTTTATGAAGCTCAAAACTGCAGACTGTTGAGCGGTTTCCTGTCTCTTCTTCTCAAGGACGGAAAACAACAAGCTCGCTTTATTACAAGATGTGCACATGGGGTCAGAGTGAAAGGACGATGCATTTGAATGTGGAGGATTAGTCTCACACACACACACACTGAGACGAAAATACACACACACATGCACACAAGACACGTGTGTCTTCGAATCAATCAGTGGGTTCAATAGATTGCTCTTTACTTGTGAGGCTGAAAATCACGTGGCCCCCTTTTCCGATATCTCGCCTCCTTGTGTGTTGTTAAGTGCCTCTTTTTTCCATTCTTGTCATATTTCATGATGGTTATTAGAAAATTGATGGGTAAAGCTGTTTTTGCACATCCCTGTCTGGCGGACGCCAGGCACAGAGATATTGGATTTTTATTTTTTATTTTTACTCCTGTTCAATGAAGTGGTAATGTTGCCTCCGTCCGGAGGAGTGTGTGTGAGTGTGTTAGTAGAGGGGGAGGGCAGGTTATTCATAAAGGAGGATTGTGTTTAGGCCTCCGTACACTTTTAATGTGCTGAGATACTGAGATGCTGTGTCATCAAGCTGAACCCAGAGCGCAGGGAGCTGGGACGCTCTGGCAGAAAAGTTCAGTGAGATGTGCAGAGCAGACAGCAGTAACCGAGCATCAACACAACAATGTAGAAGTCACGGAGATGTACTTTAAGTATCATGGAATACCAGGACTAATGCTAATGACATGACTGTTTACACTGAAGTATTTATGGTGTAGTTACACCATTGCATGTCTAATCATATAAAGTAAGCAGTCAATTAAACTGTAAACTGGTGAGTTTTTGATTTGGGCAAATATATCAGCTGGTAGAAGCTCCTTGTATGCAATAGTGGTGGGTAAAAATCAAAGTGCTAAGTTATTCATATGTTTAAGTCCCAGAAACGTTGCATTAAACAGTCTCATCTCACACTTCAGATCGTCTTTATGTGGCCAAAAGAAAGGGATGTGTTTCCTGTGCAATGCACTTCTACTATCCAACTTTGACTCTGAGCATTTTGAATTCCTGCTTTGCGTGATAGCAACACATGCTTCTCCCATAAAGTGCCTGTGAAACGCAAAGCATCCCAACTTCTCTCGGGAGGCGAGACACTCAGTGAGAGTCGGTACATACGCAGGGTTCACGCTGCAATATGGGACTGAATCAGGTCAGTCTCAGCACCTGTGTGCACCTGCTCCATCACGCTTCATTTCAGCCCCGGCACCAGCCCCAACCCCTCCAATCGGCCTCCCGCAGACCTCTGCTGCTTATCCAATCCTGGACGGTGTCCTAAACCCCATAACCCAACGCGCTCACATTGAAATATCATATTAGTTTATAAAACAATACCTGAGAAGAATTACATGGAGGCATAATCCAAAAAGTGCATGATTGAAAAAGGATTAGCGGGTAGGAGGTGGGGGGGGGGGGGGGGGGGGGGCATGTGGCCACACAGTTTGGTGGATTTGTACTTTGCGCACAGGCTGAGAGCCGTCTGCCTCGGGCTGATTGTGAATCGGGTCCATCCCGTTCAGATGTACGTGCCCCTGCGAGTGATTTGGGATTTACTTTCTTAACAGCCGCCGTCCAGATCTGTCCTTGTTGTACGCTGGCTGTCCGTCCGTGAACCTCGGTGCTTTCGGCTGGATGCGTTTGTGATACGCAGAGGCTTTTTTTTCTTTCGGCCGAGATTTGCAGCTCAGGGCTAGAATAAATACCGTTTCTCATTTAAATATGAGCACTGTTTTCATAACCGCTGAGGAGAAATACAGGGACATGCCGTGGGGCCGAGTTATTTCGGGGTTTAGCGGCATGCACAAGGGGTCAGTTCCTGTTGCTGACGATGATGATGACGGATGGTCTGGCCATGCAGGGCCGCAGGAAAAACGTCCAGCTCTCTGGGGGTTGGCCACCAAATTAGCTTTTGTCAATACCCCGCTCCCAAAACTGTCCTCACAGGATGTGCTGACGTTGGTTACTGTAAGCGAGTGAGGGAATTGACTCCTATTGGCGTATTCATGGCGTCATTAGCATACGAGGATGAATGAGCGGCGGTGATTAGACACTGAGCCGGAGTCCAGTCAGGTTTCAGCGATCGAAAATGAGCTCTGCAGAATCGCGTCGTCCCCCCCCCCCCTCCACTGCCCATTCCCCAGTGTGGGCTGTATGGACTGGGTAAACTGAGATTTTCCATCTGCCCTGATTGGACATCTACATAAAAGGTGGCACATTTCCCCTTTAATCCGGTCCCTGAAAACATCAACAGGAACAAATTACTGCAGGAATTCAAATGAGTTTCCAACACAACCGACTCAAATCAAACTACTTTGCCTTATGGAGATTCTATTTTGTTGTTTGAGTTCAAGGTGACAGCCAGAGAGGTATATCGAACGTGGAGGTGAAAGACCATGAGATGTTTCCCAAAAAAAGCCAGACATTGTACTTTATTTCTAAAGTCAAGTTGTTACTGTTACTTTTAAGATGACATCGAACAGACTGCTGTGATTTCCAGGACGATGCAGTGGGAGCAGAACGGCTGTGGTCGACACAGATGTGGGGAGCTGTACACTGTATTCCCATCGCTCTGGAGGCCGACGTCTCAACAGCAAACCCACATCGTAAAAAAAAACACATAACTGCATGTTGTGTGTGTGTCTTTGACTGAGGTTTACATTGTCACTTACATTATTGAGTGACTTGAAATCACTCCAGTGACTGCTGCAGTCTGTCAGCAATCCTCACTAATGCACCTGCTCAGTGTAAACACCAGTTGGAAAGTGTGTACCACTGTGTTTCGCTGTAATTACTGCTGGGGTTGTACTGTACACCCGTTGTATGTGCACGCGTCCGCTGAGTGACTTGCTGAGTGTGCGCAGATGCTCCCAGTGTTGACTGTTATATATGAGTCTCTGCTTGGGCTGGTTCCTCCTCACCCGTGTACATAAAATATGGATATGAAACAAAAACAGATCCCTGAGTTCGGACACAACGTACAGAGGGAGTTGAGACTGTCAGGCCGGTTTACTGTGGGTGGATTCAGGTCGCTTTTATAGGACCTGGAAGGAGCGATCTTGGTCAGTGTGTCACTCTAGAAAGAGAGTTTAAACCCAACAAGACTTTGACCTCAATTAAAATACTTCCATTTACTTCTTTTAGATTTAGATTTGACAGTAAGAAAACAGCCTGTGAAGACATGTGTTAAGAAAAGATGATGCTGTCATCTGACTTTGCAGGCTGTTCTCATCCAGCATTGGCAGCCAGACCTACAAAATCAATGCGCTGTAATTCATAGATATGCCACAAAATCTATTGTTTCGTGATCTTCTCCTAAACCTAACCAAGTAGTCTTTTTTGCCTCAATCTTACAAAGTTGTGTTTCCTGTGACGTTGATTTGGAAAAGACTGTATGCACGTAGCGAGTGGAACTTGACACGTGTTGCTGGGTTTTCTTTGGTAAGGGAAATGCACAAAACATGAGTAACTTTTTCGTAACATGCAAACCGTTGTGTGAGGATACGTTTGAACTGAACTTGAGGGATAATGCAAAGTGCTCGCCGTCAAAGGGCATAAACTGGGCATAAAGGACAGACGGAAAAGGGTTGTGGAGGTCTTTGAATGAACAGTCATTTCTACCACTAATCATGACTTTCATCGTCCAACGTGGGAACACAGGTTCCAAAGACAACTGCCTGTATTGTGACTCCAGATCAGCGAGTCCTGCGCTGCGTTGTCTCTCAGTCTGAGTTCAAACACTGAAGAATGAGTCTTGAAATCAGTGAGATGAAGCACATCGTCGATTGATTGGCTGTGCGATACAAGGCAAATAATCCCATTTCAAGTTGCAGCACTCGTTTCTAATGGTTTCCCAACCGTCTCAGGCAGGGACGGATCACAATCAGTTTAGCATTCAGCAGACAAGAGTGGCCCTGCATGCGCGAGCGTGATTCTGGCCTTAACTGCGGCTGCATTTGACATTTCCATTCTCCGGACACCTTCCTCTGTGCTGTCTGCACAGTCACCTGCAGAAGGAGGCATTCAGACACTGTTAGTGCACATTAGGCCAGCTGCAAGTGTAGAATTCAATTTGTTTTATTTTGTCTCTCCGACACAAAAGTGCTTCTTGGGCAACAAAGCGACTGAGAGAGCCACCTGCAGAGCGCTTTCACAACAGAGCAACAAAAAATCAGTTTGACAAAAAGGAAGCTGACCTTGTTCAGACGTGGTCACATCCGAGTCGCTCTCACTGCTCGACTATTTGACAGAAAGAGTCGGTGCACATGTGTTACATGCTGCAGAAACAGCTGCATCGTCTCTCAGTCGTAAAAAATGTGAAACTCCGCGTTTCAAACGATTTTAAAACATTGTGTTTCATTAAAGCGTCCCTAAAAACTGGTCTGGTAGAAGTGGCAAAAGAAGTGTGTTATTCCCACGTCTTCTTCCCTTTCCAGTGTTTTCTCTGAAGCTCTATGGATCTCAAACACTGTTCATCTTACAGATTTGAACTCCCACAGACGTCTTGCACTCAGTTCTCAACATGTGCTTTTATCGACCATCAAAAGCACTTGTTAGTTTAGGCACAACGTGATGGCTGTTCGTTACACGAGGAGCAATACGTAACTATACAAGTCCAGTGTGCTGTGAACAGAGGGAGCTATTGACAGGCCTCTGCTTTGTGTGATCACGGATCACATCACGAGTCTGATCGCTGCACCGTCTTCCGTTCACAGCTGCTGTCACGTTACACTCAGCGTAACTGAGGATCTCCTGTCTGAAGGTGTTTGTTTTCCCAATCAGTCATCAGTGTTGAGGCGGTCATGATTGATTTCCCCATTCAGCTTCTTTTTTTTTTGAGTATGTTCTCTATGTTTTAATGTCAAGTCGTTCCTTTTGCTTTTTCAATGAGGAACTAATGTCTCCGGCACTTTGACTCTAATGGAGTTAAAGTGGCAGATCTTCCAAAGAAACCATAAAAAGACAGTTTGAGTGCGGATTTACACTTCAGATTGAGGCTTTGATTTGGGGTTGGATAACCTTTTCCCTATTCATTATGACCATCACTCATAGTTCATCAGCTTGTTTTACGGCAGCGAGCAGTGTGTGTATTCTATCAGCTTTCTCCTCATTCACAGTCACTTTTTTCTCTTTTTACTCTTCTTCATAGACTCTGAATTTTGCAACACAGTTCATCCAAAGAGGAAACCAGAGGCGAGACAGTTTGCAGCTGAAAATGGGACTCGGCCAGACAATGCCTTTGATTTGTAGAGACTATACTGTAGTGTGGCTTCCTGTTCATTTCCAATGTGTTCATTACAGAGCGGGCGCACAAGTACCGGTGACACTGAAACCAATGAACACCATATTTCAAATGGTGACGGGGTGTGAACGATAGATGATCATGGAGCGTTCTCTGGAATGTGTGTGTGTTTATTATCTGCTGTGTAATTAGAATGCAGAGAAGACTCATTCTCATGTTACGGCTTGAATTCAATGCGCACTGAGAAAGACTTCATCAGTCCACAGTATCTACGATATACACACAAAGACTTCATCAACACATTGGCTTCGGTTTGACGTGGGAGTAACGAAGTATTCCACAAAAAATATATTAATGCATCGACAGAAATAGTGATTGTTGGAACAAAACTGTGTCAAATGATAATTTAGGATTCATTATTGGACTTAAAGGAGCAGTACAGTAGTTTAGCACGTCAATGCAAATACTAACATGCTCATCGTATTAACAAATTATATCAGTTTTGATATAATTTGTATTTCTTTTTCAACTTAATGTCACGGTTTGTTTTGCATACGTTTCTGACATTACAGTTGACTTATACAATCATAAGTTTATGAAAAATAAAAATGAATACATTTAAAAATGATATTTTCTTGTCATTTTGTTTATATGTATTTGTATCCATTCAACAAGGAACAATATAGTTGTGGAGGCCCCTCTCATGTCAATGAAACCCAGCATCAACATGTTTATGATCACTGTCAGTATTTTTAATGACCTCACATAACAAAAAACATGTGTATTGTTATCTTGTTCATGACCTATGTCATGAACAAGATTAAAAAAACATTAGATATAGATGCTAAAACCATAATTAACCCAATGAAAGGTGTTGCAGCTCTCCTGAATGAGGACAGTCCACTCGCAGTACAGGTTTAATATGAGTGTTTAAACGTGCAGGTGGAAAGTTAGAGATGAAAGAAGGGAGCTGTACAAAAATAACGATCGTAACGTTATTAGATACTATGCATTCAGTCAGGACTCGCGACACATGAAACACTTCATTAGAGTCTGGTTCCCATGTGTTTAATGATGAACATAGCTAATAAACAACTGGGCCTGCAAGGCCTTCTCTGCTGGCCTAAACAGAATCACAAAGTTATAGCTATTTCATAATTTAATATTTTTTCTTAAATACACATGTATTATAATTTATAAAAATATTTTTCCCATTGTCTTATTTTCTAATTGCACAGCTACTGTCTTCCTCAGTTGCTCTGCTTCCAGTGCAGCTTGTTTTAAGTAGAGCTTTTATCCAATCAGATTTCACCTCTGTGTCTCTAGGTAAGAACAGAGGCCCCAGGCCTGCAGACTCTCAAGTGAATCCCTTTACAGTTTAATGAATGGGGACGATATTGTTGATTGTCATATTCTTCAACCAATCAGATCTTTAGTTTGACATGTTGGGAGTATTCTTTGACATATCAGAGCCTGCTGGCTGGCCCATAGCTACTTCAGCGTTACGTGCCGCTCTGCAGTGAGGTGCAGCGTGTGCTGTGATTGGTCAGTGGCCGAGCACGTGACTATTGGAAAACAAAACCTAAGCAGAGGCTTAGTCGGAGTAGTAAGAGTTCAAATTGAAAGATATGGAAGAAATGACATTTTTTGCATTTTGCTTGATGTAGATTTTTTTTTTTTTTAAACCTAGCTTTGTTTTTTTTAACACTCAATGGCTGTAGGAGGAAAAACAGATTTGTGAGTTGGGATTTAACCTTGGGATTAAACTCTTTGTCAACAAAGAAAGGAGGATGGACTTTGTCTTGAAGTGAACAGCATTTGGTAAGTCAACTGCGTTTGTTTTTACATCTGCAGTAGCTTTAATATGCTTGTTTATGTAGTATTATTTGTACAACTTGTTTTTATGAAGATGGATTTTTGTTTGGTTTTATATGTGATAGGAACTATTGTTACGTCCAATGTTGCGCTGGGGACATATTTAGCCGATGCCAGTGTTGCCAACTTTCTCGCTAAATGTGGGGACTTTCCAAACCCTCTTGGCGACAAATCTAGCAACTTTTTCGAGTGTTGTTGGAGACCTTTCTGGTGTTTTGACTGTGACGTGAAAGCACGTACCGTTCTACAGTTACTGTCATGAACGAGCAGCGGGTGCTGCCGTGAGCGACCTAAAGCACTCACGGGCGGACTCTCACAGCAGCCTCGTGCTGCAGTCAGAGAGGAGACACTCTCTGCATATTCATGTAGTCAGTGTATTTATAGGTGTTGAGCGTCATTTTTACATGAAACAAATAATAACCGTAGCTGTGTTTCAGCTGCAGGACAGCAGTGAAGGCCCAGGTATAAAATGCACGGCCCGCCACTGGTGTTCAATGAATGAGCGATAAATCTGTAAAATAGCCCATCAAACTATTACCTTTTATTAAAATATAAAAGTTTTTAACATCAGCAACAATCAAGGGTAAATCATTTTATCCTTGATTGTAGCTGATATTAAAAACTTTTATATTTTCACAACTCAGTCCCTTGGAGACAGCAAGAGATGCTCAGGAAGGAAATACTTTGTGTATTAAAGTCTTTGCTGTTTAGCAGAATGCTGCATCACAATTACAACTTTGGATGAAGTCAGTTGTTTCTGGTAAGGGGTGAGTGTGTGTCCTCACCAGAAATAATGAGCCAATTTAGTTCTGTTATGAAAACGTGAAAACCAGCCAATGTAAAAACACCTCCTGCCTGACTGCAGCCAGTCCAAGTCAATATATCGCTCTGATCCTCATTTGAATGCAGAATTTTCATCAGATTCCGCACAATATGCATGATTAAATGGATTCGAATATCAGACTTATGCACGATGGCATTGAATTTATTCAACAACTTGTAAAACCTCAGACGAAACCTGCCTTCACTCAGCAGCACACACACACACACACACACACACACACACACACACACCTAAAACTGTTTTGGCCAAATATCGTTTCAAATGCTCTCTCAAATGATTTATTATGTATAAACAAGCATAAACCTTCACAAGCAAGTGTATGCATAGGTGTCAGCTGAGGGCCCTTCATGCATTTGGCCGAATGAGACCTCATAGATGTTTTGGTCAGAACAGTCATCACTCCGCTCCCTCCAAACCACAGTGAGCATCTCTGTGACAGACAATGAGACAGGGCCTTTGAGTGTGCTGCCTGGTGATTACACTGTGACATGTTGATGCCACACTAGGACTGGGCTTCACTGCTCCAGTCTGGGATGGAAAAGGTCTTGGACTGTCTTTTGTGCTCTCCTATCGTGTAGTCCACGTGGATGCATATGTGTCTTGCGCTTTCCTCCGAGGGGAACATGCTGATCTCTCCGGTGACCGCGGTGTCCTGCACCACGTCCACCGGAGCGTCGAGGTACAGCACCGCTTGCTTCCAGTGGGTCTCCGGCTTGAACGGCGACGTGGACAGAACGAGCGGCTGCGGCTTGTCCGGGCACGGGAAAGTCACCGTGAAGTAGACGCAGAACGCGTTCACCGCCGCCGAGCCGAACGACTCGCACCGGAAGTCGCCCTTCACCGACCGCAGCTGCTCCGTGGTGACCGAGTGCAGGTCGAGCTCCGCGAAGCGGGCCGGGTGGGAGAGCACGTCCTCGACGGTCACCGAGTTCACGGTGATGTCGGAGTTCATGATGCACCGGCCGGCGAAGTCGGACATGCAGGACATGTCGACGCCGTACTGGTCTTTGACGGTGTACCAGAAGTGTAAGCGGTCCTCCACCACCGGGTCGCTGATGGGCGCGATGTAGAGCTCGGCTTTGCTGGGCAGGATGACGCCGCCCGGCTTCAGCCACTTGTCGCGCGCGTAGAGGACCGAGTTGAGCATGGACTCGTGCAGGAGGGCATAGCCCATCCACTCGCTCACTATCACCTCCACCATCTCCGGTAGGTCCACCGTCTCCACCGTGCCTCGTATGACTTCAATTCTGTCCTCCATATTGTTCTGCTTCACTATTTTCACCGCCTGCTCGGCGATAGAACACGCTTCTACGGCGTAGACTTTCTTAGCACCGGCTTGGACACAGAAAATGCTCAACACTCCGGTTCCTGCGCCGACGTCCAGAACCACTTTGCCCCGTATGGACTCACTGTTCCTCAGTATGGCCATCCGGTACGTGTTGGTCCGCACGTGGTCCGCTATCATTTCCTCGTGGATGGTCACATCGGTATAGCTGTCAAAGTACAGTCTCTCCTGTCGGGTTTTGTCCAATTTTCTTTTCTTAACGACATGAGACATCTTCTCGGGTCTGGGGGCTGAAGATTCATAGTGTTTTGTTGCTTCACTTCCGCGTTGTTAAATCTGGAACTTGTAGTTCCCCGCTGCTCACAATACGAGAGACACATATTCAAATAGACTACAGTTCCCTCGACGCAGCGGTGCTGCATTCAACGACAGGGGAGAAATGGTACATTGAGTTCTCACTGGGTTTGGTGGCGAGTACTGACAGAAAATAAAGCCACCTGTAATGTCCTCATAAAATAACATTTGTCAGCACAAATACCACCGGAAGCGTTTCCTTCTCTTTGAGAACAATAGGCGTACTTTGAAATTCCACAACACTAATTATTTGACATTGAGAAACTCCCATTATTAATATTTCGTTATTATATGCCTTTATCAATTCATCTACTATATATTACACGATTGTCCCTCTGTGTTTATTTTCATGAGGCTACAGTTAATTATTGGAGAAAATATTCCAAACTATTTGCACTCAGCTGTGGTTGAAGAAGACGTAAAGAATGGCTAGTGGCTAGAATAACCATGACTACATGACGTCAAGGTAATAATCATCTGAAAGTGAATTCAATCATTTTCACCTGAAACTTAATTTACCAATTATTATTTTGTTGTTGTTTTACTTTATATTTAGTGTCAATAATCAATATTGAAATTATTATTATTTTCCAGGCAAGACTTTGCACTGTGCACCACGCAATCCTCAACACTTGTCGTCTTTTTTCATATTGCCTTTGCAAGGTTTTACATTTCAGAGTATCTGATGAAGGTCCTTTAGACCGAAAGCTAAAAAACAAAGTGTTCTCAGCATAGATTTAAGTGTGCGCATATCTATTCTACCGCATTTCAGAGTAAGGAAATCAACAGAGGCCATACATTATCTTCAGCAATTCACTCTAACATCTACAGTACACCTACTGAACAGTTTGTTGCACAACACAGCATGGCCATTACCAGTTCTGAGCTCTCCCCATATTATGGCAGGCAGCACACAGCTGCCTGTGTCTCAGCTCTCCTCTCCTCTCGGCAGTCCTGTGGGACCCTTTTGAACTTTGTTTCAGAGATCTTTGGCAAAAGATACCGGAAAAACGAGCAGGAGCTGTAGCCCATTTCATAAAGATGAGGGAAAAGAGAGATGGAAGCAGAGAGTTTAGTTGTTTAGTTGTTTTCAAGACACACTTTTAAAGTAAGAAGACACCACAGGGAAATTCAGGAAATGTGAAATAATAGCATTGCGAAATATGAAGAAAATATTGCTGGCAAATGTGTGTGTGTTTGTTGCTGGTTAGGTGGGTGTATGTGTGTGCGCATTCACAATTACACGCTTTTTCTAAATGTGGATCCAATGCTGCCTTTTAAAGCACAAGTACTTCCTAGGAAAATGTGTGCATTTAATAATTCAGTCTTTTCAAAATGATATAGAGAATAAAAGCAGGGAAATAATTCTGCATGAACTGGTATGTTTTCAGCTTGAGTAATGGAAACAGCAACCATCAAGGGGGAAATGAGCCATACCTCTGTAGTAAACACTGACTTGATATTCAAAGCTCCAGTTTTCCCTTTTGGATATATTTGATTGATGTTAAACCAGCAACACAATAACGCCAAACATTATCTGAAGATGCAGTGTAATCCTAAAGTGAGCCAAATATCAAAGCCGAACGCCGACTGGTCAAAAGCACGATTGGACCAAGTGCAAAGGAGGAATAGAAATATACAATAGCATAGATTACTGAACCATGAAATACAGACAGCGGAATTCAAAATTGTGAGTCACTTGGCAGGAGGCGATGTAGCCGGTAGACATGGCAGACCGAAAAGCAGCTGTTGGCCTCGTCGTCCTCTCCTCCTCTGAAGCATCAGGTAGAACCGCTGCCAGGCCCAGACTCAGCCAGCACTCGGCTCCCACTGAGACGGTTTAGCTTCATCCCTAAAAAGTAAGTAAATGACAATGTCTCCGTACTCCTGCAGAGAAAAGTCAGCTATCCAGCGAGTTGCCACAGCTGACCCGGGTTCAGGTCACGCCGTGCATCACGGCTGGGTTAGAATAACCCGGTAAAATCCTACTCTGATTGCGGGGAAGCAGGTGAAGATGTCTTTCCCATATTAAACATCTTACAGTGGCACAGAAACATCGGAGGCATCCCTCGCTGCACAGAGCAAAGGCTGCAGTCCACCGGAGCACCGTGTAGGCTGAGGTACACTCGCTACCCGTGACCAAGTCAAGCAATAGCCCACGACCCACGACACCCCTCACATTAAATTGTAATCCTAATTTAAATGTAACTTCTGAACAACGATCAGGGCAACGGCCCTTTGTCATGCCGATTATAAGGTCAATAGTGATATTCAAAAATCCATGTTACAAAGTAATCTGAGACATGTGTGCTTGCACGGATACTTCGATTGGCCAGCTTTGGTGCTTTGGCGGATTTCTTTGCAGTACATTGTGGCAAAAGTTGAGCCAGGTTCAAAAATGTGAATCCAGGATTACAACTAGTACCAATTTTAATTCTCAATATCTATATTTCACTGTACCTACAATATCTGCACATGGCTGCTGGGTTGTTGTTTTGTCCAGCGCTGTCGTTCGGTGCGTCCTCCGTTATGTATGTAGACAGAGACAGAGACAGACGCAGGACGGACCTCCTTACCTGCCATCTAGTCCCAAACACTGCCTCGAAAATCTGAATACCCTCTCCATTTTCAAATGAGTGGAAGATTTTTTATTTTTCTTTAAAGCCACATATTTGCACAGCTCATCCTCTTTAATTAAACTTGGCCAATTCCTGTTTGCGCACCTGAATCATAGACCCACATCCAACTGATGGGGCTCATGATCAGGTCCAAGGAAGGGCAGATGAGTGTGTGTCCTTATTGTGTGTGTGTGTGTGTTGGTCAAGCATGTGTTGGTGGAAGCCCAATCACTGGACAATGAGGGGCTTCGTGGAAAAATCGATAACCAGCTTTCATTTTTTTTTTTTTCATCTTCCTCCTCCCTCAAGCTATAAAAGTTGAGTAATGAATGCATGGCGCGTGTGTGTTTGTCTTAAATAGAGAGAAGAGATGTTTTGATATTGTGAAGAGGGAGAGAGAGACAAAGTGGGAGGATATATGAGCAGCAAAAACAAAGACGTGAAATAAACAAGTGAATAGATGTCTAAAGGGGGGAGAGAGATACAGGGGAAGCGCAGTGTGGGCTGTTTGTACTAGAAGCCCATCAGCAGCTGCTCTTCTTCTTGGCCAGCTGCTGTCAGCATGCACAGCCTCATGGGAAACTGCCTGCGTCCTGTCAGTATTACTGGACCCGTCAGCTGCTGCAACACTAACGCACACAATAACCAAACCTTGCATGCTTAGATATGTACACACGCATAGCAACCGGCACAAGCAGCATGCAGTGGCCACTTCAACCCACAGTAGCATGCACATAATGCACATACTGTACATAATATATACATATATACGTGCACAATCCCAGCCACCAGTTTTGGTGTCATGATCACCAGTCTCAGAGGAAGGCAGACTGCTGAGCAACAAATACAAAGGTGCGATGGCTTCATATTGATCGTTCCCGGGGATCAATACCAGGCTACTTTGATATCTCACTCCCAGAGAAAGAGCCCACATCCGTGGATGCTGGTGTGTCATAACACACTTCCTATCTCTTATTAGCTTTCTTATACACCTTGTAACTCGCAGCAAACATAATTCATCTTACCCAAAAAGACTGTTTCACGCATGGATCCATCTGGATGCCTTCTCCAAGCGCGTTGTTATCTATTTTCATGCTTTGACATCGCCCTATACGGACACACTGTGTGCCAGTACTTATCAGTGGAGAAGTTATAACAACGGCCAGAGAAACATTTCCTGCCCCAGGCATTTTCATTCCCCTTGTTTGTACAGTCCACGAACCGCACACACACGTACACACACGTACACACACACACACCACCCCCAAGCCTTCCTCCTTCCTATTGTCCCAACCAATTGCTTTACAGGATCTTGGCCTGTCAATCCAGAGCCCTGGTAATCAATTCATTAATTACATCCCTTTCCCTGCAGACTCACTTCCCCCATGCCACCCCAGTATCAGTTACATTACACTGCAATTAGATTAAATTACTAAGAACAACCTGCATGTGACAGCCGTTATGGCCGCGTCAGTGGGGGGTATTATGCTGACTCTATGGCAAACCCACTGCGGAATTTGTAAAAGTGGAAATATTGTCTGCTTATTTGATAAGCACAGAGATGAGGAGATGCCGTAATAGTCCCATGACTGTGCAAATAACAATCCCAAAGTCTGAGGTGGTTATGCTGCTTGAAAATCCTATACATAAAACAAGGTCTATTATCACCAACTGTTGTATAGAATGATTTGTTTAACACTCAAAGATAAAAAGGTTTAAGTCACGTCTTTAGACGATCAGTTCGACATTTTGGGAAATCGCTTATTTGCTGTCTTTCAGATCGTCAGGTGATCAATCGCACTCTATTGTCTGTGCGTTTAATATGACGCTAGAGTCGGCAGGTGATTAGCTTAGCTTAGCATTAAGAC
The DNA here is from genome assembly GCF_949748355.1 of Melanostigma gelatinosum. Classification (NCBI taxonomy): domain Eukaryota; kingdom Metazoa; phylum Chordata; class Actinopteri; order Perciformes; family Zoarcidae; genus Melanostigma; species Melanostigma gelatinosum. The sequence continues at coordinate 6,128,183 of NC_136653.1, forward strand.
TTGAAACAGGGGGAAACAGCTAGCCTGGCTCTGTTCAGCATCAGCTCTGAAGTTGACCAATAGATATGTTGTATGCAGTGGCGGCTGGTGGAACATGTTCTAGGTAGGGCCATCCTATCAATTTCAGCAAACATCCCAGTATGATTTAATGCAAAAAAAAAGTAAGTATCAAACACGCATTATTACTTGGCAGTTAAATATTTAACATGTATTCCAACACGAAAACAATCAGTAAATAACACTTATATAATATAATATAACATGTTCATTTATTGAGATGCCCCTATGGACCTTGTTATAGGAGGTAAAGATCAGGAGAAGTAAACATGAAGTGTAATTATGAATACTGATGTTAAATTAAGCTATGATGAGTTTTCACTGTTAATTTAACATCTCTATTACATGTTGATGCCTCCATGACCAAGTTAAGCAGATGAGACTGAGGACAACTATGTAGAAGAAAAGATGTTCACTTTGTCCAATATATAGCTTGACAGAGTTCTCCATGTGTGTCCTGGTGTTCTCATGTTTCCTTACCTCCTCATCCCTCACTCCCTACCCTGGTGTTCTCATGTTTCCTTACCTCCTCATCCCTCACTCCCGTAACTGTCCGTGCTGGATCCGTCCCCGTTGTTTTAAAAAGCTAAATAAATGATTAGCATGACGTCATCCAGCTAGCCAAACCTGTCTAGTGTACAGCTAGTAGTGAAGCTTCGCATGTACTGCTTCCCTTTCCCGCGAGTCTGCTGTCTGATTGTGAGGTCAGGCTGATCTGATATCAGCTCTTTGGCTGCAGAATCTCCTCAAAGTTCTCCTCTCAAACGGGTCTTGGAGGAGGAGTGCTCGCGCTGGCGCGGGCGCCTGTAGAGACTTCTCCTGACGAGAACGCGCAGCGAGGGGGGCCTGATCGTTCTGGCCCCAAGCTGAATCTATTTGAGGGCGCTGATTGGCCAAATTGTATGTCACTCATTTATATCTTGAATCAGCAATTGGCTAAACTGCTTCATAGACCCGCCTCTTTTGGGCCAAAACGATCAGGCCCCCCGAGCTGTGCGTTCTCAGAGTGTCGTGCACACAGACAGAGAGCACGAGCAGAGAGCAGACAGGCGGAGAGGACGAGCAGGAAAAGCATATATTTTGCGCAGATATCATACCTTACACACATTACTGGGTACATTCCATAGTTCAAAAACACAAATATTGACAATTTATATAATTTATGATTATTATAATTTTTTTTCTTCTTTTTTTTTGTGTGGCTCATGGTGGGGCCAGGAGCCATGGCCCTCTATTGACCAGCCGCCACTGGTTGTATGTAATATGTTTAAGCATTTTGGGATTTCTGTTTGTGTACATCTTAAAGAAACTATACGACATGTTACAGAATAAACAACATAAGGAGATTCTGAGGTAGATAAATAATACAAAAAAACAAATAACTATGATACACTGATAGTACCTATCAAGTATAGCCTTTACTGTACATGGCTAAATTGTATAACGTCTTGTAAATTATGTGGTGTTGGAGCTATTTATTTGATATTGTATTTTGTTATTTCATTTATAAGTAGTATTGTTTAATTATTGTAGATGTTTCATATGTTAAGATTATTTTTCTCTTTAATAGTAATTTGTTTAGTTCTATTATTTTTTGGGTAATTACTGTGGGCATCTGTTGCTATTTAAACGAGTAGAAAGGTAGGACCAGCATGCACCGGGGTGGGCGTATAGTTTTTACCAGCTGCACAGCAGCATTGCACTGCACAGGACAGGAGAGACAGCATGACAGGAGTTTTGTTAATTCGTTTGTTTGCTTGTTTTATTTTCTTTATTTAATAAATACACAAAAATGGAATCCTGCTTGGACATTTTACTCTCTTCTGGCTGCATAAGGATACCGACCACGGTGCATCAGTGGCGTTTGATTATTATTTGTTTAAGTTTGATTTAGCCGACAAATGGCCACTACATGTGGCAAGGCACTTCCTTTGAAATGCATGAATGAGAGGTGAAAATTAGTGTAGAGTGAGTCTATACACAGGTTTGTAGAGGTGCTGGTAGCTGTAGTTGGTTTTAAAGTATGGACAAAGCCAGGTTAGCTCTTTGCCTTTATGCTAAGCTAACAACCTGCTGGCTAGTTTTAGCTGTCAGTCTTCTCATCCAGCTCTCAGCAAGAAAGGCAATGAACATATTTCCCCAAATGTCGAACTATTCCTTAAAAAACAATGTTCTAGTGAACAAGAGTCCACGGGGAGTGTCTTCATGATGCACATTTGCTTAAATAAAAGATTGTAAGCTGATTGTTACAAAGAGTCTACAGACTTTAGATAAAGGAAAGTACTAGAGAAACAACGTATTGGGGAGTTTGACCTGATGACGGTGCTGGATTAAATTCAGGGCATTACCAAAGTCACCGGGCTTCATCCTCTGGGAACCATGAATGTCTGTACAAATGTTCACAACAATCCATCCAACACTGAGTGACACTGTCGTCCCTAGGGCCACGCCCTAGCTTGGCTAAAAGCGGTCTCGAGCTCTACTGAAATCTGTCAATGTGTAGAATGTGCTTGTGATAAACAGTAATAAAGTAAGCCTTTAAGTCACACATTGTTTTGCACAACTCTTTCACAAAGCATTCATTTCCTCAGCTGGAACCACTGCACCACCTGCTACACCAATAGAGCGATGGTTTCTATTGGTGAATGTCTGTACACGTAAAAATCATTTAGTTTGAGAACATTCTTTACATTTCTACAACTTATTAGGTTTCAGATGAATCATAATTCCTCAGCAGAGCCAGCCTTCTACTGTACATTCCTAGTAATGGATGAGTAGAATCCTGGTGGGACTAATATATGCAGACACAGGTTTGTAGTCAGGCGTCTGGGACCAGTTGTGTTCCGCACAAGGCAGGATTACCTGTTAATCCTGTTTTGTACGTGAGACTTTGCGTCCTCTACCTCTACCATAACATCAGGACGAGGGCTATGGATCACCAGCGAGCCCCTCCAACTGCAGACCATGGAGAAATCAATTCTGCCTCCACTCCTTTTCCACAAGAAGCCAGTAATTCACTTGTGGTGCAAAGCAAGCACGCAAACATGGGGCAAAGGGCAAGAGACGAGCAGAAGATTCAGTCGCCTTCATGCAAATGCAGGCCGTGTTTGCCGTGAGAGGATCAATCCATTCGGCCAAAGAGGATGACATTTTGTGTCGGGCTTCTTGCAGCTTCCACACACTTTCTCCTGACGAGGAAGTCAGAGTTGTAAGAGCCTCTTCTCTGTAGCTGTGGGGAAAGCCAACAAAGGACAGGCTATTGAGACATATATACCAGTTAACTCAATTGAAGGAGTAGTTCGACACCTTTTGGCCGGTTAGCTGAGCATCCCAGGAAACTGTCAAATAACAAAATCCCAATATTGTATTTATTGTGAGTGAAAAATACAACTTGTGTTGAAATGATTTGTGGAATCCATCATGAGCATGTTATTCATGTGTTAACTTCACCTCAAAACATCAAGGAAAGCAAGTGGTTCTCAAACTGCCATTCATTACATCTTGCCACTGTATGTGTGGGGGGAAATTTCCATAATAACAACAACACAATCATGTAATGAGACATGTTTGAGACAAATGAGAAAATTTGCATCGTCTTCATTCCCGCTTTGATGCAGCGTTACCACCCCCCCCCCCCCCCCCCCCTGTGTACTACTGTCACTACTGTCATTAATTTGGAAATCCTGTCTCCTGCCACGATTCGGCCCGTTGCTTGTGTACTGCCTTCGAGGCAGTGTGTGTTGCCTTTTGTAGTCTAAGAATGATATCACAAACAGCCGAGGAAACGCTACGTCTGAGGTTAGGGTGTACATTTTCCAATGATAAACTGGCGCTGAGAAGTAGGAGAAAACCCAGACGCTTAGCTTTCAGCAGGAGCTATAAAACAAAAGATATGTAACAGCATAACGCATTGTTCAATATTATCTTAATTCAAAACTCAGAACAGTTTAGCATTTTTTATTTTGTTTTGCTTTGCCATTATGCAAGGTCACGATTCGTCAGACAGCGGTGTTCTCAACTTCATTTGTGTTTATTTTCCCTTCAATGAATAGACTGGGAGAGAGGCCTGTACTTCTGAGGTGATAAGATCCTCCCGGCGTGTTCTTCGTGCTGACCTTGGGTGCTGCAAAGTAAAAATCGATGCTCTTTCAGGAGGACAGAAGGCAGTATTCACTTTCTGTTAAGGTACCGTGCATCTTCCACAGACGTCAAGACGGGGGAAGAGAAAGCCTGCGGTGTTAGTTGGTGCGTGTCAGCGGAGGGTTTATCTGAACAGATAGACACAGACGCGTACGCACAGAGACACTGGCACCGACATTAAAGGATGGGGCTGGAGAATAGCTCACCAATAGTGGCACATTGTCTAAAGTGAGATATCAGGCAGTTAGCTTCACCGATATCAAATAAAACCTCAATAGCAGCTTTCATTGTCTTCAAAGCTAGAGGTTCATATAGAGACGTTTGGTGTCCCATAATGAACACATACACATCTATACGTTTCTATAGTACCCATCTATACCTTTATACATACATATACAGTATGTATACATACATATATATATATACACACATATAAACACATACATATATATATATATATATATATATACACACAAACATATATATGTGTGCAGCAATAGTAGTAGTTTCTTCGAGGTATACAAGTGTAGGGAGGCGGAGGTGCTTCAGACTCTGACTGTGCTGTCATGGAGACGCTGACTGAGGACAGGTGGTGAAAGATTTAGCGCTACAGTATTGCTTTCCTCCAACCAAATCAGAAAATCCATTCAAGCACATTAGCACAACTGCTAATTGCGCTGCTCTGTGTGTCTTATTGCACACATTGATCTGTCCACAACCTGCTCCAGTTGAATTGGAATTGTGAAATTAAAGCCCCTAAGTGGACAGATAGAGGATCCTGTGCCGACTTTGGTCTCATGATTCGCATAATGTAGAAAGAGCTAAAAGCTACAAATCCTGAATGTAAAGGCCAGTAGTGGATTTGTTCATCTCATTCGCCTCGAGTAACACACTTCTGCGCTACACATGTGTTGTTTAAAACATGCTGTTCTCTCAAGTCAAATCCACCATCCACATGCAGCCAACAATACTCTGGAACCAATGTGTTAATCCAGCCCCACTGATCTCCTTTTCATTTTAGATTCAGCACAAAGGCTTCTGAAATATGTGCTCCAATAATGCTGTACTGCTGTTCTGTCAACAGTGTCCTGATCAGCTTTGGTGCCGAGTGCAGAGATGGCTTGACAGTCAGCGTGTGCAGCGCTATGATGCTTTACGTTTGACGTTATCTTGATGGTGAAGTTTGAGTTGCTTGTGCTCAACCTAAACTGTAACATTACTTCAGGTGTGACGGGCGAGAGTCGATTCAAATAGCTGAGTTTGATAGGACGGGATAAGAGACCTGTCGATAGAGGCAGACGCATTTAAAACATGGTCAGATTGCTTCAATGACAACAGAAAGGAACATTTACAAATGAAAAAAAAATCTATTTGTGTTGATAGACACAAATATTGTAAAGTGGATACTCTTTAAAAAGTGATTTGAATCCTTATTTCAGGCAATTAACCCACTGTGCTTTACAATATGAACTGACCCACCTGGATCTGGAGTTTAATAATCGAAGAGCACTATGAAATCATTCGCAGCGTAATATGACCCTTAAGAAATATCTTACAGAAGTCTAATTGGAGTGCATCATTCAGCGTAATGATGTGTCATCAGTGATGCATCACATTAAGCCTTCCCTTTTCTTCTGCGGTGTGATGTGTGCTTGAGCATTGTTAAACCCAGCGTGTGAGCTCTTTGTTGCCTCAAATGTACAGTGTTGCCTCGGGTGGTTTGGATGTCCTCATCTGAACCTGTCATGGTCACTATGTGGGCCCCAGGCAAATATAGCCGGTGTCCTCCGGCAGAGTAAACAAAGTGCTGTCCACCCTGAAAAACACTTGTTTTCACATATAATGAAGGCCCACAGCAGCTGTCTGCTTGGTTTAAAGTCACATATAAAATGTAATGTTTGACGTGCGCCGTTTCCCACCGGGGGAAACCGGCTGATTTCCTTCCCCAAAGTTCTCCTTTTTTCTGCACAACTCCCTAGTAACAACACTTCGGGTTCTAAAAGTTAACATTCGAAAAAGCGTTTGCTTTCTAAAAAGTTGCCCGTGGGCAATCCAGTGAGCCCCGGCTCTTCGTTTTGCTCTGTGGTCATCCCGAAAACAATGACGCCGTCCGTCTAATGCGGCGCTCTCTGCACAAGCACCTCCATTCTGACCTCTAATTGGCGAGGCAGCGAGCGCCAAAGGGAACATTACGCCGCATTCCTAAATGGCTACTCTGGGCCGCTGCACAGGACATTTAGTTAAAGTTGGCCATTCTCCGTCCCTGGAGAGCCGGTAAAGGGTTGGCCACATTGCCAGGGAAGAAAGTGCAAAGACGCACAATGTGCCGGAGATGACAGGATTCCGCTGCGAGGTCCCAGGACGCAGTCAAGATGGCATGCCGCACAGCACGGCGCTAAGTAATGCCCCGCTGCAGCTCGCTAATAAGCTGTAAATGATCGCCTGCGCTTCACCCCCTCTTCTTCTCTGTGTTCTTTCCAACATAATAAGAAAACATTCGGTTGGAACATTCTTTTCTTTTTTCTTTTTAACAGCATTGGGAATGAGTCCCTCCTGGAGCATCCCTTGTTTTTTTAGCATTACCTTAACATAACATGGTTGTAAATGACAGACAACAGGACTTCAGCACACTCTCACTGAACCTGTTGTGTTTGCAATCAATCAATTTGAACTCATGCTGGCTCTTTCCTTTCCAAAAAAGATTGTAACAGCTGTAAACAGGACGAGGGAAGTCAGCATTCTGATTTCCATATCTGTGATGAGATATTTTGAAGGCTTTGAATGTTATTTCTGTTCATGTGCTCCGTGGAAAAACGACTTTTCACTCTTATCACAATCATAACTTGGTAGACTCATTAAAACAAATCACATCTTGTCTGCAGCTTTTGTCAAAATGGCAAATTATTTTTTTTTACATATTCTACAATAACCCATCGACTGACTGTCAACATATTAGCATGTCTAATGTGACAGAAGTTGCTTGTAGTCAGAAACCCACAGATAATTATCGTCCGACTCAGCACTATGGAGCAATTTAATGTCCTTCAGCTCATCATTTAGGTTTTATGCGTTGAGACTCTACAGTTCGGTTCTGATAAACTGCTGTACCCTTCACTGAACAGCAGACACACGAGGTTAGCGACTATCTGGTGAACAGGGGAGCATGTAGCTGCTAAAGAGCCAACACGGAAAGGAGAGCGAATATTGGCCGGCGAGGTGTCCAGACACAGCTCCGAATGATTGCTTCAGTCGTGTCTGCTGGATGTCGAAGTAGACATTTGCGTGACATTTTTATGAAGTGATGATACATCAGCGCAGTGTTTTCATCTGGTTGCACTGCCCCCAAGCAGCCCAAAAAAAAATCAATTAATACGGCCTCTGTCAGTTTCCTAATCTGGGCAATTAGTGTCAATTAAAGGAAAGCTGGATGTGTTTCACTACAGACGCCCAATCAGACTGCGAGCTGCAGCCTGTGAAGACAGTTCAGTTCACAGCAAAATAGTATTGCTTCATGGCACAAAACAGTGTCTGGTATTATTTACAAGTATGCAACTTTCTTGCTGTTACGCTTTTCTAATTGCATCGTTTCCACTTGAGATCAGTTGATCTGGTCCGATGCGTGTTGGCTTTTATCTCACCCGTCCTCTGGCTATTCAGACCAGACAGAATGATGCTGGGGAGCGGGAGGTGGACAAGAAGTGACGCCCTCTCTTGACAGGAGACGTTTGGAATGTGGTCTTAGTTTTTAAGAGAAAAATGCTGCTCTCACCAATTTAATTTCATGTCATACTCTGGCTCGTATGCAGCTGTCAGCACCCGCATTCATAAAAACACCATCGTGTCCGTAAATACATAGTGATGATTTAGCACTTGAAGCTTTTGGGAATCATTTATTTTCAAATGGATTCTCTCCAAAACAGCAGACTTGCTGAAATCCAAGTAAAAGGGGGTCTCCAATGTGAAGCCATAGGTCGGGTTTAATCCTGAACACTCAAGTGGGAAATTGTGTAACAAGAAAAACATCACATTCACAAACCACATTATTGTAAACCAATTAACTAACGCTCACATATGGAGCGTTAAACTCTTATGAATAAAAACTAGAGATCGTTGTTTCCCAAACTTCCGACTTTTTGCGTTCAGCAAAGAGCATTTAATGTTATCCAAATAGTTGAGATTTGAAACCGCATGTGAAGCCTATTGTGTGCATGATCCTCCAGCGCGGCATTGTGTTGAAAGTCATTTCATGCTTCCTGTGGCGTACGACAAGTGCAAACACGGCGGATGGCTCTATGAATGCAGCCTCTGTGTATCTGACATGATGAGACGTCGCTAACGACCAAACCAATTGCCCGTCTTGACGAATCCCCTTGCTGAAAAAGACCCGGCAGCTCCTCCGCGTCTCCTACAGAAGAGACAAATTTGACAGCTGCGACCTCTTCAACCTTTCCTCGCGAGCATGAGCGAGACCTTTTCTGGAAGATGAGCTTGCACACTTGTTTGTAAATGAAATGCTACTAAGAGACCCCCGCTAAATCTTTTCAGCCGTCAGCTCCGAGCTTCTTATTTTGCATCACCCGGTACGAGAAGGCTGGGGTCGGAGCATTTACTGGGAGAAAAAAAAGGCTGACGAACATTCCTGCGATGCTCAATAGTGATGCAACAAAAGGCGTGGATGGGTCGATTTGTCTTTTTATCTACTTCCAAATGCAGGCTTAGACTATCAACCGCATTTAATCATTTGAATTCCTTTATGTTATGTTAATTAGGAAGTGGGGATGGCCCAATTACACACCTTAATTAACCAGTAAACACGCAGACACACTCGGCCCCAAACCAATCCGCCGCCTCATGTGGAGTTTACCGCTCGTCCCCGCCTCCTCTCCGAAGCCTCCACATCTGTTGCAGGGTCTCTGCTTTTCTTCAAGGTGACTAATTTCATTTCCCTGATTCCACTGACCTTTGCCAGAGTTGTTTTGATGGCAATGATTTCCTGTCCCTTTGCCTCAGCGTTGGCAGCAAACAGAGCGGTAGCATAGCGGTCTGGTTTATGTTCCCGGCTCTCAGACGCAATGTGAAGTGAGCTGTAAGGAGATCCTTGTGTGTGACAGAGGCTCGGCGAGCGGGAAACAGGTCGGGAGACGATATGTTGAAGAGCTTTAAAAAAAATGCCTGCGTTGATGGGTTTTCGGGGCGTCCCCCCCCCCCCCCCCCGACATTCTGAACAGATTTATACAACGTTATCCACTATATTAAAAGGTAATTCCGATTTCTTCATGGTACGGCTGGAAAATGTGTCCGTCCTGTTTACAGCACGTGTAGCGGTGACCATAAGAAGCATAAGAAGAGGTATTCACTTACAGGGAATTTGATGCATGCAGCTTTAATAACTGATTCTATTCATTTCAAGCTGCCATGTTATATTGAATGATGGAAATATATATATATATATATATATATATATATATGTATGTCGTTTATTATTCTCCTTTCTCAGTCAGTTCAATTAACATGTTTAAAACAATGACACCAACCACCTCCTGGTCATTTTAAAGATGTTTCAAATGGTCAATGACTTCAATACTGTCACAACTGTAACTTTGCACAAGGAGATCCACAAACGTAATATAAAATCCACCAAAGCAATTCATTTTTTGCTGTCCACCAAAAAAATGTATTTAACGAAAATGCCATTTTTGCAGTCCTTTGTTCCACTCTGCTCTGCATTCTGGGAGATTCCTTCGGGCAGTGTATAGTGTGCTACCCCACGGGACACAAGGGGTCTGTCTGTGGTAAAGACCCGCACATCGGTTTCTTAATCGTTGCGTTTGAAGAGCACCCGGGAGGTTCATGTGGCAGCTTTCATCCTGAGTACTGAGACACATCCGATGCATTTTAATCCGTCTGTTTTCACTGATGGATTTCTATTCACTGATGAAAATGAATGTTAGATGCACTGCAGATCATTGGTGTCAGTTAGCTTACGTGCTGTACTGTTTCTCTGTTCTTCCTTTGAGGTGCCTTGTCTAACATCGCAGGTAACCTTTTGAAGGATACGACTTCTGTGAGCTCACGGATAACAGCTCATATTGAAGAGATACTACTTTGAGATTGCTTGTGTTTGCCTCGCGATGAGTGGCTCTTTGAACAGACCGAGGTGTTTGTGTTCACGAGAATGGGACTGACGTGAGGTCACAGTGACTTTGACCTTTTACTATATGCTATGGGGTTCCACCTGTTGCCTCTGCTATGTATTAGTAGACAATGGCTTTAAAGCTTCATTTCCTGTAGTTCATTATTTATGTCAACTTAACTCTCACAGTCGGCAAACCCTCTGCAAGGATACAAGGTCGTATTTTGTGATTAGGCGGTGTATCATAGATAATTGGTCATGTGTTTTGACAGAATAGAGCCTATTTGGATAATTATTTGGACCCAACGTTTCTGCGTGATTTATGCCAGTGACCCACAACCAGCATGGCTGAGCTGGCATGGTTTACTGTCGGGAATCTAACTTGAACTAAAACCAAGCAGGAAGACACTTATGTCTTAGTTTAAAACACGTGGTGTCTTCATTATTCTAATGTACTGTCTCCTCGGCTTTAGGCCTTCACAACTCTTTCTCTGAAGTACTTTTTTGTCCGTCCAGTGCCTTATAGTGCTCTTTTTTTAGTGTCACCCACTTATAAGCTTTAACTGTAGCTGTAACATTGATCCAACTGACATGAATTCAAGCTGACCACAGTCGCTGTAGAAGAAGAATGGAACTGCCAACTTTCTACAGCCACCTCTGAAGCCTACAGGGGTGAGTACTTGATGTTAAAGAACAGACTCTGACATCCGACAGAAGATGTTCCTGATTATCATACCCGACAAAAGCTCTGGCTGATCAAAAGATAGGACACACATGGACTTACTGCTTCCTGTGTTCCTGAATGAGAATGTAAAGTATGTTGCCAACCTTTGAACCACGAAACACAATCAAAAGTGTTCGTACATATCCTACTTTATGAGGAAAAGCTGGATTCTTTAGAAGCACCAATGTTACAGAAGCATCATCAGAATAACATGTCACTTTTACAATTGGTATATGTCACAATGCATAAGGAGCACTTGCTGATGATACTTAAAGGTCAGTTATCTTATGTAAAATAACTGCCTAGCATTATTCCATAAAGTGTAGGCAAAAGGAGGAAGGGCAACACGCACACTCCTCCGAAACTACACGGCTTTGCACTCTCCTGCTCACGTTACCGCACTTTCACAAGCGTGTCGGAGAACTACGGCGGCCTTCCGGCTAACGTTAAAAACGCAAAAGGGCTTTCGCTAGAGCCAGTGTTTGGTTTGTCCGTTCTGGGCTACTGTAGAAACATGGGTGGGTGCAACACGATGGACTCCTTGAAGAGGACCTTTATAGATATGAAGGGCTCATTCGAAGCTCAGGAAAACACAGTTTCTAGCTCAAGACTTCTACAGTAGGTCATGCACGACGCTGCAAAGGGACAGGTTTGCCACACATCTTCCAGCACCTGCCACTGAAGGGGCCGCACCTGCAATACTACAGCTTGCTTCTCTAAAACTTCCAGTTCCATATTCTCTTGGCCGGATATAACCTGTGAGCGACAGCTAGGTGTATTACATTTTATTAACCTGCGATGGACATGCAGCGCGATAGGGCTCTAATCGGGGACAGGCAGTGGCATTCTTTTACATGGCGAGCAGCTCAGTCAATGCACAGATGGCTGATAGGAGGAGAATAGGATGATAATCTTTAAACGCGGGGGTCATTTGTTTCCTGAGGTCCACCGGCCACTGCTGCAACAGTTGTTCATCTGGAGGGCGGATAAAGAGGCAGCAGCCGGGGGAAGTGAATCAATTCTAGACTAGAGTGTTGCACACGGGCGGCTTTTTAGACACGGAGGTGAGGAAATGGGAGCTGGAAACAGTATCTGTGCCCCAGTTACAGCGCCGCAGACCATTAGGTCACCGCGTGAGGACAGGAAGTGTCAGGACACCGCTCGCCTGGAGACCCGACATATCAAACTGCTTACCAGCATATTTAAAAAGTTGATGCGGTGGCACTTGCTTTTTTTCCCCCATCGATGAACTGGAGATTCGCTTCGGCGCTCCGAGGGATGGCCTTTAACAAGAGCCTCAGTAATAACAATCCAGAATGGTAATGGGCTGTAAAAGTTGTTGATAAACCCTTGGATCATTCAAATCCTCTCCCCTTCAGGAGAGGATATAAATATGTCCTGCTCATGAGATGCGTACAGCCAGGTAATTCCCTCAGCGGATTTACAGTCCTTGCAGCCTCTCTGCATGCAATTAGGAGAACCTCGGCTCGATTTGTTCCATTTCTCTTTGTGTCCGTCGCGGCGACTTTAACAGTTCTTCTGCATTCTTATTGCCCCGACTCGAGTAATAAAGGGCTTTCTGATACTTTCAGGTGACTTGAATGTAGATCTACTATTTTATTTATCTCCCCATCGTGGGATTAGTTTTGCTTGAGGCGACGATCACTGTGTGTGACACGGCATTGTAAAAGGGAGAGGCACTACTTCACTGAAGGAAACTAGTTTAGGATTTATCACACGGCTTGATCACTCACAATGTTACACAATTGTTGTTCAGGCTTCCGCAATGATCGTGTGTAACTGCTCTATTACACATCTATTACTCTCACTCCACAGAGCTCTGGATCATTTCAAGACTTCAAACTTAAAACATGTCTCATCAGCCAGGTTGTTTCTGCAGAGAGAGAGAGAGAGAGAGAGAGAGAGAGAGAGAGAGAGAGAGAGCTGGAGTTCCTCAGCCTGCAGCTTAATACAGCTCCGTCAGCCAGAGAGCTCATGCCATTATGAGTTGCCTGCGGCCTTGTGAGCGGCTCCGTCTACAGATCGCCAGGTGATTTAATATGGCCTGCAGAAAGCGAGTCCGTGTGGATAATCCTACTTCGCTCGCAGACGTCCACGACCTCTCGGTATTCTTTATGCTCCTGTTCCCTGTTCACTCAGCCTGTGGGGGCTGGAGGTCCAGAACAGAACACGTGTGTTTAGTATGAATATTTCTCTATTGTTGGGGGGAAGTGAGCACATGTGTTCGCTTCATCAGTGGCACTTGAGAAATAGGTATCCTCTGTGGATTGAAGTATGCCGGTGTGTGAGATGGTTTGGCGTTGCTGGTTTGCTGATGTTGACCCTTTAAATTAAAGATAGATCTCACTCAATGGTCAGCCAATATGATGAAGAGTGACTTCCTGACTGTCCTTAATAGCTCCATGGTTGTCAATAGTAAACATGGCATCACCAAATGTCGGACCTGGACCGAGTGACAGACGCAGGCGCAGGTCATCCAGATAATACGACACGAGCTTCACTCAGTGGAGCCGGTCACATGGGTTTACTGTGCATTGACAGTCCACTAGACTAGAGAGAACAACGGCGTAAGAGAGACGCCAGCATGGACCTTCTACTTCCTGGCTGGTGTCTGAAACTATTTTCCTGCTTTAACCAAAGTAGTGCTGCACATTCATTGTCATTTTTTTCCTCTTATATTTTAATTATTTCAATGCCATGCCCGTTCTCACCCTCAGCAAGATCATGTTTAATGCCATTTGACACTTTAAACTCCCTCTGCCTCGTCTTGCAATGAACTGAAATGAAATACTTGCAAAACTAAAACATCTTCACTTTTCAGATTTCATTTAGGGACTGTCCCAAAAAAAAGAGAAAAGCACGAATTTTACTTTAAAATTGCCAGATTTAAATCTGAGATGCCAACTGCCTCCGACAGAGAACGTGTCAAATTAGTGTCGGAGGCACCCAAAGCTGCTGTTGTGATCTGATCCCGCTGGAGACAGCATTTCTGTCTGAAGAAAGTCTAACTTTTGGCCTGTGTTCATGCTGTTCCCTGAATGGGCAAAGATGGATTTTATGACTGACAATGAACAGAATTGTCTTGAAGAGCATCCAAAGTCAAACTTAATGAGTTTCAATGGAGGGTTTGACTGTCACATCTCGGTCTACACGCTGTCTCAGAGGCTCGTTCACACCGACGAGAACAGATGTGCGAAAATAATTCTTAGAATTATTTGTTTCGTTTTCTTTTCTCTGGCTTGAGTGCATTTATATGTAAATGCAACAAGATGGCATCTATCACGAGCTTCAGTCCAAAACCGCCTTCTGATATGCAACCTGAGCTGGTAGGACGCAATTGTTTTGTTTTTTCTGCACAAATTCCTAAACTGCCGGTACTTCCCTTTTCTTAGTAATTACTGCCTCTCCCGCTGTCGGAGGTGAAGGAAGAAGAGACGGATGTGAGAAAACAAGCCACTGTAAGAAAGTCCTTGTTCGAGCTCTGTGCACCCAGACCTGCTGAGGAGTCTCGAGACGTTCCTGCTGCTGTTCTCCTATCAAATCTGCTGAAAATATAACGCAACCCAACAAATCTGTCTGTCCGTGTTTGGAAACATTTAGAATACAAATCGCTTCGCTCGTACATGTGCATTCTGTTGTGCGAGTTTGAACATCCCAAAGTGACACTCTCAAACAAAAGTGAGCTCCGGTGAACGGTCAACAGGCGGAAATCAAAGCTGTGAACGTCTCGGCTGCTTGACGGCCTCCCTAACCAAAGGTCCACACCGCCAACCCCCTTAAACCCCAACTCACAGAGAAGCCTTCGGGCCCAGAGTGTGCCTGTGAATATCAATCACCGACACGCTTACATGTCGTCGGTCTCACGCTGCTGGATAATAGCGGGCCGTTTGTGCGTGCCGCATTACATTGACGTGGCGCGTGGACGCGGGCAGGTGCTGCCAGCGGGACAGCGCTGTATAAATAGGGACGAGAGGTAATTTAGGAAGGCAGGAGAGGTTTCAGGAACATGACTCTGCATCACATTCGATTCTTTCGTTCGGAATCTACATCTTGTAACGGATAGTAGCAGCAGGGTACAGGCATGCAAACGCATAGTCATACAAAGTGCACACAGGAGGAGGACCTTGAGGTGTTGATGCACAGGTCAGGGGGATTGTTTTCATTCCCTTACCTTCTTCTACTTAACGGCATTTATTTCAGACACGATCTACTTTCAAAAGTCTGTGTTAGTCATGCGTTTGAATACATTGCATTGTTAAATACACCCAACAGTAGACGGACTCCACGTGGACATCCTACAGGGGGATGACTCTCGCTGTGTTATCATGAAGTGAAACAGCAGGCTGTTGTCTATTTGTTGATCCACACAGTTTATTTGCTCTCACGGCCACAGAAAGAATGAGCAACGTGAATAACCAGATTAAGCTGTTTATGTTGTATGCAAACACTTGTATCCTGAAAACAATCTAAACCTGGATTTAAAAAAAAAAACCCACGTTGCTTCGTCACCGTGTAATATTCTGTGTGAAAGTAGTCATCACAAAAACAACCGTGTGTTAAGCCTCAAGTGTGTACTGTATGTTGTGTAATGTAAATAGAAAGACCTTCACATATGAAGGCAGGTATCAAGGTGCACGCACAGAAATAAGCAGAAGAATGTGATGAGAAGTCACAGACGGTCAGTAACCTGAATAAGAAATATAAAATACAAGGTTTCTTATCTTCTCTAGCATGTTTGATACTAATTGCAGATCATTGATGATCTTTATTGGTGGTCTACAAGGCTCCAGGCTTTTTTTTGCCACCATACAAAAAACCCCATTTCAACCACTCTGAAGTCTGTAAACCAGGGGTGTCATCTCATAGGAGGGCCACTTCAACGCTCAAGTACTACAAGAAAGCACAATATTTTGGAAAATTTACATTTTTATTTTTACAGGACTGACATATTTTCGCCATACTTAAAGAAATGCACTCACAGTAACTCTACATCTCTATATTAGTTTTCAACAGTGCAAATGTTTTTTTCCTTTTGCCCCATTTTTTACGACTTATTAAAACATTGCACTTGAACCAACAATCCCTGAATACATTTGTACTTCATGCTATTTCTTGACACCTGGCAGCGCTTCTGCTCACACAGCGGAGCCACATTTGCCCTGATCGAGGTCACAGTTGAAACCCTGAGTACAGCTTCAAGATGGGCCTCACTAAGCCTGGCCCTGTACTCGCATTTATTAAAGTTCATCGTTGAGAAACGTTTCTCACACAGATATGATTTGGATGCAGTAAAAGGAGACACCTGAATTAGGAAGTCTCTCTCACACACACACACACACACACAGGCAAAGTGAAAATTAATTTGGGACTACTTTATATGCCTGCTCAGAGGCAGCAGAGTAATCTAAAGCTTGTCAGGTGACAAGTTCCACATGCTCTGTAGCGGCCGGCATGTCGGATTGAAAACACAAATCAATGCAAGGTCCTGTTTCGCAGTCGCGACACCGTGACCTCACATGTGCAAGGTTTCAACCACAACAATTCCAACGCATCCCCCTTGTTTTGACACGGGTTCAAAAAAAAGTGGTCACGGTCAAGCACACGATTGATTTTGGGATTGAATAGTCAAAGTGAAGCGACGGGCAGAGGGAGGAAACTGGAAAACACACGTGTGAGCGCTGCAGGCATTACAAGCTCACAGGTAGCTGAATGGATGTGGTGAAGGGCTGTTCTGATGTTCTGTTCCTTCAGCCATCCTCCACCAAACCCTCAGTGTAAAACGCCTCACACTGTTCGCAGCAGAGGATTAGAGGAGTCCGAGTGAAACCTTTCCTGGCTGTGAGCTGAACCGCTGTTGTGTCAATCAGCAACTAACAGCAGCAAAATGGACATTTCTGAATATATATATAAAAAAACATATATAAGCCATGTAAATCATGTATGCACACACCCAGTTGAGCCCGCTCTGCGCCCTCGCACCCCCCCCCCCCCCTTCCATGTCGTGGCCCAGATAAACACGGGCACAGACGAACACTTCAGGTTATCCACGTCAAGGAGATCACACCGTCAATTAATATGCAAAAAAAGGACAGGAACAAGGGCAGATAAGAGCCGGCCTCGGCTAATATTTCAGTGCATAATGATGTCATCTCGATGCTTGATCGCCGAACAATTGACTCGACTGTGGCCGGGCCATCTAGCTGCTGCTTATCTTGTCATTACGGTCACACAGAGTGGAGCACAAGGTGTAACGTTGCTCGGGGTGAGTGTGGACGGACAACAGGACAGAGGGTTGGAGAAAACAGCCAAAAAGGAACAACCGGAAGAGTTGCAGCATGTCATTATCGGGGAGTCTTTCAACTACTCTCCCAGAAGAGGACTGGAGGGGGTTAGGGGGCGCTGGAGGGTAGTCTACACAAACGAGTGCAGTGACGCCTGAGAACACTGGTCCCAGTCGCCACAGCGCCAAAGCATTGATCAAGCTCGCGTCTGAATGAACTGAAGGAAAGGCGACAGAGGTATCGTCTTCCTCCTCCACAGTCCTCCTCGGACTCTAGACTAGTCTGTACTGGCAAGGCCTCAACAGCATGTTGTTGGGCGGGCTGATGATGAAGTTGACTTTTACAACTAAACAAAAAAAAGAAAGAAATGTCGATTTTATGTATTTTACACAAGTCTCAACTCTCTAGAGCAGGGGTCTCAAACTCATTTTCACTCCGGGCCACATCAGCATCATGGTCGCCCACAAAGGGCCGGTTGTAAATGTCACCACTCGTAACATATTGTTAAATAACGCTCTGCATTCACAGTTTAAAGTAGTCTTCAATGTACTCACAATACATTTCCATGGTAAATGTACAGTAACCAGCCAAAGAGCTGCTTCTATGACTGTTTAAGTATCTCATCATTTCTATTTCATAATTTTGACTGTCAATCTCATCTTTTTGACTTTCAATCTCATTTTAACTTCCTATCTCATCTTTTTGACTTTCTATCTCATAAGTTTGACTTTCTATCATAGTTATGACTTTCTATCATAATTTCGACTATGGGGATATTTTTATTATTATTAGTCTAACTTAAAAAAAAAAAAAAGTTTTTTTTTTAAACCTTTTTTTTTTGCTGGCGGATTCGCGGGCCACATAAAATGACGTGGCGGGCCGGACTGTGGAGGAGGAAGGGAGTTTGAGACCCCTGCTCTAGAGCGACCCAACACAGTTTGGGATCTTCACAATTTAATGTTGGAATATTGGATTTGCTGTACGTAAACTCAAGATAAACAAATGTAACGCTTGTACACTTTTCTTGAATTTCTTTTTAAAAGAACGATGAAATCAAAAGATCTGATTTGGTGATACCTGTAGTTGCTGAGAGAGCAGTTTATTACTGCGCGTCCCAGAATCCTGGAGGCAGCAAACACTTGTTGAGCAGCTGCTTTGTCAGAAAAACAAACTCATGCAATTGAACTGTATAGAGAGGTCACTGAAGAATGTACATTGACCAGAAGGAGTAAGGATTCCATGAAAATCTTTAGTATCAGAACTTTCAACAGGCTATTGAGAGCTCAAACCACTAGTTTCAAGGTCACCTTGTCACACATGCACCGTTGACCAGAGTGTATGTGTGACTTGGTGAAATTAATGAAGGACATATCATCTCATTATCATATTTCATTTTAACACGCTTCCCCCTGCTAATGCCTATCAAACATACTTGACCTGTCGCTGGAATAGATTCCCTCCATGATTAATCCATGCCTCTTGTCTTCTGGATTAACAATTCTAAGAGCCCGGTGCTAACCATTATCCCCAGGCTATGATCTAATATTGGAGGCTGGAGCATTGTCTCTCTCACATATCCTGGCTCTCTCTTACACACACACACATTTTCCAGATCTCTGTTAGGATATTGCTCCATAATGATGTCTGTGGGCTGATCCTGAATCGTTGCAGGAGGTCTTATCCGCTGTGGTTATTATGCTGAGACAGAGACCTGGAATCTCTGTCAGGCCCTCTGTATTGCAGGCACACCCACGACATCCTTGATAGAAAAAAATAAGATCTGTCAAGCAAATCAATTGAGATTTATTACAATAACACTATAATAAGACACGCTGATGGAAGATAGTGATGGAAAAAGTAAAATGTGCTCTTTAGTCACGGGTAACAGATATCATCTGTTATCAGGAGTTTACTCAAGGAGATTTAACCACATTTAGCTCAAAGATGCCTCCGATAAGACCTTGATAAATATTCATTTTGTGTATAATTGGCACCAATTCAAGGATATGTGAAATGTGGCTTTTATTTGTGGGAAGCAGCAGAGAAAGCTAAATGTTCACTCTGCTGTCCAACTGCTGCCTTCTGGGGGCTGAACACGGATCCATGTCTCCTCTATGTTCTCTGTGATAATTACTGCTTGTGGCTGTTTGTTTAGCCTTTTGTCTTGACTGAAAAGGGTAGACGAGGGAGAGAGAATGAGCGACAGAGATGGACCAAATACACCGAACAGGCTTCCGCCAGCCACTCCACGGGGTCCTACACCACCCTGCATTGCCGTTTTATTGAAATATTAAAGGTGAGGGAGATCTGCCGCGACATATTGTAAAACCTGTCACTCCGATCACAAAGGCACTGAAGTGAGTGGAGGATGGAGAGACGGGGGCAAGAGGAAGCAGATAATTGGTGGAGGGGGGTGTAGAGGGAGAGAGCAAGGGAGACTAGGGACCTGAGGCTACAATAGAGGAAGTAAACTGTGTGTGTAGGTGACTGAGAGGCAGTGGCTGGGAAAGTCACAGTACAATGAGCAATCATAATGTCTAAGCCAGCTGAGAGAAGT
The DNA here is from genome assembly GCF_949748355.1 of Melanostigma gelatinosum. Classification (NCBI taxonomy): domain Eukaryota; kingdom Metazoa; phylum Chordata; class Actinopteri; order Perciformes; family Zoarcidae; genus Melanostigma; species Melanostigma gelatinosum. Next base: position 6,148,096 of record NC_136653.1, read on the forward strand.
AGGCAAGCAGGACGAGTGGAAGGGAATGGTATTGACACAGGGAAGAGGCTGAAGGATGTCGGGGAGCCCGCGTTACCAGAGAGGCTGACAAACCAACAGGGGACGGTAAAACACTGGCACGTCCTACTCAGGTCCAGCCATTGATTTTTAAATGTATTTATTTTATTTTTGTGGCAGTGTGACGGCCGTGTGTGCACAGAGGGGACATGTTGGCCATGCTCGTGCCCATCCTGTTGGTCCTGGTCTGTAAAATGGGATCGGCACTCAACCCGCTGGAGGGTTGTGAATGCTGTGAATTATCAAGTCAACACTATGCAGTACTGTGCATTAACATGCCACTGACGAGCTGAATCTGACCACGAAAAGCCAGATGAGTTTATTCTCAAAATGTAATTGTATGCTGGCCATCCATCATTTCAGCCGGTTTGTGGACGCTACTGTAGAATGCTTCAGGTTTCTGACTGCGTGATGTTGATGCAGTCAAAGCTCATCATGATCAAACTTCAGATATCAAATTGATATTTTGCTTCCGATGGGAATATCCCAACAAAATTCCGACGTCAAATGTTTTGCAATGACTCTCCATCCGTCATCAACCAAAAGCGCAAACAAGGCAGAGATCTCACATTGTCCTAAACAAATTCAACAGCAACACAATTTCCCCGAACTCTTGTTCTTAACACATGTCACAACCTACAGTTAACTACTGTTAACTGGGATTATTCATGCTGTGGTGTATTGATGTAGTGTCACCTGTCTTCTCCCCTTTTTGCTGATTAAGTGTTACTTAAGGCAGCCTTTCTTTGTTTCGATAGAAAAAGCATAATGATATTACATGTCCCCTTACATACAGGATATACATACAGTATCCACAGGTGATGCAACAAGCTCAAAGTCAGTTCTCCACCGGATGTAAAAAGGCATCCTGAGCAATCCAGCAAACTACTGAAAAGCCTTCATCACAAAGTGTGTGTACTCCAAGCAGTCACCGTGACGTCACCCATTGCTTTGTGGACTACCGGTTTGAAGCCTTGAGTTCATCATGTACAACATCATATACATATACAATGCTGAATAATACTTTTTCAGGCAAACGAAACAGTTACAATTAACTTTCATGTTGTGAAACGAGAACACAGACGAAAGCATTTTTTATCGTCGATTTAACTCTGTACGGGACCGTCATTTACTAAATGAACCTCATGCTGTGTTGCACAAGACTTGAAACTAACGATTGAGACCATAAACCCATGTTCACAATGTTCACTGAGGTGCTAAATCAAGAGAGAAGTAGTCATTTTCTCATAGACTTCTATACATTTAGAGGAGTCGCCCCCTGCTGGCCATTAAAAAGAATGCCGTGTTTAAGGCTCTTCTGCAGAGGTTGCTGCCTGAGTGGAATACGTTCTCACATGTTCTGCTTGCACACAGCCATCCTCATCATGGTCTGCTTGTCCAGCGACCAGCATCAGCAGTGAGATATATCCGTGTTTAGAGACACCAGTTCTCCCTCAGAGCCACATTACCCTTTAGAAGAGGAATAGTATCGCTAACTCTGCAGTGTTCTCACATTCGAGCACAACAACATGACCCCATGACAGATATCCAGCTGGAATCCTGTTACATTAATAGAACGAGGGGTTTGTGATAAGACAGCTTTGAAGATACGGGAAAACACTGATCTGGTGACAGAGTAGCAGACACAAAGAGCCATCCAGGGGAAGTTTAAACAGTCTCCGTAGCCTCTGCAGGGTCTTACACTTGATACAGGTTTGGTGTCTGGTGTCTTGAATCAAGACTTCAGTCATACCCGGTAATATTCCCTGATTAAACGATCTCACGAGCGGTTCGATCAGCCAGAGGGGAAGAGATTAGGCCGAGAGCGTAGAGAGCTGGTGTTTGGTGAGTACAGGCTCTGAGCTGGTCACTGGTGCTGCTGTGGATGTTGTAATTATAGCGTCTCACGGCACTGTGTTCATGCTAAATGCACAGGAGAATCGCTCAAATAGCCGTTCATACCCTTCAGCGAGCTGGAGTTCCTATTCACGGTCTGTCCTGCAGGTTGTGTTGCGCTCACATGCAAACTGGAGCTGACGAGTGTGCACGCTAGCTGAGGTGGAGAACTTGTTTGATGGTTCACAAAGGACGTGTTGTTGTGTGTGCATGTAGAAGTGTGTATGTGTTGAATGATACTGTTCCTAAGTTCATTTAATGGATAAATGACGTTTTTTCGGGGACATTTTTAGAACTTAAGTACTTCAAAACGTAAATAGTAGTACTTTGACCTCCTGAGATGCATTTCATTATATGACAATATTGTTGGCAATCCATTGCAGCAAACACACATCATTCATAATTTAGCAAGTGCAAATTAGACTTTATTGATTGTGTTTGTATACATCTTGGACGCGTTAGTAAATCAATATTTGTATCGTGTTGTGAATAGCAGTGTGGAATGTGCCTAATTAGGTTCATTAAAAGCAAGTAGCTAATTTGAGAGAGATTCATGTTGCGTTTGGAAGAAAAATCATCTGCCTCTGGTTTTATTGGGATTGCTTTCTGGTAAACTCGATCCATTTCACCAAGGTAGTCGGACAGCTACTTGAAATATTGTCATGAATACTTTTTTCTCCAGGTCAAATGAGATGTTCTGGACAAAGAGATGTAGAACGATGAGCTTTGTATTCAACCAAATTACACTCGCTAGATTCATAGAGGAAGGAAAGTAACATTTTGTTAAACTTCCAATTCCTTCTGTGAGCGCTGCCCAATAGAAACAGGTTTGACAGCGCCCACACGTTAGCAGCGCTGCTTTGGATTGGAAGGCGCTCCAGAAGACCATGACAATGTGGTAGAAACATGAGACTATCCCACCCTTTCTCTGATATGGAAGATATGCTGACTGGACTCCATCCGCCTTCATGACTCAAGTTGCAACACCTCTTTGAATGCAGCTCTGTGACGCGTGCCATTTTTGGTTTACTTTAATCACGTCGCGGTAAACCAGCTAAGGAGGCTCATGGGAACGAGAAAAACCTCACACGTGAAAGAACCGTATCTGTACCCCCCTTTGTTGGTGCCTCACAACAGCAGTATTATCAACATGGCTGTACCTCTGCAGCTTAAATAACACAAGCCAGATCATCACGGCTCGGATGGATTGTAAATAGTCGAGGTGGCGATAAATTTGTCACCGCTTGGACAGAGATAGGGCACATTACCTTCAGAGGAAGCATATTTCACCCTTCCCTGGGGCTGATGAAATGCGGAGCACAGGGGCAACACAGCATCTGTAAGTGAGGCCTTCTTTATGGCCTGATTAAGTCATCCGATGCTCGCTGTAGAGCCAGCCGGGCAGCTTTATTTCCCCTCCCACTGTGCCGCCGTAATCATCCAGGAGGACTGTGACGGTAAAACAGCATCGGAATAGCCCTTGTGATATGATGGGCACAGTCATTCCCCCCCCCCCCCCCCTCTTTTTTATGTCGGCCATGATAACTTCTTATAAACTAATACTGCTGAGTAAGAGCCTTTTTCTTAAACAGTCACAGCCTCATTATGTAGATCTCTTTTTTGTTGATCTGCAGTGCTGCTTGGAATGCAATTTCCAACTATCATCTTTGTTATTTTTTTTGGGAAAATTTGAATGGTAATGACGTTTTACCGAGAAATCATAGATTTAATTACATGTCCCGATGGTTACAGCTTTTTTTTAATGGTGCTTTTAGTTTTTCAGGAACTTTATGGGAAATAAAGGCACTGATGGGACACTCCAGAACAGTTTAAAGTATCAACACTGATTGAAAACAGAGCAGAAACAACTCACACACACAGATGTCACGCCTGCTTTTGATGGCGCTTTTATGGGTTCTTATAAACAATCAAAAGTTATATCTACAATCAATGTTTCTCACCAAAAGGCATTGTGTGTACTGTGTGAGGTCACAAATATGTTGAGAGGATTTCCTTCCTCAAAAAAACATTTGTAAAGTGAATTATTTAACTACTTTAAACGACTGTAAAGTATTTCATTGTTATTAAATATGTATTATTTATTCCTCTACTACCTGCGTCTGCATCTGTTTATGTCACCGGGATGGAACGGGGCTAGTTCCAGAGTTATAGCTTCCCACAAAATATACATTCATAACATAATATTACAACAATGTACCGAAATGAATCATATAATCCAGCATGATTTGTCTTTGAAACCCACCTCCAAACAACGCAGTCCAGATAAAAGCGGTGTAACTCTTTACAAAGAAAGAGAGAGAAAGCTATGAACAACAATCTGAATTTTCACATGTGAAACTAACTTTTGTACATAGAGGTAAATAATCACAGCTGCGTAGCATCAGTCAGGCTCCCTCCTACTTTATTGCTGCAGTACCTCAGGTGGTGTTTGTGTCTCCGCCAGCAACTCTGATACCCCGATGCCCTCTTCCTGTTTTGTGTGGTAAAGCCGTTTTTCCTCCAAATCTCAATGTAGTGCCACACAATGAGGGATGACTCTCTTGTTTTAAAACTGATGGATCACATCCACTGTGATAATAATTCGTCTGCGTTCAGATGCTACACGTAGAGCCTTAAATAAACACGTTTTCGGATCATTACCGTTGAAGCGGTGCACATTAAGAGTAAGCAGAAGCTCAAATGCTGGAGGAGTTCTCCGCAGCCATTCATCATCCTGCAGAGATGAGGAGGCATCATATTGCTATAATGCACCTTCCTCCTTATGAAAAGTTAAAAAAAAAAAAAAAAAAAATCAATTGTTTTTAAATGATACTGTGAGTCAATATCGCGATCTCCTCTTGTACTGTATGCAGTATTTGTAATCAAACCAAGTGCACTTTACATGCCAGCGGGTTTTACAAAATAAAAATATCCCTTTAGTGTGTGAGTGTGTGTGTGTGTGTACAGGAGCACTTTGGCCCTCATTCTGTGTGTCCAGACTCACAGGCTCCGGACAGGAAGGGGCCAGAGGCTCCATGAAGCAAAAATAGCAGATGAGTATTTACAGCATGTTCACCGTTAACCCTTTATTCAATGCTTCTGTATGATCACTTACAGCCTTGTTTCCCGCATGACTATACTGTCTAACAGAAATAATTATAATATATATTAGCGGTGTAACGGACCACGTTGATCCTTGATCCGTACGGATCCCCCCTCATGGTTCGGCACGCACGTGAACCATGGATTAATTACACATTTTACTTCAACCATCACAGTGTGAAATAAAGTTTTATCCGGAAATATTCAGTAAAACATGTGATCAGGACATCGGCATTTATGCTTCTCCAGTCACCGATCTTTGTAAACAACATTGTAAACAACCAAAAACGTGTTCAGTTCTAATCAGGCTGTGTTCAGTGATAATGAGTATTGGACGAAGGTCAATTCTAACGGTATCATGATGTGTTCATGTGATCTCGTAAAATGTAGTGTTAGTGAGAAACTTGAATAAATCCAGTTGTTTGAAGAGATGTTTTCACAGCAACATAAATAGATATTAGAGATGAATTATGATCTGTTTAGCTCTAAACAGATCATAATTCATCATTAACACTACTAATGACAAGATTTGTTTGAATCTATAAAAATACAATCTTTTATTTCCTTATTTGGGGGAAAAAACAGTAAAGTAAAAGGAGAACATTTCGAATGTTGGAGTGGTTGAAATGATTTTTGGGACGGTGGCAAAAAGATTTAGCCTGGAGCCTTGTAGACCAGCTGCTATCATCAAACAACAATATGGATCATCAATGATCTACAATTAGTATCAGGGACATGATCAGGGATCTCTGAAAGTTGTTTGCTCTTTTTTTCTTTTGTGCTGATCCCATTTTTGATCTGATCCGTGATCCAAACTGTTTTATGATCCGTTGCACCTCTAATATATGTGTGTATATATATATATATATATATATATATATATATATATGTATATGTATTCTACATGTACCTTGGATCTATATTTACTGTTTAAGTGTGTGTTTGCATGAGTCCAAAGATGACCAAACTATTATTTTAGTGTTGCTGGATCAGAGAGCTATTTACATTCAGTTTAAAACGCTGAAGCGTCACAAATCTTTCCCTGCTGTACATTGTGGCAGCAGAGAACAGATGGTGAGGCAGAGCCATCTGACAGACCTGTTTGTGTTTTTCAAATCATGAAATTCTATAGCATGCCCCTTAATCAATTCATAACCACCCCCTCTCCCTCCTCTCTCTCTCCACGCCTTGCTTATTATCATCTCTGTATGAGCCAGACTTTATCTCATCCTCGTGCTTCTCTCCCCTCCTTGTTTTAGCCCTCAATGAGCTGCGCTGCTTTCCCTGGATACTTGAAATAAGGAGGAGGAGAATTTGGTTTGGTATGCAATAACTGACGATATTTTCACCCTGAGCCACTCGTAAGGTTGGTGACGCGGCGAGGAGGTTTTAACAGCAGGCTGGGAGCGGAACAAAAGGCTTCACCGTGTAGCGGGTTTTAACATGTTCTCATTCAAAAGCGCCGCTCTGTGTTCGTACCTCGTTGCATTGTGTGTGTTTTCTGAGCGTATGGACACATTACATGTTTCATATGACAGTGGAGGAATTTCTTTGAAATCACAGTTCACCTCTCTAACTCTTCCCAGTGGTTTTGAAGCCACTGGCTGAATTTTGTGATTATTTTGCATTACAATTTCTTTAAAAACATTGGGGCCATTAAATAAAGTTCTGTTCAATCATCTCTGCAGATTGGCAAGTACATTTATTTACAGGTTTCTTGACGAATTGCATATATTTTCTCTGCAGTTAATGTATCAGATATTGCAGGTTAGGAGTCATGATTATTTTCAGGTGACTCAAGTAACACTGCAGGAGATGGAAGAATGAAAACGTACACACGAAAGGCGGGATAGACGCTTATGAAATGAAAGTCTGCAATCGGCAGTGTAATATGTGGTGCTGGGGGTTCGTAGAATGAATCTGTCTAAAGTACACCTTTCTCCATCTCCTCCCTCCTCTGCAGCAGATCATGCAGCCACTTTATTTGAGATGCACCGACGTTAAAGTGTGTGTTTCTATCTGTACTGCTGCTGACTGCACCGCTCTTCTGTTTATTCCACACAAATGAAAAATGGAGAGCCAGAGGACTTATCCTGGCATGAGGTATAAGGGATTGCATGTGTGTTAAAGTGAATGTAAAACGTGGGAACAACTAGAACTACCGCCTCGTGGTTGTAAGCCTCCACCAACCAGCCATGTTGCAGTTTGCAGCCATTTCTGTCCAAAATCACATCACTTCATTAAACATTAGTGTGAAGTTGTCATGATTAGCATATGAATTCTGGAGTTATGGCCCATTATTGTTGAGTGGAGGTGGAGGTTTGTGCAACATTTGAAGAGATTGGCATTGCTGTGATAAGGCCTTCACGAGAATAGACCAGACGGACGGACAGAGAGGAAAGCCAAAAACACAACGCCGGCGCTGAAGTAGGAAAATTGGTAATTGTTCGGGAGTAAAACAGTGGATCAGTTCATGCACAATATGACAACGTTTATATTCACTTTCATAAGATGTACTGTCTGTCTGTCCAGTTAGTGACGGGGTGATTTGTGTGGAGATGTGTCTGCCAACACACCTGTGTACAAGAGCTCACTGAAATATGGTCTCTGGCGTTTAATCCTTGGAGCACAACAAACCGAATGGTATATTACAAACACAGCCAATCAAATCATAGTAATGATAACGTGATGGACAGATAGCAGTCAAGGAAAATGTGTACTGACCCTTTCTAGCAGGAAAGCAGCAGTAGGAGCCCTAAGGGCTCCAGATATGTACGCTTAGCCGTGCTTATTTCTTGCCGATGTTCTAGCCATGTTAATGTCTGTGGCCTATGTCGCCATATCATGGAGAGCAGGAAATCTTTACCCCATTGCCCCCCCACCCCACCCCCCCGGTTGGCGGTTTAATTTTGCCGCGGGATCGGCAGATTACCGCTACGGCCCAGGCAGGCAGTGAGCGGGCAGCACATTGATAAGGACAGCTGCTCTCGGGAGATTTCCCAGGAGAGAGAGAGCGGTGAGACAGGACCGGCAGAGAGGCGCGTTGGACGTCAGGTGAACACGCCAGGACCGCCGTCGTTGCAGCACAACCAGCTGGTATTCAAGTCCCCCTTATTATCTGATAGGCAGCTTACGAGCTGGGAGACCATCAACTTTTGCTGGCGGAATCAAAGGGCTCAGAGGGTTGCATTCTGATTGGATTCACTGGCCCACGCACAAAAAGATCAGCAAGCAGATTGATAAAAGAAAAATAAGCCCCCCCCCCCCCCCCCCCTATGGATTTATTACAGAAAAACATTTTTAAAAAATAGTTCCCACTTCGGAGCAGAGTTTTTGAACTTCAAAAGGAAGACAACAGAGACAACGGAACAAAAAGGAACTGAAGACAATGAGCCTTTTATATTCATTAGCGCCAACATGAGGAAAGAGGACCAACAAATGATTTAGTTCATCTTCATGTGAACAAATGCATTCTAATGGGCTCACCAGGGAACAGTTTGTTCTACAATAAAATCAGTGGAAATGACATGTATTTCAATGGGTTCACGTTTGAAAACATTCCCTGAGGCTGAGCGGCTATGGCTGCACCATTTATCTTAAACTCTCATTTGCATCTCGTGTTTTTTGCCCATCCGAAACAAAAGGACTTGAAACAAAATGGCATTTCTCACCGTCCAGAAACTACACGCAGGCCTTTCTCTTCATTGTGAAAGCCAGGCAGCGGCACGGGCCTTCACTCGACAGCACCGCCATTGCGCTTTCCCAGAATCCCACTGGGTTTCCTTGACAGATGTAGAGAGGGGAGTGACTTTGATGAGTAAATGTCTCCACCCCCCACGCAACTGTTCAGAGGCACCTGAAAGTCGACAGATTGTTCATGTGCCTGCATGCACTGTACAGAACCTGAGCGTGAAGATGCACACTTTAAAAAAAAAAAAGCTGTCTTTGAAAAATTCATGAATTACAACCATCTGTTTATCAGTATTTTCTGATGTTTGCATGGCAGTGGGCACAAGTGCTGATAAAACATCTCTCCTTGTACATCACAGGTTAGCCCTGACTTTTAGGAACAGTGAGGATGACAGATTTGTGTTGAGATAAGCTGCAGTGAAACGTACCATTCCAAAAAACATGAAACGGAACTAGAAAAGTGCACTCAGTAGAGTACAGCTCTCCAGCACAGGTGTGCCTGCAATGGCCGCTGCTGTAAGGCTTTACTGAATGAATGCAAGCCACAACAACTGACCCTTCGCTAAGCCCCGCCCCCTGCTGTTACTCTGTCAAGCTCTCAGAGCTACCATGGAGCCCACATGCACTCCCTGCTTCTAACTTCAGTAGCTAGACGTGCTAACGCTAGTTAATGATGTGCTAACGTGCTAATGTTAGAAATGAAACGCATATCTCCTTCCAACCTCTTTAGGCAACAAGTATCACTATCACACAACGTTTAACCACTAAACCAGCCTGAAAATGAAGAAAATCTGAAAGAGTTGCGTGAGAGTCTATGAAGTAGAGCCATACCTGGTCAGAGCAGTGTTGTTCACTCGCTCGTCTCATACAACGGACGATAACTTTAATCTATGCAGCTGTCTGCTCTGGCTCTGTGCATCGAAACTGCAGCTCGCTGTGTTACGCTTCGTGTTGAATTAACACCCCCTCTGAACAGAAAGTGCCAGTCCAGCTGTGTGCTCAGCTCCGTTAGCTGTTAGCGCTGTTAGCCGTATTCACCCCGTTAACTGTTAGCCCTTCAATCCAACTTCACATTCATCCTTTCTCTCCTGTCCAACGCCTCTTCCAGTACAAATCTAAATACATTGAAAGTGAGCGATATAAACAGGAGCATTGCATTACATTTACAGTAAAAAAAAAACACGTTACAGTCTAAAAATAGATCTACTATCCTGTAATGAAGCACGAAATCAATGGGCCTAGAGACTGATGAACAGTGAGGAGAACGCAACGCGGCCCATAATGCACCAGAGAGTCATCCATACCTCACGCTTGACCGGACATTCGTCGGCAGTACAGAAACTTGCAGGAGTAATCTCCCAGCTGGTCGTATCACAGTGATGGATGACTGCTCATTAGTGTCAGCCACCCCTCGGAACGGATGGACATACATGATGAGCCTTTTTCATTCCCCCCGAAAAAAGAAAAAATGACAGTTGATGCTCTTATCTTACAGACTGGCGAATCGTGTTCCTCCTCATAATACTAAATACAGCGTGTGTTTTACATGCACCATCATGTTTCACGGTTCATAACAGCAGGCTGGTACAGTACTGTAGCAGAGGTTGCATGCCAAGACTAACAAGTATGGAAGTGTGCCGTGCATGCATGTAGATCAGGATGTCCTGTGTATGTCTCAGTCGTTTCTCTGTTCAGTAATCCCTGATCTGTGGATGCTGAGGTTATTACAGCTTGTGGGTTGATATTTCCTCTCCCTGTGGTGTTTTTTTTATCCCTGCACTCTCAGATCATTGGGCTTGATTGGTATTCATGTAGGCCTGCCGTCCTAATGCACAGGGGCTTCTGTGGACAATATATTGAGCGAGCTGATTGTTTCACACTCTGCACTGTCAAGAGGAAATAATATACCTGCTATGTTTAAAAGCTTTCATTTCCCCAGTAATTTATGGTCCTTTCAGGTGTCTCTTTAGAAGTTCACTTTCACACTCATCTCTCTTGGGCATGGCGTGAAAAAAACCAAAAAATAAAAATGTATGTGACAGCATTTGCAAAAATCCTCTCAGCTGAGGACACATCGGTCTCAGCCGTGGTCTGAATGGATCATAACCCCAGATCGTGTCTACTGGTGCAGGTTTGACATAATGCCAGAGGGGCCTGGTCCTTTCTGCAGCTCATGTGTAGTATTGGTGCGATGCATCACTATCACAGACTCCAGTTCTTTTGGCAAGTGCCTGCCGGTGAGTAGTCAGGATGATCACTTGTGTTTTTCTACCATGGCAATAATGTCCAAACACCTGGGCATGTACCGTCATCTCTGGTTAACATCCCTTCGTGTGCATTCTGTACATTGGGGGGGCCCTCTGCAGGTCACAAAAACGACGCCCGATGAAACTGAGAGGAAAAAAAGGATTTCAAGACAATATCTTGCAACAGCAACGGACAAAGGGCCCTTCAAATTCAGATATTGTGTCCTCTTTAAGGTTAATGAAGGACAAAAAAAACACTTGCATTGACAAAATATCTGATCCTTCTGCCAGATATTCTAACCTTGATTTATTCTGAATAATATATTGAATCTTACAAAGTGGTTAAAGTGCAGCTAATCTTGCCCTGGGTGTAACTAAAGAAGACATTTGAAACATTACTAGTCTTCCAATCCTCTGCTTTCCAACATTTGTGAATACATATTGAATCATCCTTCAAGGCTGGTATATTACATGCATGTCACAGAGAGACTATTTCAGTCCCCCCCCCCCCATTTGACACCGATCTGGGGCATTTTGTCGAGGGCAAGAGAGAGAATAGAGACATTAATGGGCGCTGTAATTGCATGGCAAGGCTGAAATAGAAAGATGAGTGAAAAAAGATAAAATCAGAGGGAAAAAAAAATGGTAAAGTGCTACTGTAAAAGATACCCGAGAAGAACTGAGTACATCTCAGCACAAATGTTTGTCAAAGTGCAGCCAGGACCACAGACAATATTTTGTGAATAACAGAGTATGGGCTCTGTGCACGCTGTGGTTTACACTTTGTTTAAGTGTTGCACATTATCTAACAGATGTACCACGAACAATATGATCTTGTGATGAATTTCAATTTGTTGGTGTGTGTGTGAGGATCGAGTGGTTTCAGACATGTTGCATGCTATAGGGACAATAAGGAAAAGCTTTACTTTTTCCTCCAGATACTCACAGTTCAGTTGAATCCTTGTGTCAGGACCTGCACAAATGATATCATCGGCCTGTCTTTTTATTTCTTCTATCTCAATCGTCAAATACATACAGGTAAATTGAACCCTTCCTAAGCATTTAGGAACTCCAAAATTCTACCAAAGTTGCTCCCAGTCCGTGTCTCGCTCCAGGACACTTTGACACCAGCAACTTATATCGTCACTCTGTCTGTCGGTCGGTGGTGGGTGGGTCGGTCCACCACTTTGATCCAGATTGCAATATCTCACAACATATATCAACAACCACTGCCTTGAAAATAAAATAACTTGTTGCATGATTGATTTCTAAATATTACTATATTCACAGTCAGAACCAGAACCAGACACCCCAGCACACCAGTGTTAGTGTGTTTACTTCCATGTCTTTAAGAGACAAATTAAGTTGTTTGACTAACCCGTCAACATCCCAAAAGAATGAAGAACCATTTGAACCAGAACAAGGAAGTATTGGGAGGCAAAGTAGTCCAGCATCTTTGAGCTGGACGGAAGAGCATACAGTATGTACAACGCCTCCTTAAGTGACACAACTTGCTGCAACCTGACTCGACATAATTAACAACTTCATACAGTTTTACCACAATACATCTGTGCAGAAAGAGAGCAGTTTCGCAGAGAAACTTTTTTTTAAATATATATTTTCAAAAAAAATTTCACTAAAAACAATGACAGTGTATAGTTTGTCTTGGTTGGAGGAGATTTGTGGTAGTGAGGCTTTGATATCTGGTGCATTGACTCTCTGCTCTTCATTAACCGAATTAAACGCGCATGCTTTTGACATCTATGTGTTTTTTTTCACATCAAAGACAGCTGGCTTCATGGCTCCTTCCATCTGTGGTCTGGGAGGAAAATTCTGACCCTGGTCATCTTCCACCTGTTATCTTTCAGATGTCTCCAATGTGCTACAGTCACCTGAACCAGGGGATTGTCATGACACAAACAACCCGTATCAATCTATGATATGAATTGAATTCCTCTGAATTTACACCTTTAACATTTAAAATGTCTATTGAGCAGATCGATAAGGTGAGTGCATTGTGGTAAAGTGGGTTTCCTCCCTGTCTATAGCCTGTGTTTATCTTTGGCTCGAACAGAGAATGATACAGTTGTGCAACAAATAAACAACAATACATATACCAGGGTATTCCAGCACAATGACTTGGTCTGCTGGTCTACAGAAGCTTCCACGTGTTACAATCAAGCTGCTCTGTGAAAGGCATTGTGTGACAGGGTTCGGGCGGTGTTGTGCAGGAACATGATTGGCAATTCAAAGCCTGTAAATACTTTGTGAGGAGTGGATCAGTGAAAGCAAAGCCCAGCCCTTGGACCAAAGCCTCACTAATCCCACCTGCTGATTGGCCCTGTAATGATAATGTTTTGATTGGTCCTCAGAGAGCAATGGTCTCCCATTAGAGGAAGGGCTCCGAGGTTGACCTCCTATGGTACAACTTCAATATACAACGTCTCTTTTAACCTCGTTGATGGAGGACCAATTTTTGTTTTTTTTACATTTCTGCAGAAAACAACAATTGTGTGAAAAGTGGGGTTCCATCAATATAAAGTTTGAAACACAGACATAACTCGCTGAACAGAAGTCATCACTACTTGGAGTTTTGTGTCAATAGAATCCTTCATTTTAATAATTTCTACATTTTACAAATGTTCTCAAAATTTGTATTCTTTAGGACAGCAAAGCATTTGGTGGTGAAGTGTTAAATCACCACATTGGCTGAAAACACATGAAACTAATTTCATCTTGAGTTCGTCCGTTGAGAAAACATCAGCACGTAACTATTAACGTGTAAGGAAGCTCACAAATGCATCACACACATGTAGTCAGGTGCAGAGCCCCGCTCCAACAAGTCCCCTTGAATTAGATTTCACTCTCGACTTAATCTCTTTATTCGTGTGGAGAGGCTTTTTTTTGTTTTGTCAAAGAGGTTGTGCATGATGTGGCGTAATCCGTGCGCCTGCATGGGCACAGGCAGACCTTTGATCAGCTCCTGTTTGATGAAAGATATCGACAGACCTCATCTGACACAGCGGACACCCTCCCCCCCCCCCCCCCCCCCTGCTCCCCCCTCCCCCTCCTGCTGCTGCACTTGTTGAGGATGATGAGATTAAAAGAGGAGACGATGGAAGCATCAAATGGCGGGAAACACGGAGGGGATAAAAATTGCAGTGGCAGCAGCAACTGGCTGGACCTTGACTTGATTTATGAGTACACTCAATTTCTTTTTATTTCCCCTCTCTCTCGGTGTCCCCCCCCCCTCTATCTCTCCCAGTCTCGCTGTGCATACATACACATGAGTAACACACAAACATACAGTAAATATGAGCACACACATGCACAGAAACACTTTCTGCAGGTTAATAACGATCTCATGTGTGACTTTCTGAGCGGTCAAAGCGGACTCGGACCCAGAATGAGAGCTTGGCTTGTCAGGCTGAATCCCAATGGTTCAGTGACCCCCCTCCCCCCCTTGTGGCTGCGTGACATTTAGCGGACCAATAATGTGCTAATGATGCAGTATTTTCATTGAGCTGCCACCAATGGCAGGTGCAGCAGTTTTTTCCTCTTGTTTGCTCTCTGTAAAGAGTCAAACAATGAATGTCCAAGTTAACCCGAGACAAGAGGCGGCCGAGAAAGTGCTCACAGGGTTTGACATACAGCCTGTTTTTCCTGGCACTGAGGTGCCAACGGGGCTGTCTGCAGTAGAAGCCACTGGTGGTGACGTGCATTCATCATCGGGGGTCCGAGTTCAGTTCCACTGAAAGCGAGTCCACGTGTGATTTTGAAGGTTGTGTTCTCAGGTAACTATAGAGCGATAGACGATTTTACTCTAACAAGTTGTGTTAGTTGAGAAACCCCATGGAAAACCCCACATAGCTGGGCTTTAGTCGGGTCTACTCTGAATACTGTAGAACAGGTCCACTGAGCAGAACTTTTCAGCAAATTACTCCGAACATCCCCCACGTGGCAGCTGACTGTGTTAACAAAAATGGCGTGACAGAACACGAACAAACTAATAAACTCAGTGCTTTATGCTGAATATATGAGCAGCAGGAGCAATGACAGAAAGGACTGCCACTTTTACTTCTTCAACAGAACACCAGAGAAGGATGTCAGGATACATACGTACATACATGTCAACACATCACACGTATGACACGATGCTGTGTATGTGTTAATGACTAAATAAACTTGCAATGACTAGTTCTTTGAAACACACACACACAGTAACTAGAGTGAGAGTAGAATGCCCTCTGCTGATAAAATAACCCTGCCTCAACCTCTCCCCCACACACAGGAATGAAAGTGCATTTGAAAGCTATTTTTCCCCCCAATTTGCTTCAGTTTAAGCAGCTTGTCAACCACTGAATACCAAAGCCTGGCTGCCCCCTGACATTATTCATAGCCGCAGTGGACCGGGCTCACAGAGCGGAGGAATTAGAAATGACTGAAAGAAATGCAAAACAAAGAGCACTTGAGTCACGATCTGCGAGGTCTGGAGGTCTGGGCTCTGGTTTTTAGGTTTTTTTTACGTCCTCTTTTTCCTCTTTAAGCCAGGAGTTATATTATGGGTGCAATTTAATATCTGAGAGGAGGGAGTGTGGAGGCCAGAGCACACGTGTCCGGCTGCTTTGTGCCGTCGACACACGCTGCAATAATAACGCTACCAAAACTGGTTTACAATTATAAGGAATTTAATTCCACTGATGCAAGTACGATTACAGTTAAACATTGGAGTACATACTCCTATGAAATATTAAAACAATAAAACCCCATTTGCAAAAAACTCTACTCAGCTCCTCAGGTATAAAACACGTCTGTCCTCTGCGAGTATTCACGTGAGAGAGAAAAAGACTTTAATTCAAACCTCCCACACATTCGTTCGCGACTCCTCCCCTTCCGTCTATCTCAATTGCTATTGGCTAACTTCTCTACGCACTGCAACGCCTGTCTCCATGACTCTCTTGCCCTGAGTTTCTAACACATTCAATGATTGTCAGTTATTGTTTAATCCCGTCTATAATAATCCTTCAGTATGAAAGTTAAACTTCTGCAACTTGGCAGAAGCTTCATGTCTTTTAGCTACTATTCCTACATCACTTTATGTTTATCTTATTTATGCATTCCCAAAACCCTTATGATTATGACTAATTATGAATTATTAATTATGAATTATTAAACACTTTTATTATATCTACTAACTACAGTTTTTTGCTCAAATTTCTTACAGGAGGATCTGGATTTTCATAATCTTATGATAAGGAAAGGGATTAAGAATAAAGAAGGGATTCATTTGCTTGATCTGCCCCCCCCCCCAGGAAGGGAAATGTTCTCCTCCTTCTCCTAAGTATAACCCAATTAATTTGGCCACATTATGATTTGATGGCTGGCCCTGACCCGGTGCTATTCTACTCCGTCATGCCCACAATCTGTCACCTGTTGAAATGCCCTGCTCACACAATATGTTACAACCCATAATATGGAGACACGAGTGGATGTGCAGCACAGGAAGTCAGGATCTATTATTCATTGTCTGGATGAACTAAATGACACATATTTGAGGTAATTACTGTACCACACATGTAATTATGTAAAGTGAGGCGGTGCCTAGTACAAGCGATTGGTCCATCAGAGCTGACAGTGGCTGGCACTCATTCATTGCTGTGAGGCAGAGGGAAATTACATAATGATAGCTTGAGTATGTTGAGGAATGACTCATGTTACGAGTGGAAGTGGAGGCCTGAATGCAAAAGGCTTTTAAATCCAGGAAAGTGGAGGAAAAGAAAAGAAATCAAAAATGATCATTTCAAAAAAGTCGCTCCCAAACTCAAAAAATGGATTACTTACTAAAACTCCACTTTGCAAGGCAGTATGGTTTTATTAAATGCACTTTGTGTCGCATTTTATCGTCAGCCAATTATTATGACATCAGCGTTGAAAGATGTGTGTCATTACCGCATGAAGAAACTCTCAAGAGACTATCGGCCGCCATCATGTTGTGCTACATCTTCTGTCTGCTCTATTATTTATGACAGAAACAACAGATTGCTTGAAAGAAAAAGACAGTGACGAGTCATGGACATCTCTGTCACCCACCGGCTTCTGAGGGAGCAATGGGAAGCCAGACAATTGGGTTTAGAGCTAAATGGTTTCAAACTTCAGAGTCTCGTAGAGGTGAATAAGGCTACATCCATAACCCTATACCGTCCACACGGCGTTTCAGCATCGTTTTTTTCTAAATGATCTCCGTCCAGACTAACACGCCTCAAAACGAACATCACATGACTCTTCACGTACACTGGGCATGCGGGTGGGTGCCGGTGTAAACAGGAAGTAGATAGGTAGCTTAGTTTAAAAAACTACAACAGAGTAATAAAGTAGTCTTTAATAATGAAAGGTCGTGTTTGATACTTAAGATCTTCTCTAAAATCTTCCTCAATGAACTCAAACAGACACATTTCGCAGAAAGTTTTAGAAGTTATATTTTTCAGACTTAGTTACAGCGCTGCTGGTCTTGATCTCTCTCGCATATCAAATTTACTTTAAAATCAACACTGACACATAAAGGTTAACTAGATTATGGATCCATAAATGTGGTCAACACACGTCTCTCACTCGTTTCCTCTCGGTGTCGTTGTTGTCTGTTCTCACTCGTAGCTCTGCTGGTGGCTTAACTATCCGCCAGACTGAACAGCATTCACTGCTTTTGTTCCTTTCCATTTTATCTGCGGACTCCACAATAGTTGTGCAGAACAAAATAAGCATTATGAAGGACAGGAAAGTCCTCTGTTTTGTGTCCATCACCCTCCCTAAAGCTGCTAACCGTGATTTCAGCCGTCCGCTCGCTAATCGCTCCAACAACAGCTGCTTCCTCCGCAGAAATGCAGATTTTAACAGGACAACAGCTGCTAGTAAAGACAACAAGGTCAGCGAAGCCTGTAATCAGTTATCTGTGTTAAATTAACCTGGTAGTCCATCGGTAATCAATGTTGTTGTTTATGATTTTCCAGGAAAGGGTCACGCGATAGGGGCGTGACAAATCAGGGAAGGACAGGTAGTGACTGCTAAGAACCAATCAAGTAGCGCACGCAGGTGTGGGCATCATCGTTTCTAAACTTATGCGTTTACGACCGTCCACACGAAGAGGCAACCCGGGCGTTTTCAAACTTCTCCGTTTTCGGTGCTCGAAAACTCCGGCGTAGTGTGGACGCTCAGTGTAAACGTAGCAAAACATATGCGTTTTCAAATGGAAACAGAGTAGTGTGGACATGGCCTGAGGCTGGACGTACAATGCCAGGGAAATAATGAGATTAACACACCTATGTAGGTTGTTGTGAGTGGACACAAATACTGTCTTTTATGTGTAAGCATGACAAACATTGGGTGAACTGCAACAGCTACCAAAGCTGGAGCAACTGGAAATGATGTCGGTGGGATGATTACATCACTAGCTATTTATTGGTGAGGGCAAAATAGCAAAGAGTTCCAAACAATAACCAGGTTTACATTCATTTTTCAAGTGTATTTTAAGCAAAACAGAAATGCAAATTAGGTACGTTTCCTTCAACTTTTTTGGAGCGAATCAATCCAGAGTAGTTTTGTCAGAAGTTGGCGCCATCTACGAGAGAATAATTCAGGAATTTGCTTCAAGTGGCCAAGTCTGAACTGTGACTTCATGTCAACTGATGTTTCATGTTGTCCGGGACGACAACAAGAGTTCTGCACATTATGGGAATGGTACTTCCATTCTCCATTTCGCGCAGTGATTCTCAACTGGTGGGTCACGACCCAAAAGTGGGTCGCGGACCCGTTTTCAGTGCCTTCGCCTGACAAAAAAACAAAAACAAAAAATATTTTTTTATTTTATTTTGAAGGGCATTTTTATGCAGCGGAATTATTCCAGCATTTACGGCACTTGTTCAGTGGTGCAGGAAAAACACACACATCACATGATGAAGCTCAGCCAATCAAATATGAGTATTCTGTCAAGTTTCCTGACTTGAGTGAGATGTACACACACCGTGACACACGGGGAGAGACGAGGACATATGAGCAGAGCAGGACTGTTTGAGGTGTGAGTCGTGAAAGTCAAATCATAGGACGATCTCCAAAAGAGAGAAATGGCCAGAGAGATCAGAGTCATTAGACTCTGAAGAATTCACCTATATGAGTCTGTCCAGTCAAACACTAATTTCTCTTTTTAGAAGATGAGAAGAATATAATATTATGGCTTTTTCACTTCATCCTGAATGAACTGAATTTAAAGCCGCAGGGCAATTCAGTGAAAATTATTTTGCTAAAATGAATTTCGTTCAGTAATTTATTTTTTAATCCAGCCGTTATTTTACTTGAAATGAGAAGAACATTTATTTATGTATTTCTATGTGTTATTTATAATCCATCCAGTTAAATTTGAAAAATGAGAATAATATTTGTTCAAATATAATTGGTGTGTACTTTCTTTATTTGATTTGACAGTTGTTTACTACACAGAGACGTTACTACTACTAGACTTCTTGAATATAGATATACCCAAATTATATATATCTATATATATCTATATATATCTATATATATCTATATATATATAGATATATATAATTTGGGTCGTGGGTCCCGGCTTGTCATTAAGGGGTGATGGTGGGTCCCGCAGCCAGACCAGTTGAGAACCACTGATTTAGCGCATCAACTCTTTTTCGACAAAGAAACAAAGCTCCATACGCAATCATAAACATGTTTTTTTCTTTTGCAATGGAGGGCGTTTCATCAAATCTTCCGTTTCGAATGAGACACTTCAGAATGAGCATGAATAAATGTGAACTTAAAAACAAGTAGTGTCAGACTGAATAATGAAGTGAAACAACATGGCTAATCAGTCTGACTACTGCACCAGTCGTTGGCAAGTCAGCAAGTAATTTTCTTTAATAATGATTCCAGCTCCTTCCTCGGTGGGAGTACCCAAAATGTTCCACGCACCTCGGCAAAGATTTCAACGGGACACAACAGGAAAGGACTGAAAATAACTTATTTCCAACATCATTCACCTCATGTCTCTGAAAACAAAAGGGTGTGAAGAACATGAATAAAACACACCAAGCTACAAAGCCGTGTTTCCTCCGGTATGTATAAGCCATTCAGTACAGAGAGAGAGAGGTTCATCTTAAAGCCTGCTGCTTTATGAGGTTTATAATGCGCCCTGATCTCTATCTGCAGTGGGGAGGGAAGCTAGAGGTGATTAGAAGATGATGCTCCCTCAGGCTTGGGATTATGGTAAATATATTGGTTTGTCTCTGGGGATCATTAAAAGCAGCTTCCTCATCCCCTCCAAGTGACTGCTTCTGGTACTGGACCCTTGGAGGCAAAAGCACAGCCAGCCACCACTGCTGTGTGCTTTTAGGGAAATAGAGTGTGACAGATGTCACAGGACAGATTTGGTGTTTTGAAGAAGGCCTTTTGTGGTACGCTATGTATGTTCCAGACAGACAGTTGAACAGAACTAGAAAATGAACTAGATTGTAATAATGTAAACTCCTACCAGTCCATCTTCCGCTTAATATAGCTCTCTTCAACAATTGATCCATCAGAGACCTTTCCCAAGCGAAGCTTTTGTGTTGACTCAGCCAGCCTGCATGCGGCCGAGAGACTTTAAGCCACCCCATTAAAGCCAACATGTTCAAGCCCACTGAGATATACAGGGTCAATAAGCGGAGTCCCACACTGGCTGCGACGGCGGTGGAGCCTCTGCACCTCTGGGAGGTCTAGGCTGAGGCTGTGGCAGCCTGCAAGCTTTAAAACACTTCTCACCTTTAACGGAGGAACTGTTGGAAAAAGGTTTCGACATGAGCTGGAGAACGGCTCCTTCATTCTGCTTAGCTGCTCACCTGACACACTTTTATATCCTAGTTGTATATTTTCACTTGAACTGTTACAAGAGACGAAGAAGATTTAACTATGAGTTTGCCTCGTCTGAAATACTACACAGTGCATATGCTGCTCAGCTGTACAGAACTCTGCTGCATACGCACAGCGTTAGGTGTGTGGAGCGTCAGGGCGCGTGAGTTTATGTAAATGATACTGTTGTCATAAGACCCAGGCTGGAGCAATGTTTTCATCCCATAGAGGAGAAGTTATCACATCCTATCACTCATGGATCTACACCAGAGCAGCTCATGTGCATGAGTTATTCAGCTAGGAGTTCTCAGCACTTTTGCACCGATCAAATTTCTTGACATGGTACAGAAACAGAAAAAAAAGATATAAATAAAGGAAGATTACAGGCAGCTGTGGGGTGTAAACAGGATAGCGACGCACAACCACAAAGCTTACACAACAGCAAACACTTGTGCGTTTACGACGTCCTTCTCACAAACACGGAGGCAGAGTTGAGAGAGAAAGATGAGGGGTCCATCTATCTTTTAACAGATGTTATGAGTATCAGAGTGTGACCCCCCGCTCCTTCCTTGATGCATCACTGAGGCGAGCTTGTCATCTTTGTTTTGCCTCTTATTATTCTCAGGGAGAGTCCACAGATTTGCCTCAGGTGCATTTTTTTCACTCTCCGTTTCATTATTTGCTCAGATTAATACGAGCAATGGTATCAGCGGCGGCGTGGTCCGCTAAGCTGTGTCTAATAGGCTGGAGTCTAGACATGCCCATACCAATTATCCACTGTAAATAGAATCCACACTTTGGCTCAAGGCTTTTGTTTATTCAATTCCATTCACTTCATGATTATAATTAAAGAAAATAAACACCTGCTGAGAAGGTGAAGGCTCAGGAATGTGTGGTGCACTGCATCAACATGTGTCATTGCTGCGACATGGAGGTGTGCACTCGTGTCTCCACTGTGATCAATGTGAGGCTACATCCATGGAGAGGACGAGCCGAATACAAAAGACCGTCTATTTATGTCTCATTGCGTCTGAAGGGTTCTAATTCAGTAAATACATGACTAAAGAGAGGAAAGTGTTTATTCCATGATGAATGTATTGTGAGCATAGTTATTAATGTTGATGTTAATTATTGAAAAAAGACTTTCCACAAAAAGTGTGGAGAATTCCAATTTTAGTTTGACTATTTCAATGATCCTTACCAAGTAGCTTTGGTTGCCAGATCTTAAGCTATGTGACCGTTACAAAAAGGATTCATGTGTTTTATGATTTCATGTGGTTGTTATAGAGAAAAATGTATTGTGTCATTTAAATGTGAAGCCTTGTTCCAAGTTTCACTATTAAACAGACCTGACTACAGGTGTAATTGGATTACTTGATATACTTTTAAAGAGCAGTGTACATTAACCTTGACTTAACTTGTCCTCCTTTTAACTGGGAGCACTTCAATCACTAGCTTTGACTAAATCCTTTTTAATGTTCACTGTTTGATCCAAGGACAGTCCCCCCCCCCCCCTTCATCATATCTTCATCAGTTACAATTGCATTCCCCAAAATGTCAAATAGCAGACAGCCCCCTGGACATGGTGAGTGAGCTCGCAGGCTTCCTGAGAGGAGGGCTTGCTTTCACGGTGACGGCGCTGCAGGGATTCGGACACACCTTCACCTCGTCAGCTTGTCCCGCTCGCCCACTGACGCACCGCGACATCTGCTTACGGCGCAGAAAGAAGTCCAAAGCTGCCCAGCCAACAAACCTGAAGTCATCACCGAGGCCGCGGTACATCGCAAGTGACACAAAGTCAGAAACTGAAATGTCAGTGTGGACTGGGCTTAATCTTTCATGAATCATTTCTTATTCATAACAACTCTCTATCCACAATTCCCCCCCCCCCCCTCTGAGTAAAGCCGGTGGCTAAAGAGTGTAGGGGCCAAAGATTTCCACCATGACCACACATATCACTTTGCCGGTGCCTTCCTTCTACAGTGCAGCATGATTACACGCTCTACTTCAGCGAGCTCTTTCACGATGCAAAGAAATGTTCCAGTTCTTTTCAAATGTGCTGCTGCCTTCACAGCGTCCTCTCTCAAACTGCGTGGGCCGCTGACTTCTATCTATCGTGGTTGTGTCTTTCACTCTCTCTGTCAACATCGAAATGAAACCCTGAGCTCTGAAACACCATGGAAATGATGCTCAGCACTGTATACGTTTCAGGTGCGTTGTGACCTCCACGTTTTAAAAACAATGAATGGTTTAATGGTCTCCTTTTGGTCTACTGTTGTGTACGGATTAGCATCCTACTTCCTCTGGTGGGAGTGTGGGGCAAGCAGGGGTGAAGCTGAGCTTTGGGTCCGGATGAGAGAGAAGTTCATGACTACAAAGGCACCAAAGAGCACCTGATTCCTCTTAATTCTCCTTAACAGACAGAAAGAGACATGGACGGCGAAACAGAGGTCTCAGCAAACTTTTCTAAACTTTTCTCTTTAGAAGGGCTTCGCTACTGTCTTTTTTTAATGTCGCTCAATCTTCAGTGGTTAGATTGTCCCCACCATTAAAGCTCCAGAGTGCACACATGTCAACATGACCACGACAGATTCCTATCACATTTTAGAGATTATTGACAGAAATACTCAAACACTCTTCTCCCTGTCGAGGCATTTCTTCACACGCCGTATTTCCAGACGATTAAAACTTTACGGCCCGTGTAAACCTCTGCTAACATCTGGTGGAAACGACTGCGGACTCAAGAGACAAATGCGTGAACACGCTCGTAAGGCGCAAGCAGATTCACACATGTCGACAAATTTTGTTTCATAAACTTAGTTCAGGAACGGGACCACGCCCAGAACACGGCTCATTTCCCCTGCACAAGTATTTAAGCTCAACGCACCTGTTCACTTCCTCTTCGACTCCGTTCTCTCATCCCTCCCCCCCAACCCCATTTTTTGTTTTCCTATTTTTTCTCTCTTGCAGGATTACAGGAACGACAGGGGACTCTGCACCGCCGGAGCTCCCCAGAGATGGCCCCACTCAACAGTCTCCGTTCCCACCAGCCGCCGGACACCAACTGTCCTCCATCACTTCCCTTCATCCCTCTACCTCTATCCCTACCCTACCTCCTTTCATCTCTCTACCTCGATCCCTACCGTACATCCCTTCATCCCTCTACCCTACATACCTTCATCCCTCTACCTCTACCCTTACCCTACATACCTTCATCCCTCTACCTCTACCCTTACCCTACATCCCTTCATCCCTCTACCCTACATACCTTCATCCCTCTACCTCTACCCTTACCCTACATCCCTTCATCACTCGACGCCTTCTGCTTCCTAAACCTAACTATCATTCCATTACGCAATACAAACTCTCGAAACTTATCCTGTTATTGGTGTGGTCCTTGTTAGTGAAATTGAAGACGTGGTTTGTTGCGGGAGCTTTAATCTTTGATGATTCTTTTCCAGATGAATCTTTTACCAGAGCCAGACGAGCAGTTGACGATTACTGATTATGTTCACCTTTTCCAATTGAACAAAAACATTTTTCATCAATGTATCGAGGTGGCTAATGGGACATTTTCCACCTTGATGCGTGTCACAAATATAGACTGAAGAATGTCCCTCAATGGTCAGCCTGGATGCCTGGTTATGGAGAATAAATTGGTATATTTTCAACATCATTATCATGTTGTTCAGTTCACTGCACTAATGCTTTGTGTTCTCATCCTGGAAGACATTGCAATTAGTGATGAAATGTATCATGGGAAGAAAGGGGTAACTCAGAAACATCGTGAGATAATGATGATTACAATTTACTAGCATGCTAAAGAGGAAGCGTAACTACTGCACAGTCCCATGGCACATTCGTGGCAATGACACACTGACTTAAATAATTACCATAAATCATTTACCAAGGTTGTACCATTTTTCTTCCCCCTCCCTTTGCTCCTACTTACAGTGAATGTTTGAAATTCTTTCATAAAGCACAGATAAATTGCTCATGTCTTGTACTGTCTGAATTTAGGCAATTGGTCTGACATCGGGATCATTTTCAACATTGTGGAGCTCACATTTTGGCCACTATTCAATTGAAAAATTGAACATTTTATTTCTGATTGACTTAGTTCCGACACAATTTGACAAAAATATCTTAAAGTCAAGCTGCTCAAGTGCTCTTCACCGGGACGTGAAGATTCAGTTTGACCGACAATGTCTCTAATTTGATTGGTGCAGCTGTGTTTTTGTGTCAATTCGGTTCTAGCAGCCTCGAAGCAGTGCCAATGTTATTGGCTGTAGATATTACGTTACTCTGTGTCTCCGTACCCAACTCTGTGTTATGGTGATTCAAATCCCAGCACAACCTATGGAGTGCTGAGGTCACAGGACTATCAATCCCAACATTAGCAAGCAAGGCTTCCACTTTCCCAGTGGCAGCTAATTAGCCTGGCTCGCTAGCTTTCACTCTCTGAGTGGCATACGAACTCGACCATACATTGGGTTCTCCCAAATGTTCAGTGTTGTAAAGGGACGGAGAGTATACAACCAATGCGGTCATCTTTGTTCGTCAGTCTGTAGCGCCACTCAGTAGTTGACCTCCTACCAACGCTGGTTCTCAAGGGATCCCAGTTCCAGTTCGACTTTAAGGACGTACCCTGTGGAAACCCGTGTGTGTAATATCCTCATTTTTCTGTGGCCTATCAAATCTGTACCTATGCATGCAGGGATTCGTGCATCTTTAACCGCCATGTCTATGTTTTAAAGTCTCCCATGACATTTTTTGACATGGCCTCTGACACCGGTCTCATAGTCGAATAGGATTGTTTAAAGTGATATAAACTACAGCATACCTACACTGTGTTGAGCTGTGTGGGTGTCCTACAGCCTCCATGACATTCTATTGCATTTAACGACACCGACATGCCAACACGTATATGACCTTCCACGTGTGGCCTTGGGAATAAGGTGCATATTTCTGCTCTCTTGGTCTGAGGACAAAGCTTGCAGCGATGCTCTTATAGCAGCAGTGTGACACAAGTCAAGCTCAAATGTTACATGCCCACAAGCAGCAATGGATTCAAATTCATATCAAAGCCCCGGACCACATATCATATTTGTCCCAAAAACATCTTGAGAGTCTGCTCCTGCAAACTATATTGTTGGAATCTGAGAAAAACTCCCAATAATTCTATCGAAGCTATTCATTTACATTGATTTGAGACATTGCTTGAGTTATATGTATGGAAATGTTGAATGATTCAACTTATTATGTAATGGGTGAGAGTATCCAAAGGATTCCTGATGTTTTCACTCCTATTTTGATAATCGATTAATTCCAGTGTTGTATCATATTGTGTGTCCGTATGCTTTGTCATAGAAAACATGCTGTTGATGAATGCCAGTTAGTATGTTTGCTCTGCTGTCACTGCAAAGCCTTAAGCTTTATGTCACAGTGACTCAGAATCTTTATACAATAAATACATTACCCCACAAGACAATGAAAAGGAGATGAATGTTCTTGGACCTTTGTCTAAAAGATCCAACAACACCAGTCTCAATCCATTACTCTTGCATGTCATAATGTTGTGTTGTATGTCATAATGTATACATCATATGTGAGCGATCTGAAGGCAAACACAAGCAACCCAAAGAATGGATTGCGGCCACTGATAACATGAATTGTGCATCACGTGCAATTGTGCATTGCTTGTGATTGCCGTCTGCCCCGTCTCAAAGTGTGAAACACGCCCACAAAGTTCTGAAACTGAGTGCATTTAGCTCTTTTTCGCGTGTGATTGCAATTATCCATTTGGCAAAGTATAAATGTTGCCATAGCACCAAGAACACGGCAGGCAGAGCAATGGCAGGGAGAACAAGAAATATGAACATTTCAGACTGAGAACTGCAGGTCCTGTCCTCAAAACTTTAGGCAAGAAATTTAAACGCGACAAACGCCAGAGAAACGGTATTTGGGATTTAATATCACAGTCCTTCAGTGCTGGCAGTGGTGTTTTCTAACGCTCACCTGTAAAAGACGATGGCGTGATTTGAAGCGGAGGACAAAAGAAAAGAAAATAACCATATAATGCCGCCATGACCACTGAAAGTCTGGGCGTGACTTTTGAATTTCATTTAGTTACCACCAACCCTGAAGACACGAACAAGACTATATGGATTTGGATCCAATAGTGACAGATAGTCAGCCATAACTTTGAGTAGGTGATCTGTGACCGAAAGAGGGTTAGCCACTGTGAAAGTAGTACTAGTGTATAAAACACTGTAGAGGTGCTGCCAGTGACAGTTTCATGATCCAGCCTTGAATTATGTCAGTCTGTGGAAACAGCCAGTGCTATTGGCTACTTTGTGAGTTGAGGAACTCATAAATTGTGGAACGTATGGGTGCCATTACATTACAGTCATTTAGCAGACAAAGCGACTTACAATTCAGATTATAATACACCGTAGGCACAGCTACAGGAGCAAAGTTGGGGTTAAGTGTCTTGCTCAAGGACACATGGACATGCGACTAGCAGAGCCAGATCGGGGATCGAACCGCCGATCCTCTGATTGAAGGACGGCCCTGCTCTCCATTTACCCACAGTCGCCGCCACTTGCCAGTGTAACGCCCCGTCTTCACAGATAGGCTGAGATTGCGCAGCACTTGAGGAGCAAAACACTATAGTGTGACGGTTCATCAACAAAGTGGGAAGTCCCCAAACTAAGTTTGCCACTCACAGTTCAGCTGGTGTCATGGTAATCACATTTGTATTCTGGTGAGTGAAATATGATGTATGAGCATCTGCTTTCCAAATGAGTTTACACTGGAGTCGGGGCCCGATATCTCTGGGCAAAGGTAATCATTTCTTGTTCTGTCTTTTAAGCTGCGAGATGGAAGGAGATGCAGCTGAGGTGGGAGAGAGCCAGACGGATATTACGCTGACTTTTGAGGAATGGAAGGCAAACAAAAGGGTAACGGGGGAGGAAGGCAAACTCAATCTTCCATTTCAGAGAGGGTTCTTTTCTCCCCCCCCTTTATATCCGTCATGGCTTCCATGTGCAGTGTCCTAATGACAGGAGGCTGGTGAAGAGCAGACTCTCCAACGACATTTTTCTTTACACATATGGCATCACAGTACACGCCAGTCACAAAGCAACCACGCACACATGGGCGATGGATGCAGAGAAGCAAACTTGTGAAACTCACAATCATTGTATTATTAATGAATGGGCTATCATTAAAGTAACAGCACACGACTGTACTGTGCTGAAACACAACGTTGACATTGACATTTCCGACCGAATTCATAGAAATCGACATTTCATTGTTGAAAATTGCTCAAAACTCCATTTTCTGTGTTAAATCAGCCCTAATCTTGCGAGGCTAACTCTGAGATCAAGTCTTCATGAATTAAAAGAATGTTAAGTCCCTCTAATCAGACCCCCCTTTTCTCCTCTCCCCTATCCCCTATAATGTGCCCTATCTTTTTTAATCTTCGGTAACCCCTGCGTAGTGGACTGGAAATGAAGCTATCGGCGCATTACAACATCTGGTGAATCGGCGTCAAAGCTGATTATCTGGCGATGGCTATGTGCTTCTCCTACGCTGTGTGTAGATGAAGCATTAAGTTGTGTCATTTCTCTCAATCAGCAGCTGGCTAGTTAACCAGCTAACATTAGCTCGCTACGCCCGCTCACATTACACTGGTTACAAACATGAGCGGAACAGTGGGCCGGGGGGTCCCTGCTCCTCCCCCCCTAGGAGCCGTCAGCCACTCCAGAGACGGAGGCTCCAGCAGGACTGAGAGGTGTAATTCTTGTCTCACGTGTGGTCTGATAAACAGTACATTTATTATGCCCCACGCCATATCGTCATATTTGTAATTTTCTCAGCCCCACTTTTTTTGCAGTTTCAAAATGATGCAGTGGGTGGACTTCGGATCAGACCTGGGGATGAAGTTACACTTAAATGTCATTAGTGACACTAAGAGACTATGACCCAGTCCTAATATCCACCCTGACAGATTATTTTCCCCTTTTAATGGGCAACATAGTCCCTCTCCTTATGCAGCATTCACAGCGTTTGGTACCCTTTTACCTCAGGCACATTATACAGGTGCCCTCAGTTTAAGTCTCAGACGGATCGGTGACTGGAGTGGACATGAAATGGGTAGATGTTTGCTGTGAAAAAGGCCTATGGTGGACCCTTGAAGAATCTTCTATAACGATCCGTTCGTGCCATGTTTGGTGTAGATAATGGCACGTCTACTTCTGCATTGAATTTCTCCCTTTGTGAGTTCTGAACAGCAGTGCAAGTGGCAGATCTAAAGTGGCTCTTTCTCTCTGACTCAGCGATACTGACACCCAAACACATCCTTCTTCCCTCTCTCTCTCTCTCTCTCTCTCTATATATATATATATATACACATATATATATATATATACACTGCTGTATACACTGTATATATTAGCTTCAGAAAGTATTCAGCCTGCTGTTACTGTACACAAGCTGTACAGTGGGACACTGGGAGCAAATGATCCAACAGTCAGAGAGCAAAGTCGTAGTTTAGCTTGGTCGCTAACGGGACAATAAATACACACAGTACATTCAAAATATTTATTTGTACCTCTGACTCCTGTCGCATAACTATCTGCAAACCATTGCTCTGTTGTGGAACAGTTATAATAATATGAATAGCCTTGCCATCGTCCTGCGAGATAGAATTATTGTGATATACTACAGATATGGGGAAGGGGAAGGATATGTTACTGACGCATTTTCAGCTTGTCAAGGGTCCAGAAAGCCACATCTTTGTCAAACATTATATATGTTTCAGTCAGACTTTCAAAAGTTGGCTGTTTGGTCAAACTCTGTAACCAGGCAACAAGGGCCTTTGTCAGGAGGGTGCCCAACAACCAAGAGGCTCAGAGTTTCTCTGCAGACACGAGTAAACCTTCTACAAAGACAAGAATCACTGCAGCAATCCATCAATCTGGCCTTTATTCTGTTGGACCCAGACAGAGACAACTCTTGGAGGAAAAAGGACAAAAAAAAAAACACAAATAAAAAAGCATGCATGTGACGTTCTGTCTGGAGACCACAAAGTGGAGAAGCGGATCTCTGGTCTGAGAAGAGAGGAAGTGAACTCTGTGGCCTCAATGCAAGTGCTATGTCTGGCAAATCACCAAGGTAATAAGCATGGGGGGGGAGGGTATAATTTAGTGGAAATGCTAAACAAATCCTCAAAGGCAACTTGTTACGAAACCAAAATGATCTCAGATTCGACAATAACCTGAAGCGCACAGCTGGGGGAAAATACTGCAGTGATTTAGTCTCAACATCCTTCACCTAAACCCGGGGATCACAACTCCACTTTGACTGAGCTCGAGAGGATCTGCAAGTTCCCAACTCAAGAGATGCAAAGCTGGCAGCTGAAGCCAAGACCACTCAAAGCTGTTGCTTTGGTCATTTGCCAGCAGTGCTTCTCCACATTAGTGAATGAAGGGTTCAGACTATTGTATTTGAACAATAATACACAGAGCAAAAAAAGCAAAAAGACCACGGCAGATATTTCAGGGCCATGTAATTGCAAAACTAAAATGTTGTTATTGCATCATTTGAATCGATTTAATATTTAGGGAACCATCTGACAGTACTGTAGCAAAGCTCCAGAAGGAGTCTGCCACTGTCTGGTGCACGGTCCATATTTTATTGATGTTGTGGTGCTGCACTTTGCAGCAAATGCCCTGTGTGAGTTCTCTTGGACACACAAAGGCCTTCATCTTCAGCTGACAGTTAAATATTGCATTGTGATGAGCCGCCTCTCATCCACCGCGGTCCACGGTTGTGGTTAACTCGTGATTTAATCTGCCTTGGAGCTTGAATGGAGAGAAGGGAGCGGCGTGTAAAGTGGACTTTACCTGTTGTCTGACTGCTGCTGCTGTGAGAGGTGCACACGCCTCAACTCTAACCCAGCAAATCTGAATCTTTCAACATCCTTTATTGCATCTGTTGAAGTGTTTAATAACGGAACACTTAAAGTAATAGTTCAGCATTTTAGCATTTTCACTCACTCGCAGAGCAATAGAAGTCTCTGTTGGTTGCCTGGCAACTTCACTGTGAAAAGACTTCAGGACGTCCCTGCTCCCGGCCATGATAAAGAAAGAAATCCAGCACATATGCCTGTTAAACTGCTGACATTTTGTGTGTACCATCATAAATCTCTTCCTGGTCTTTATGTCACGCCAACATAGGAGTGGGATCTATCTTCAGAGGTATTCTCATTACAGCATTCCATTAATGAGCTAAATACCAATTAAATGCAGCAGAAATGTACTTTGTTTCATCAAATGTGACGATGATATTATGCTTGGAAAAAAAGAATGTGCCCTGTCCTTCACTGATGGATTGGGGTTTGCTTGAGGTGAGTTATAGTCCGAATCTTCTCTGCCAAGTTAATCCCCCTCCATACATGGGGATGAAGGGATAGTCAGAGCAGCAACATTTTAATTTGGAGATGGTACAGTAGCAACATTGTTTTAGTGTTTGTCAGAGCTTTACAGTAAAATCTTTCTCTTAAGCTTCGGGGCCGCACAACAAAGCTATTCCTTTTGATTTTGAATTACAGTAAAAGCCTGTGCCCGCCATTGAAGACGATTAAATGTTGTCGTGCTGACCTGACATGTCGCCCACTCACACGGCTCTAGAGGTCTGGCAAGGCCACAGTTCAATTATACTTTGTGTCTGAGCGTTTTGGAATCAAACGTCTGAGGCTGCATGTTTGCAACAATTTGGTTAATGCCCCATGTGTGTCATACTGACACGCCAACACGACTTAAGGAAGTCGTGAAGGATCATTGTCTCATAGGCTCCTTATTTCTCTGATGGCTCTCTCCTTACCTGACCTTCTGTATCTAGGTCAGCGCCTGACTGTGAAACATGGGTACGTCGAAGGACCCTACCCATCAGCACCCAACGTCCAACATAATCCCCCCCCCCCACCTTTGATCATGATTTCCTCCTAATCCGGTTGAAAGTGTTTGGTGAAGGCAGCCAGAGGCAATATGTCTGCTCAAGGTAGGATACCGGTTTCCTCGCGTGGAGAAGCAGCCTTAATTACCTCCATTCGTACAATGAAAATAACCCGAGCGACCAAAGAGTGAGAGTTAAGTCTCTGATTGGATGAATCAGCAGCACGGACTCACCCAGTTCTTATTGATGTGAGGCCGGGAGACACAGCTGGAGAGGCGGTGGAAGCTCGGGCTGCATCCTTTCTATTCAAACGTCATTAGAACTGATTAAAGTGACTTTGCAACACCACATCATCTGGTCGCATCAGATGAGTGGATTAGCAGAAGGGAGGTTTGTTTTTCTTTTCTTTTTTTACATTGGCTGTGCTTTTTAATCCTCACATCATACATTTTGCCACACACACACACACACACACACACACACACACACACACACACACACACACACACACACACACACACACACACATCCCATAATCACATTCACCTGCCACCACCCACAAAGATGTGACCTTTTGTTCTCTGCTGGTTAAGCTGATAAAAGACAGTGGACATTGACAATGACATTATAAGTCATTTAAAAAGCTTCATGGAATAGGTGAGAAGATGGGAATACATTCCTGAATGTCCTGAACATTCTATTGTAAAAGGTGAGAAGTTTAGTTTGACAAATGTACACATGTTCACAGCTGTTTTTTCCCCAGCTGGTTCCAGTTCTTTTCCTTTTCTATCAAGTATGTGTGGCTCTTTCTTCTTCGTCTTTGAATTCTCTACAGAAGTGTTCCCCTCCTTTGGTCCAGCTATTGGTCACTTTTACAGGCTTCTCAGTCTCCACGTATATTATGGCAACATGTTCACTCACCTCACAGCATGGTCACAGGTTGAATTAGTGCATGGCTGCTCAATCTACAAGCAATGGTGGCAATTATCTCAAATATAATAGGATTTGAACTAACTTAAACTAGAAAGCAGGAGGCCAAAGCTTCAAATAATTGATGGAAAATCTTTACCGAGCAGAGAAAATTTCAAACGCACCTCCGTAAAGTAAATTCACATTTTGACAGAAAATGTCTGAAACTCCCTCCTAATCTAAAGTAAGTGACACCACTGCTGAAGGTGTGTGGAAAATAGTTCATAATGAAGATAAGAAAAAGTCACAGCTATTTACATCGGCTACTATTATACTGATTTTATCACGGAACTTGAATTTGCAGAATTTGCCAAAACTTGGACGGAATTTATAAAAAGTAGTGTTTCCCTCAAACTATGACGTTATTTTTGTGTTTCATTCACGGGCACACTTCACACACACACACACACACACACACACAGAGTCATGTTGAAGAGGCCCTCTGAGACGGCTAGCGTGGTTCACACTGCACGACTTTAGACCTGATCTTCCACTCGCCAATAGCTCAGATCAGAGGCACAGAGGCCAAGAGGCTCCCTGAAGCCTCACGTAGACGGATGAATATCTGACCCGTCGGAGAGCTACAGCCACACAGAGCGCAACGTCTACATTTAGAGCATTTTCTTTTACAAGAGGAAGGAACATTTTGTTTTATGACTGTTTTATGACTGTATTAAATCACTTTCTGTGATTACAAAAGAATTTTGATTATGTAAAATTGTTACACCAACCTTATTGATCCATTGGCCCATTAAATGTTGAATATTTCCAGATGAATTGTTGAAATTGTATTCATTGGCAACATGATTAAACACAAAAAATGTCAAAATTATCATAAAAAACACACAATTCGGGAAAAAAAACTTTCTGGAAACCAAATATCATACATAGCTTTTGTCCAGTAAATATTGTCTGTCACGCTGTTCATCACAGCTACAAAAGAGATGTGGTCCAATGACCAATGTGTGGTGAGAAGGTTTCAGAACAGCCTCTTGGTCAAATCACTTGCACTTCTTGTTTGTGAGAGTCAAACATATTGATTATCAGTTCTATTTGCATATCCAACACGTAATTGAATCCGTACGCATAAACACACAGCCCCACTCAGGCTTTAATGAACTGTCATATGTCTAATTTATTTTCATCAGCTCTTACTGCTTACTGTCCCATGAGTCATCGCCAGAAATCAACGTATCATTGTCAGCTGCTCTCACAATTAATGACAAATGAACACTGATGATATTTTCTATGTAATAATCAGCTGTCTTGAATGTATTGCCATTTTAGTGTTGCCTGGAGAGCCCTCTGTACACTGTGACATCTGATGAAGATGCACATTGACCCGTTTCAGCAGTGTGTTGTGACCGACATGAAAGAGAATTTCTGAGTCCGTTGAATGAAGCTGAATGGGATTTATGCCGTGTTTCTATCGGACTGTGCTCTTTGCTTGATGACCTCTCCCGTAGTATCTTTTGAGGACCTCACGACAAGCCAAGCCGATCAAAGGAAAAGTAGCCTTCAATAAAAACTCTGCAACACAGAAATATAAATGCCTTTTGGTATTTATTCCTACAATAAGAATTTTGATCCAATACAGACTTATAAACACAAAGAATGAGTCTTTTTTTATTAAATGTCATTATTTGTTTAATTTAATCCATTTAAAATAACTTTTTATATTCATCAATTTATTGATGTATTATTATTATCAAACATTCTGAATATCTCTGTGTATTCTGCTAGCACACACCTCATCTCATTCTATACTTAAATAAATATAATGACACATTATTTAAGGTTAATTGTTGGTTACACTAGACTGCCCACTACTTGTTTGCGATGGCCACTGAAACTAAGCTGTGTCATGTGCTTGGACCCTGATATGACTGCTGTATGATCTGGTGTTTGTTAAAATAAAGATATAGAATTACCATTCGCCATTTATGTATCAAGAACAAGTGGACGGATTTAAAGTAAAGGAAAGATGGGCAGTCTGACATTCAGCGAGAAACACCTTTTAGGGTGTCGCAATAATACCTGCGTGTTATCTCACACACAGTTTTCAAAATTGGATATCTGCCAAGACTGTACGTAGGTAAACCTTTCAGCGGACTGCCAGGTGCTGGTAAAGGTTTCATTAAAGCAAATATGACCTCATGTCATTTAGATATTGTTGTTATTATATATTATATATATATATATTTTATTATATATATATATAATATAATATAATATATATATTTTATTATATATATATATATATTATATATATATATATATATATATTATATATATATATATATATTATATATATATATATATATATATATATATATATATATATATATAATATATATATATTATATTATATATATTATATTAGATAATGTCTGTTATTTTCCGCTTCAAACATGAAAGTATTGAAGCACTTTCCACCGCTGCTTATTGCTCAATAGATGTGTTGACAACCTATCAGCCCATTAACCGTTTTAAACACTCACTAACTCACAAGCCCTTTGTGTGGCAAAGGGCTTGTCTCCTCCCCCTTTTTGGCACGACAGGTTATTCGTGCGATTGCCTCATAACAGCGATTAGTGCACTCGTCAAGTGACACGAGAGAGATGCAGTGGACAGCTCTGTAAAATAAGAATTCATTTAGGTTTCCTGCTGCGTCTCTCCAGACGTAGCGCATCTCATTTCAACCTCTGTCAGAATGTACCGGGCACCGTTTTATCATTCTCTCATCATTCGCCGTGGACCACTTTGAATTCTCCTCTCCCCTCGCTGCACAATTAGAACGCAAAGAGGGTGATGTAATATTACGAGAATCCTTCTCAAGGACTTTCCCCCTGCCCTTACTTCCTCCTCATCCTCCACCCAGCCCCCCACAGAAGCACTCCTAACGTATGTCGGTCTCTCCTGCATGATTCTTAAATGCAAAAGAACAGAAATACAAAACCCACGACTATGCCTATTAGAACCAAGTGTGAAACAATATTCAGAGACCCCCCCCCCCCCCCTTACTGTATTCTAGCTGCAGGTTCCCAGGAACAGCTCCACTGGTGAACCACGTCAAGCTCTTTTACCCAACTGGCCATCCTGTGACATTTCCCTGAGTTACTGATGAGACAGGCTTGGCGAGGAAGGCCTGTGCTGAGACCAGCAAACCTGGCAGAGTTTGGCCCCAGGGGCCTCTCACTGGGCCCCGATTCCAATCTACCACAATGCTGAAACATGAATGGACTTGGAACAGTGTGGGGTTGTCTCTCTCTTTGGTTCAAACACAGCAGCATACTTTGTCAAATACAGTGTAGCTGTCAGTGCACGCTGTTATTTGTAATAATTGTACTTAGGCCTCAAAATGTAGAATTACATATGACACATTATTATTAGAAACCTCTGTGTCCTGAATGTACACTGAAAAAAAAAGAAGTAACATTTACTTGAAAAAAGCTAGGTAACAATTTGCACACAGAAATTGTGAGTCATTTTTACTCAGATATTCTCAAGTTAAGTTTACTTACTAGTAAGAATTGGTTTTTATCCAAAATATGCAAGTAACTTTTACTTGTAAATTTCTCCCTTCGACATAAAATGTACTGAGCCTTTTATAGTAATCTTTACTCAGGCTACCTTTGGATCGAATTACAAAACCCCAGTAAAAATCAATTAGGTGTTTCATGTATATTTAACAAGCTTTTCTTTACTTTGTCTGTTGAGAAATATTAAGTAATATTTACACAATATATATTTTATCTACTACTTCTCTACACAACTATTCAAACATGACTGTTGCATTTTCTAAACTGGGCTACTGTTATTTTATAAAATTGTCTTAACATAAGGCTTCTACAAAACATGAAAGATCTTCTTTTAAACTGCAGCAGCTTTACTTGTGAACTGTGAAAGAGGTCACTGCTGACCGACACACAGCAATACCAACATATATAATCTGGTTGGCATTGCCAGAAAAAACATTTCTAAATCAGTGCTGCCAATAACTAATTTAAGGACACAAACGCTTAGTCATTTAACAAACACTTTTAATTAGAAACGATGGGTATTGCTTGACAACACTTAGATACACATAGATGAAGCCCATGAGCAGAAGGCAAGCCTTTGCCACACTTTGACAGTTTAAGAAATTTGAGCAAAAAACTGTAGTTAGTAGATATAATAAAAGTGTTTAATAATTCATAATTAAGAATTCATAATTAGTCATAAACATAAGGGTTTTGGGAATGCATAATTAAGATAAACATAAAGTGATGTAGGATTAGTAGCTAAAAGTGTGTAGGGAAATTGGCCAATAGCAATTGAGATAGACGGAAGGGGAGGAGTCGCGAACGAATGTGTGGGAGGTTTGAATTAAGTCTTTTTCTCTCTCGTGATGGCTCTCAGACGACGGACGTGTTTTTTATACCTGAGGAGCTGAGTTGAGTTTTTTGCAAATGGGGTTTTATTGATTTAATATTAAGTAGGAGTATGTACTCCAATGTTTAACTGTAATCGTACTTGCATCAGATTAATTAAATTCCTTATAATTGTAAACTAGTCTTGGTAGATTTCTTATTGGAGCGTGTCGTCTGCACAAAGCAGCCGGACACACGTGCTCCGGCTTTCTCTCTGTGGGGTGTGTGTTTCTGCCTCGACACAGTCATCAAGAACCTCTTTCCCCTCGATGACGACGAACACATTGTCAGGAGTGAAGCCTTTCTGTGTTGCATTTCCATGGATGACAAGGATCTTCATGACATGTTGAGCATAGTCGTCTTCAATGACATCTTTGAAATTCAAATTTACTCATGTTCATTTTTATGTCTTCGAGTCTGATGCGTTCTCAAAAAAGGACAATAGTGGGGGGAAACTAACAAAAATATTGAATGTGTTCAAATGCGTCATTATGTATCTATTCTCAGTGTATATGAGCCCAACATAATTTTATATAATATTAATATATGATATCTAAACTTTACCAGGCTGGGTGAATCCAGCATGGGTCTTTGGTTCCTGCAACTCCGCCCTTTGTCCCAAGTAGCTCCAGAAAGTTGGTGGTGCAATTGTCCAATTTCGACAAAAAGGTTCGCTCCAGATGAACTGTGGTTATTCTTCTGAACTCCTCATTGAGCTGAAAAAAAGACAATAAAAAAACAACATGATCAAGATGAGGTAACTTGCTAAAACAATTAATGCAGTAGTCCTGCCAGAATAATGTACTATTGAGCAGCAACACAAACTACGACTTCAAATGTATAACGTAACGATGGCCTGCCTCGGTCGGCGCTAGCTGCTCTTGGCCTGTCTCGAACGATTCCATCGTGACGCCCTTTCCGGTCATTACGCTGTCATTTTCTTCGGCGATCGCCAACCAAACGTAAATAATATTAATTCATACATATCAAATAATCTACGTGTCAAATTTCATGAATATATATGGACGTTTATATGTCTAAATACTATAGGAAAGTGACTTTGATGAGAGAAAGCAGAAAGAACGCTCGGGCGACGCTTAAACGGCTCAAACGGAAATTAAGGAGCTTTTATTGCATCATTTGGAGTTGTTGAAGTGATATCTTATTGTGAAGGACAGAACTACGGTCCCGGATGTGTTGACAGCATTGATTACAGCAGCAGCCAGTGTTTACGAGGATAGAAGTCCGTACGGATTAGGCAAATAGCAGTGCACGGCTAATTCACCGGTGTTAGCATCGTTTTAACGACTCTGGTAAAGGCAAAGCTAACTGTAATAATTACAACAACATTTCGTTTGAAAGGTACGAAGTTTAACTTCAGTTTAACACCATTAAATCAACTGAAAACATTACACATTTAAAGGTGAATCCTATGATCTTGTGCATGATTGAAATAATTTCTAGTGATGAAGATCAGTGAAATAAAAACATATTGCTCTGTTACCATGCCATAACCTGCCGCCGATTCCGCTCAGTCTCCACACCATTTTTGTTCTGTCTAAAAACATTTCCGCACCCCGATGGTTCTGACATGCCCGCTCAAGGCAACATATTTCCCTGGACACCGTGCAGCCACGGGGAGCTGATTCAGAAGTTCCCTCTCTTTCACCTACGTGTGCCTACATCTCTCTGTGTGATCAACTGGTTTTAATCCATGTGTTCTCTCTCTCTCTCTCTCAGACCAGTAAGAGTTGCCAGAGCTGATAGAAATGCAGGTGGGTAAGTAGTGACCTCTACCATGCACTCAGACTATTCTACCACCCCGGAGGGGGGCATGTTCGCGGGAAGAAAAGAGAGAACAGCCGGTGGCACTCAGAGCAGCAGGAGACCGGAGTTGGAGCTGTGGATATAAAGGCCATGATTGATTTATTTTAGCGGCCCTTCTGTAAGTCTTTACATCTCATCTCACCTCACGGTTTTGTTGTGGACTTGTTTGCGGCCCCTACGATTGTTAATATTTACAGAGGATGAATGTGTATGTCAGTGGTTGCAGGGGGTATCACAGGGGCGGCAGGTTGGTGTCAGAAGTGCTTTACTTGTAACTAAGATGCTGCAGGTTCAAGTAAATGCTCTGTTTCTGGCAATGGTGAGCTGTCTTTGTGTAGTTTAATCATCTTAGCATTCCTCTTCTGCAAATCTATCGCCATATTCTGCAAACTTATTACTTTTAATAGCGTGTATAAGAATCTAATGGGATGTTTAAAGCTAAAGACCTGCGTCTTAAATTAGCACATGACAGAAAAGAGAATTTCAGTTAGGGTTCAGCAATGTTTTTTCTTAAATGTTTCTAAGAATTGGTTTATAGTAGATTTGTTTTTTGTTATTTAGTCCTTCCATTGGTTTCACAGTATTTCCTTTATCTGCAGGTGGCGGTCACCCAGGATATGAAGCACATCCCCAACAATGAAGGGTCGAAGAACACTGCACGCAAGCATGCATAATAACAATGCTGAGTTTAATTTTAAAAATAAATAGATATATATATACACAAATAAGAGCCATGGCTTTACAGTAACCTGCCATCTCTGTATGAAATGTAATTTTTGCATATCGGATCCAAACCACATTTGGAGGTGCGATTCCAATCGGATTTCTACATCTGCATCTCAGTCCCAGCGCTCCGGCCGTTCAAATCGGATTTCAAAGTGTGAAGTGGTAAGCAGCAGCCATGCTGCTACTAGCAGAGCGTTGTGCAGGACAACAGAGGGGACTGACGTCAAAATAAGTGCTCGGTTGGCTCCTTTCCAATGTATACCAGCCTCCTCCGTCTCATCTGCATCGCCACATGATGGAGCGATTGTTCGGAAGGCAGATGCTTCCTCCTTAGAAAGCTGCGTCATGGGCGTAATCACATCATTATCAAGTGGTTACCGTGTCGTGACCACATCGTTACCACGTCGTTACCACGTTGTTACCACATCGTTATCACGTTGTTTCCACAGCAACCTATGCAGGAAGGGTTGCCGATGTCTGGACACCCAAATCCGATCTGCTCACTAGCCTTTAACAGTGCGGACAGTCTGCCTTAAACATCAGATTCAAGAAACAAATCAGAATTGCCTGCAGTCTGAATGTAACTTTTATTGCATCTTTTAATGCAACAAACCTAATCATTAAATGCCCACTGTTGTCTACCTGGTTTCTGCCTTTGTCTCTGGCTTCTAAAAGCAATATACTGTATATATTCTCTAAGTGGGGATTCATAATGTGTGATAGTGTTCATGTGTCACATTTTTATTGTGCCCCCCCCCCCTCTTTAAAATCAATGAATATGTTAATGAAGAGTATAGGAAGAGTGCTGTTGTATAGCAAACCACTCAAGACTTTCACATATTCTACATTTTACACTCCCTTGCTTAGAAAACACCCCGTCATTTAAAAAATGTGAAAACGTATCCCTAATGTCCAACTACTTGCACTCTTGGCTCACTTCTTACTTCCCAGTCAGCTTTCTTTAATCATCTTTAA
The DNA here is from genome assembly GCF_949748355.1 of Melanostigma gelatinosum. Classification (NCBI taxonomy): domain Eukaryota; kingdom Metazoa; phylum Chordata; class Actinopteri; order Perciformes; family Zoarcidae; genus Melanostigma; species Melanostigma gelatinosum. The sequence goes on from NC_136653.1 coordinate 6,188,843, forward strand.
TCATCTCCATGTATGCACACGTCAGATATTCAATTATTTAATAGCGTGTGGAAATAGATGACAATTCAGTCTATGAATTCAGTTTGATTAGTAAGGCTGCTGGGGTTACAAATGATGATCAACTGCAGGGTTTCAATAAAGGAGCGAAGACAGTAAATAAGAGTGTAAATGCTTTCTCACTACTTTTGCATTATGTCAAGTGTGAATCTGAGCTTAAAAAAGGCTGTTCTCTGCCTCTGTAGTCCACTGTCTGATAAGAAATGGATACCACTGTTTTTTAAAAATGTGTCATTCTGGATGCGACTGTCCCCCTAAACACCGGAGGCAACACATCACCTGAACAGCTCCGACTCGATGAAGCAGCTGATGAGTTGCGGAGTTATCGTGAAAGCCAGTTTAGATCACAGTGACCTTGAGGCCAAATAATTACCCACTATGAGGCCTGTGTGTTACTTGCATGATAAATAGCTCATGCAGTAAATCGTGGGAACTCTTCTCACTCAAGACAGACAATGAGAGGAGGACCTTTTTAACCAGCATAAAAGCTCCAGTCAGCAGCGCCGTAATTGCTTTTCATACGGCAAATTTGCTTTTACTTTCCCTCAGTTAATGAAGATAAACCAGAACATTCTTCCCACAATCAGCGGTGCAGTATACCTAAATGTCAGTGGCTCCTGGATTTCTTCATTCAATTTGAGCAAACACCCGGGAGAGAGAGAGGATAGATGGCATGAATTGATTGACAGGGTTCCATTACAGGGGCTTATCAGACCTCTGTCTGCAATTATCCAGGTTCAATATGGCGGTGGTGGGATTTGAATGTGTGTGGAAAGGGGTACGGCTCCATGTGACCCCTCTATAATTTGCATTAGCATGTTCTTCCCTGCTAACAACCAGACAGCACTCACTGCCAGAGCATTGTTATGTCGGTGATTTCCTGGATGGAAAGTATCAGTGGATGTTGGGTTTTTTCCCACTTTTCAAGTGGATTTAGATATTTATATTTGACATTTGGCTCATGGTTTGTTGTCGTTATGCAACCGTTGGCTGTGAAAGTCAAAAGTTTGCTGCCTGGGTGGTTCGCAAACAACAGCCCATGAGCAGGGTTGCAGTCAACAGAGGCACAGAGGCCAACTAAAACATCACAGATAAAATGCTTTGGCGAGATACTGCAAACCTATTTTTGTAGTTCACCCATTCTGGGTGTTGATATTTTCATAATGCAGTTGCCCCCTGCAGCATTTGGGGATAGCCGTGACAATTGGTGCAATGAATGCCATGTTAGTTTAGAATATTAGCATGATATTTAACACTAAACACAAACTACAGCTGAAGCTGATGGAAATATCATCAGTTCTCTCACAACAACCAGTCACATATATTTATTTGACAACAACGCAGGGAGAATAACACAGCCTCTGCACATTCCAGCACCACTATGGCGCTAAAACATGCATTCCTCCACAGACTCAAAGAGCACCATTCAAATATTATTCACATCAGAGGGAACAATATTAACCATATCATGAAAACAACACCATAGAAACATTAACACAGTAGTAACGCTACTGCAGATGTAAAACAAAATCAGTTCACTTACCAAAGCTGCTGTTCACCATTTAAAGACAAAGTCCATCCTCCTTTCTTTGATTACAAAGAGTTCAACGACGTGGTTGTACAGAACATCGGTCCTTCTCCATTCATTCGAGTCGAGCCTCCCCAGTTGTGTTTCTTGAATATGTTTTAACAGTGGTGGGCTGTCAGGGACTGCAAGGCCTTCTCTGCTGGCCTAAACAGAATCACAAAGTTATAGCTATTTTATAATATGATATTTTTTCTTAAATACACTACATGTATAATAATTTATAAAAATATTTTTCCCATTATCTTATTTTCTCATTGCACAGCTACTGTCTTCCTCAGTTGCTCTGCTTCCAGTGCAGCTTGTTTTAAGTAGAGCTTTTATCCAATCAGATTTCACCTCTGTGTCTCTAGGTAAGAACAGAGGCCCGAGGCCTGCAGACTCACAAGTGAATCCCTTTGCAGTTGAAGTGAATGGGGACGATATTGTTGATTGTCATAGTGTTCAACCAATCAGATGACATGTTGGGCGTATTCTTTGACGTGCCAGAGCTTCTAGCTGGTCTACAAGTACATCAGCATTAGTGCAGCTCAGTTTTCAGGAGCAGCGCTGCAGTGAGGTGCAGGTGCGCTGTGATTGGTCAGTGGGCGAGCACGTGACTATTGTGAAACGAAACTTAACTTGCCAGCAGAGCTTAGTTGGAGGAGTAAGAGTTCAAATTGAAAGATATGGAAGAAATTATAAAATTTTCAGGGTTTTGCTTGGTGTAGTTTATTTATTTTTTTACCTAGCTTTGTTTTTTTAACACTCAATGGCTGAATACAGGGGAAACAGATTTAGTGGCGGAGTTACTCACAACGCCTTTCTCAAGACAGAAGGACATTTCAGGAAAAGCTGGACATCGTAAGAAATGGTCGGTCAACGCCACAGCTGGCAGCCCTGACTCAGCCAGGAAAATGATTTGTATGAACGGTATTTCTTGCTGACAGCGTCGGAGAAGCATTGCACATTTTATGGCTGGGAATGCGTTTCATTTTAACTGAGCTGTTGGTGTTTGGAGCTACGCTAACCTGAGGACACCATAGCATTTGAAAACTTTTGGAGAGACTCGAGTGGATCTATAACTCAACGAACACGTTCGCAGGGAAACAGCTCCACAACCGCGGCCTGGCGTGCGGTCTGCGCCGGCCGGCGGGAGCCCCGGCGGAGGTGGGATCCCGGCCCCGCTGCAAACCTGCCGCAGCAGACTGGCGAAATACAACTGGGGAGGCTCGACTGTCATCACTGGCGTCCATAAATCGAGAAGGACTTCTTACTGGAACTGAAACGATGTACTGGGATTAAACGCTTTAAGTTTCGGTAAGTGGCGTACTGTGTTTGTTTTTTTACATGACGTAACATTACTATTGTTCATTTGTCTATCGTGTCGTTTTGATGAATACTATTTGAATGGCTCGTGCTCTTGTGTGGTGGAATGCGTGGATCCGCTGCAGGTTTGCTGGATTGATGCGTCATAATGAGATTATTAGGAGGTAATTCAACTGTAGTAGGACAGCACTGAAGGCCCAGGTATAAAATCCACGGCCCGCCACTGCGTTTTAATGTGTTTGAGGGCTGAAAATGTTTTGTTGAAGACAATCAACAGTATCATCCCTATTTACTTCAAAGGGATTCACTTGTAATTCTGCAGGCCTCGGGCAGATTGTTTTACCTCGAGACAGCACAGAGGAGAAATCTGATTGGATAAAAGTTCTACTTAAAACAAGCTGTGCTGGAAGCAGGGCAACTGAGGAAGACAGTAGCTGTGCGATGAGAAAATAAGCTAATGGGAAAAATAATTAGAATACATGTAGTGTATTTATGAAAAGTAATTAAATTGTAAAATATCTATAACTTTGTGATTCTGTCAGTGTGCTGGCCCTGACGGCCCACCACTGATGAAAAGATTGGAAATGTTAGCAAGTTTAAGAATCATGGAAATTAACACAATTCATTTCCTAAAATAGAAGAATCTCCCTTTTTCATGCATGAGTAAAAGGCTGAATGGTTAGTACACTGCTCTCTCTGGACACATAATATTTTGTATGGTCAGCTATAATACTAAAATAATAATAACTTTTGGTTTGAGTGAAAGCCAGAAAGTGAGTTCACATCTGGCCCTGTATATTATCATTCTTATCATTTTATGGCCATTTTGTGCTACAGACTAGTACAAACTTACTGTACCTTTTAATTATAATGGGGTTTGCATTTTAAAGTTTCGTGCAGAAGAAGCAAAATCCATGAAACCACTTTTTCTCTCACTGCTTTCTGTAGATCTGAGCATCCTGCAGCCGAACCATTCAGGAAGAAAATAAAAGAAAAAGATATTTGACTTCAGTTCTTTCTTCCTTTTCTTTTTTCCCTTCCTCCTTGCAGCCGGTGCACTTTTTCAGCAACATGTCCTGTGGTCAGCACAATTACAGCGGCAGTAGTGGCTTGATAGGCTGGGGGAAATAAATGCTTCCAGTCGCAGACGCAACCAATTGTTGAAGGACAGCGGTGCCTCGCAAATCACTCAGCGGGAGAGAGGGAGGGGGTGTTCTGATGCTGTTGGGTCAGCAGACAGGGGACGACACTGGACCACAGTGCGGCACTGATTCTGTTCTACTGTAAATAAAATATATTCATTCAATGTTAAATAATATGCGCTATACTTGTAAGCTTATATTGCGGAGTTGTGAGGTCACTGTAAGTAGGTCAAAAACTCCAAGCAGGGCATTCCGTCGCCTGTTCGCACGATAGAAACAGATACAGTGGCCCTGAAAGAAACACTTGCTTAAACCACCAGATTAGGGCGGAAACGCCATCTTAGAACATGGAGTAGAGTTCTCTTTATCTATTCACACAGAGACTTCGAAATAGCTTAGAACTGCACCCTTTCCGGCACCTTGAGTGTTAAAAACATGCAGACACACTGACGATCCAGAGAAGGCGGGATCCGGACGTGAGCCAGTGTGGGTGGAGATGCCCAGTGCTCCAACCAGGCTGCTGCTCTGCTAAACACAGCGCCGCCTGCAACTTTGCTTTAACCAATAGGCTTCCATCAGAAGAACCTATAACACGCATGCGCACTCTGCTTAAGCGCCTTTTAGCTTTCACTTTTCTAGGTCCGTGCACGTTTAACTGCTGGACATAATACTTCTGTTACAAATAAATGTTATTGCTTGAATTGAGCTAAACGCCTCGATCTCAGTCTGTTCACTCGAGTTACATCCTCAACACTACCACAGCACAGCGAGTACTTGAGGAAATATTGGACCAAACAGCACACACCTGCACTCAAACAAACACACATCTGCAAAGTCACACGCTGCTATATTCAAGTACAGGCATTAACTCCTTCATTAATGAACTCATACTGCACATGCAAAATCACATTAACACACATACACACACACACTCAGTTAAACAAACCAGCGCAGCGGCTATGTCTTTATGCACACAGTCACAACATGCCAAGGGGATGATCCGATAGCAACGCACTCGCATGCCACACACTCACACACACACACACACACACACACACACACACACACACACACACACACACACAGCGCAAATATCACCTCTGGATGCATCTAAACAGAGAGGAATAGAGAGAATATAAAATGTTAATAAAATGTTTTTTTTTTTTTGTCTTGCTCCATAAAAATGCAGCCAGCACAGACAGTGGCTTGGAGTTGTAAGAAATTGTTGTAAGAAATTTGAGCAAATCCCGGGGTGGTTAGTAGATATAATAAAAGTGTTTAATAATTCATAATTAAGAATTCATAATTAGTCATAATCATAAGGGTTTTGGGAATGCATAATTAAGATAAACATAAAGTGTTGTAGGATTATAGAAGGGAGTAAGTCATAACTGACAGGATTTGAATGTGTTAGCTGCTCAGGGAGAGAGAGATGTGAAGACAGGCGTTTACTGAGGTGTGAGAGTAGGTAGCCAATAGAAATTGAGATAGACGGAAGGGGAGGAGTCGCGAACGAATATGAGGGCGGGATATAGCCAAGCGTTTTTCTCTTCCGGTTAGTTAGGGTCCTGGGGAAGACGTGTTCTCCTGGGACTGGGAAGAGTTTTTTCCAAAGTGGGTTAATAGTGTAATATTTCATGAGATTAATGTACACCATTGCATAACTGTAATTGCAACAGCAGGATTAAAATCCTTTCTGACGGTAAACCAGTTTCGGTAACGTTTTTAGCGCCGTGTGACTGAAAAGCTATCAGTCCGCGTGTGCTGGCCTGCTACACTCTCATCGTGAGGAGTTTTTTCCCTCCACAGTGTGCATGCGGGGGCGTTAGCGTCCCCTCGGCGGGCGCTGCATGTGGAATGAGCCGCTGCTCCGGCGGCCTCTTTCATGAACTCTCGGGGGTTCGTCTGTCCACTCGGCACTCGCTGGCCCCGACATTAAACGCAACACCTCCGAGCCAGACAGGTGGGCAACTTTATTCAACATTTATGATGTCTGTCCTTCCAAGTTTCAAAGACGACCGGCGGGCGAGTGTGCTACTTTTTAATGGTCGCTGAGTGCATGTGAACTATCAGTGGAAGGGATGAAGAAGGCACATAGAAAATATTAAATTCCTAAAATATGTTAGAGGTGTATTACCTGTGTTTGTTACTTCATTAGCATCCAATCTGAAAAAATCTACTGAAATAATGAAGACTGGAAAATGTTGTTTTGTGAGCGTTGGATGAAACTCAAACTGAGCTCTTTGTTTGCATCCTCTAATCTCAACAGACTTCCTTGCATACCCAAGGCGTCACAATGAATCTGCCTTCCAACCTAAGCAGCTGTCACTTACAAATGATAATGAATATATTATGAAAAACTGCCATTGCGCTGTGTTGTCTTTCCCTTTCTATCTCAGTAACTGCAAAGTACTTTGACTATATATATATAGGCGACTGAGTTCAAGGTTGTCTCGTTTAGATCGGTGTTTAATTGAGAGGATTTGTTAAAACCGAAGGTAACCTGACACAGGTTCATGACTACGGTACTATAGATATGCTGCTTTTTTAATTCCTGCTTTACTGGAAAAGTCAATAGTGTTACTGTTCTCATCAATAAAGTCACTTTCACCAGCTTCTTCTTTTACACAGAATGGCGACTAATAATCTGAGGCTGATGATATTAGAAGCCAGTTGTGCTGCAGATTATACAGACACATGAGCAAAGTGAAATCAGATATTTCTCGATAATGGACAAAGCTGTGACCAATTTACATTTAATATTTCTCCTGTTGCCCCAATACCTTATGAAAATAATAATATAAAACTTTAACTTTGGTCATATATTCATGATATTTGACCGCCACGCTGACACTCCCCTACATTCTAATTGTAGTTTCACACGTCTCCTTTTCTATGTATTTTTTAAATTCATTCTGTCTGCTAGACTTTAAATGTGTTAGGTTTGTAATGGCCGTTGCATCATTCCTTGCTATTCCCCCTTTCCTGTTCCACACATGGGAAATAAACGACTCAGCAGAGCTTCGCACTGAGGTGCAAAATTTGGCAGAAAAGCTGGGGGGAAAAGAAGATGGGGATAAACCCCGGCTAATGAGCTGGCGAGAGATTTACATAGCGTGATGACTAAGGATCCTGGGTAATTACCCGCTTGCACCCCAAGATTTAATCTGTGATGAGTATAGGTCTGGTGGCAATGCCGGCCAATCAATCTCTGTCTCCGGAGGTCAACAGCAGCTATCCGTTTACTTCTAGAGCCTCTAGAGATCACAGATGGCTCTACGAATCATTCCTTCATTAGCCCGCAGAAGGCCGACAGCATTAATGCAGGTGTGTCTCATCTTTGTTAGTCTGGATCATATTGAAGGGAGGTGCAGAAACACCTGAAATACTCCATCATTCCAATGCAACATGTCTGAAAAGTCATCAAAAGTGGGACACCTACCCACCTCTCCAAACAGTGTTTGTATTGTCCAATGTGGTGATATCGCACCAATTCTTGAGTATTACCAACATGCTAGCTGATTTGAGGCTCTAGCTATGTACGTAGCCATGGTAGCAGCCGCCGCTGGAGCTTTGAGCTACAGTTAGCACAAGGCTAAACTATTAGAAACATTTTCTCTCCATCTCTGAAGCACTTTGCCAACATTGACGCATCAAACTCTCTTTTTGATGAGTCCGCCTCCTTTTCTTTGGGTTAGTTGCAGGGTAGGCAGTTGTTGCCAATGCTGGAGCAGCAACATTTCCAACAGGATATCGTGCCGTTCAGTCAGGCTTTCACCAAAGGGACGCGTGCACACACGTCTCCCTTTGTAGAACAGGCAATAGGAAAGCCTTCTCTCTGAAATGATTGGCTAAAGTCTCCCGTCGCGGGCTACATTTTCTAAAGCCTAAAACAGAGCCGATGGAAGGTCTAATTTCAATATGCTGAACAGTGATTATGGATATTTTGCCCACCCCCTCCCCCACAAAATAACAGCCTACCTCAGCTTTAATATTAATTTGCAACGAAGGTTGAAAAATGACTTGGAATCAACAACAACATCACTCAGCGGGCTGCTGTTTAGGCCAAACAAACCGGTCTCTCTGCAATCCGGCTTGTTGTTTTGTGTTCTGTTCACCTGACTGATTTCAATATAGATTTCTCAAGAATACAAACTGTTGAGAGGCTCTTACATAAGTGGCCCGGTAATCTTTATGCTTGGTTAAAGGTACACAACAAGCCCATATTTTCCACCATGCTTACTGACATTCACATGGCCAAACAATTCCATCCCTGCTGGCCAACGGTCACTGAAATGTTCCAAAAGATCCCCCTGCACCACATCAGGTAACGGCACGCACACACGGCGTATCGAGTCGTCAGACATTTCCTGACATCAGTGCTTGCCGTAGAGGTAACAATTACTTCGGTTGTTCGGCAGTCAATCTCTGTCAAGCGAGTACTCTGGCATCCCTCTTCAGGGGGGCGGGGGGGCATGCTGTGCATGTGAATCCGCCTTACATTTGTAAATCATACAGCTAGTGCTGCCTAATTCAAAGTGTAATAAAAGGGAGCAAGTCAACCGAGAGCCTGCGGCTCATTCGCATGCTGAGAAGACGGCAAACATTGCATTTAATGTGCCTCCTCCTGTTTCTTGAGGAGAGAAACATGAAAACAGGCGCGCTATCGCCTCCTCTGCTCCGTGTGGCTGCGTGAACTCTTGCCTCGCAGGGGTGATAAAAGACCCACACGCGATTACAATTTTGCTGTGGAAAAGCCGTCAATAATTCATAGCTACACGTCTGTGCAACTCGTGGTGATCTTCGAGTCAGTCGGTTCTCCCTGCAATCCCAACATCCCCCTCCCCCCCTGCATGTCTACTGTACATCCATCCGTTCTCTGACCTCTGCTGTAAATCTCCGAGCCCAATACTGACACCAGGCGGTGTAGGCAGGCCACTTGGTGATGAGAGAGAAATAAAACAACAGACTTTATGGCTCTGGAGGATGCAGCAGTCAGGCTTAGTAAACCTTGCTCTTGATTGGAGTAAGTCACATTTACTGACCACTGATCGCCCACTCCATTAGCTGCAGTACATAAAGGCCATTAATCCAATGCAGCTCCACACAGGCCATCCTGACAGTAACACAAGGAATTTGAGGATGTTACCTTGGGCTGCTGGAAATTATAATTTCACGATTGTACATTTTTTTTAAACCAATAAGTAATCCAGAAAAGAGCAGCTGTAAAAACCCAAACCTGAAATTGTTAGTAATAATTCCAATTCAAGGCCAATCTTACAATTCATGTCATTCGTTGTTTTTCTCTATTATGAAGGAAAATCATACGGTTGTAATAAAATAATGTGTTGTATTTTGTCTCAATGAGAACTGTTTACTTTTTTTGTTGAAACCGGCCGGTTTCGATGAGCGGTCGATCGTTCGGTGCATCTCTAGTGATTTGTCAGACTTTTTTCTACGAGTCTGATTCCATCCCATAAACGTTCTTACAACCATTGATCATATTTTGGAAAAACATTTCCGCACACTAAAAAAAGAGAGGGAGAGAAACACGTTTCATTGAGCACTAAAATGGAGCCACAGGTTGTTTCAGCCCACACATCATCATTGTGATGGGCATCACCGTCATAACAAAAATGGATTTGGTTTAGGTCATTAAAATGTCATCATGCAAATTTTCATTTAAGCAATTAAATGTTGAAACCTTATATTGCCATTTTGAAATGATCTGCCATGCTAAATGGTTCCTTGGGATTATGATACTTTGTGGGATGGTAAAACCCCTTTATACATTATTGTGAAATATTGGTCAACTTTATGATCAGTCGGTTGATTTGGGAACAAACCAACATGAAAAAAGAGTTTGAAACGACTCTACAGGTAACCCTGTAGTCAAACTACGCCCTGTGACAGATGCATTTGAAATTAATTCATGACATCAGACGATGATCTAACATGCAAGACAACCCATGCTGAGGCAAAATGCAACACATATTCCATTCACTGCGTCCAAACAAAATAGTAGAATCCCTACACACATACACGCTGCCTTAAAGGGTTCATAATCCAGGGCTGCTTTGAACTGGCCGTCCCGCAGGCTTCTTCCTCAACAGATTTCCCGAAGCAGGAAGGAGCTGGGAGATGGAAGGTGGAGTACAAGCTGAAGCCTGAGTTAGCTCCAAGAGGTCATGAAGACAAGGAGTTATCAACGTCGGCACTCTGAGGTTATGATGGGATTTTCAGGAAGTGGACGATATTCTGGGCTCGGCACAGATGAGGCCTGCGTCCTTGACAAGTATGCTTAATTAAAGCGGCGATCAGCTTCCTCTCCCTCATCAATGAAGCTATTGAACCTGCATGCTGGAGCACCGGCCTCCTCATGTTAACTCCTCTCCTCTGAGCTGCATTGCAGGCTCATCCTGGTTTGGTTCCCCACTTATTCACAGTGATATAATAAAGGTATGGGTACGTTTGACACAAAGAGGGATGACATTCAACACTCGCCGTGCACAGCTGGCTGTCTCAACTAAATAGTTTGGCTTAAACAGCGGGCAGTCCATGTCTCATCGATGGACCAAATGCATAAGTGTCATTAATCATAAACATTTTTTAATCTTATTGATTACACATCTTGGCGAGATTTCGACGACGCGAGAAAAGTTTCTTCGTGTACAAAAAAAAAAAGTTTGGTGCTGTCAGTCTTACATTCCGCTGTTGATCTCGGTGTCATTCATCCAAACTCCTCAAGAACAGGTAATGGCGTGATTACATGAACAATGATTGGCAGCCTAAATAACATCATATTTCTGGAGAACCTTTCAGAAGGGTGTACATTTGCATAAGCAACGTGGATTAATCCGGCAGCCGAGCAGCTGCTCCCACCGGGAGGCCAGCGCGATAACAACTCTCAGTAATTTGGCGTAATCAGTACAACTTTCTGTTTTTGGGTTAAATTTGTAAGAATGTGAGAAGAGGGAGGTGGTGGAGACGGGAAGGTGAACTCAAGACACTGATACCAATTCACACCCACTAGATAAAACAAAACGAACTGTTAAACGGAATGTGTCACCCGCGAAACCGTCAATTACTCACCCCGGGAATTCTTCGGGAAAACTTCATGAAGAATACAAAAGCTGAGATCATTCTCACACTTCCCAAACACATGCATTTTTACTTGTACTGCACGGGTTGTGTGAGTTTGTGAACAGATGTTTAGATACAGTTCTGCTGTTGTTAAAGGCAGCCAACATTACCCACCAATTTACTTGAAGGCCCGAACGCACTGACAGCAATCATTGACGCTCCTATGGTGCACTGCAGGATGTGATTAGAGATGAACCAGCAGTGTTCAGGAAAAGGTATTAAGGCAACATACTATTATATTACAGATGCCCCTTAATACCTCATCTTTTACATTATTGACATGAATGAAAGTTTAACGAGATAACGTGAAATTGGCATCCAACAATCCACTATTGACATCAAGTTACAAACGGAATTTACATCAAGTAACAGCTGATGTGACCTACCGCCAGCTACGTTCGGTAATAGTTTCTTTGATAAAATATCGTCGTCTGGGGGAAAAATTCACAGCTTTTTATTCCTTTGAGCTCTTTCCAAACAGGTAGGCTACTGCTGCCGAGTCCTCATTTGACGCTCCAAAAATCAAAAACAAGGTCAAAGTAGGAGCGTCAAAGCAGTTTGATGAGCGCCGTTACACTGTTGGAGCGTGTTCGGCTGTGAGTTTTACTTTCACAACCCATAGCAGTGTGTGTGTGCCTATTGAATGAGACGAGATGACGAGGCTCTTAAAAACGTGAAAAGGAACTCATGATGATTATTATTCACCTCACAGTATGCTGTTTGTTTTAAAGTTATAGTTTTATATTATGGCTCAATGCTCATAAAAACCTGACTTGTTATGGATAATCTCTATCACATCTCATGTTTTGCTCTTTATAGTATGGGGTGATACTGTGAACCATATGATATTGGCATCTCCTATTTTTGCTGATCTGACATTAATGCAGTTTTATCACTTAACTGACCTCCTAACAGATGTTTCCTGTATTGAACTGCTAAATGTTTGTTGTGATTTATAGAAAGCTGGTCGATTGGAGACTCAAAGCTTTGGTAACAGCCGACTGAAAAAAGCAAACACAAACACTCCAGCTGGACATTTCTCCAGCTCCCCGGAGAACCTCCCCGGACAGAAAGGTGAACTTCAATAGATTTCTTTAGCTCTGCAGTATTTCTCCACCAGAAACTTGACACGACCAGGGAAAATGCTTTTGTTGCTGAAGAACAATTCCGACCACTGTCAATCGAAAATGCCCAATCCAATCCGTCTGCACAGTTTGGTCAGAAATAAAATACGAAAGGAACCAATTCACACAGTCACTCTTGCGTCATGTTTAGTGTGTCCCACTTGACATCAGATGCAATTCAGAAACTGCAAAGTCGAGAAATGTTCTTTTACTTTCTTGGAGCTCTGATTTAAAGAGCTGTTTTATGCATTTACCCCAAGTAGGATGTTTTTCTCACTTTTAGACATTTGTGAGAGCAGCATTAGAACAGGCCAAGAATGGGCGGTTGTGACCGGCGAGCTTTCTGAAATGCCTCCTGTGTGTGTGTGTGTGCGCACATCACACTTTTTGAAAGACCCTTCGACTGAAACCTCAGCCCTCCAGCCTACAAGAGCATTAGACGTAAAATGTCTGACACATTTCTATTTGACAGTTTCTTCCTTTCTTTTGGCATTTCTAATTTGAACCAACTGAAGCAGGTGTCACTCTCCGCCAATCCGGACTCTCAGCCCGGCTTTTCATTACAGGCTCTCGGATTGCACTGAGGTGTGAGATAAATTGGTTATGTCTAAAGTCAAATTATATCCAGGTCTTTGCAATTCAATTCACTTGTTGAAAAGTGTAGGGGGGGGGGGGGGGGAATTGCTAAAAGAGGAATGTTCCGAGTCGCGGCTTTCGCTAAAAGACGGATTCACAAAGAGGAAGACTCGCGCCAGATTGCCTGACAATTTCTGGTCTAGACATGAGCCCAGAGTTCTCTCAGAACAACACACCCTGTTATTTTACCTCACAAGTGATGGCATCACTTCAGTCAAGAGTTGGAGACCAAAAATGTATCTGACGTAATCAATCAATGGGAAGAATGGGGTTGAAATGGGAAAGTTGATATCTGGTATCGACCATACAGATATTTCAGATGTATAGTCATTTTAAAGCCATGCCCTGCAGTCAAAATGTTACTGAAGTTAAAGTACATTGATTGTCATCAAAGCCGAATATAAATATATGGTAGGCTTATGTCATTTGTCTATAATTATTAAAGCAATAATGTGCTCAATATGTTAATGTTGCAGGTAGAGGCAGAGCTAATTTTAACTACGTTATACACATAATAACAAGGATATACTACCTACTAAATCATCATAGTTGTAGTCAATTTACTTCACTCAGGTTAATGTAATGTACTTACATCCCCCCCCCCCCCCCCGGAGGGTCCGAGGTTGACCCGCCATCGCCTCATAAAGCCTTGTGGGAAACACTGACCATTCATGTAATGTTTGACAGAGACAGGAATGGCTTCCACATAGAAAAGTCAAGTCCCCCTCAGCAAGTATGTGACAACTCTGGAGCTGCTGTTGAATGGCAGGAAACCTGCAGGCCCAAGTGGAGTGGCTCCCTAATTTACTGGCTGTGCTATTCAAGCACGTACGGCGCTTTGGCTAAACACAGGCACCCATCGGCACGGTTTGACTTACGCTGGATTTCTTGGAGCTCCATCATAGGTAGAGTTGTCTTTTCATCCGGTAACCCAGATTAGATTTGAATGAACCTATTACTCTTTGTTCTATTTTTAAGACATCAGAAGTGGTGATGCGTTCCACTGATTCAACTGGTCATTGTGAATTCCATTGTGGAAACATAAAGGAATATTCTGAGAGCCCAATATGGTGATAAGTCCAGTTAAAAAAAAAAAAAAAAAACTGTAATTGAATTGAAAATGAAGTTTAATATGAACTGATGATAGTTGTGGTGATTGAAAATTCCTTTTATACTCTTGCCACAGGAGTAGCATCCTCAAAATGTGTGGTGGCCGAATGAGATAATGAAAGGAAAGAAAGAATGTTCTCCGGCGTCGTGGAGAAGCAATCTTGGATTTGGTTTACTTAAGGTGGACTGACCTTTTAGGGGGTCAGCTATTCTCATTAATAATAACAAAAAGGCTCATTGTAACTGAATAATGTCACACTTTTCCTTCTCCCTGCTGCAGGAGAGCCCAGTGAACACCACACTGGACTGTACAGCTGATGTTTTACTTATGTGTGCCTTTCAGTCATGGAGGCGACTGTCTCCAGGGCGCAAGAGGAGGAAAGCTGACTCTGAACTTATTCATATCCAACCATGACTCATGACCCGCTCACGCTCTCTGCCTTCAATGAGCTGTGGGGCTGAGCGGTCCCTAAAAGGATTTAATAAATGATGGAGTCATGCCTGGGGGTGGAGGGGGACAGGACAGAGCTTCAGTGGTGAGACTTTCAGCAGTGGAATGCTCTCTGCTCAGCTCACCACAAGCTCCACCTCTCGACTGTCATCTATTGTCAGGGCCGGGGCAGCCTAATGACAGGACCATTGATTTCTTGATTAATGCACCTCTCCGCCATTGGCTTTTACCGCTGCCGACATCATTTTAATGTGTGCATGATCAATAGCTCCGTCAACGCAGAGAATATCCCGCCGTCAAGCTACGGGAGATCGGTGCCTGAGAGCACCGGAGTGTGGGTTTGTTTAATTCCTTAAATGTGAGGAAGGAAGGCATTTCTCAGGAATAAGGTCAGGAGTGATAGCTGCAGCTCGTTCCATCTTTCAGATTGCCTGTAGATGTAGGAAATAGGAATGGGTCATGATTTTCACATTTTTGAATATTCATTAAATTAGAAATCATTTAGGTGCTATGTTCCTGTTTAATAATATATGGTTTCTCTTGTTTTTACCATCACAGTGGTAACGCAACAAAAGTAACAACATACAGTAAAACATATGTTGAATATGTCTATTTACGAGCCATGGCAGTGGATCTGCCTCTTGTTATTTCTTATATATTTTCAAGTAATTTACCCCCCCCCCCTCACATGTACTTGGTTGTGCCCCTTTAAGCTCGGCTGCGAGGTTGTGTCCTGCCGAGACGAGGAGAGAGCGGAGCGTCGTCTTCAGTTTGACAAATATTAGCTAAATAATTCAGATCAAAACACATTAAGAGCCGCATTGATCACACAGACAGGAGACATCCTTATTAGACGGCCCGGTAAGCATAAAGAAGTCCATTGAAAGCGCTGCAGTGTCCATATACACCACGCAGACATGCTTAATGACAAGCTCAATGAATGAACGAAAGAATTAGCTTCATTCACATTGTGCTTTTTATAGCACAGCCTTCTTTCAGACACATTGCAAACACACACTGAAAAAATCATACTAATAATAAATAAGGTCTTCATCATCAAGCTATATCAATAGCTATTTACAGACTGAGTGGGCTAAAATGCACAGGAAGCCTTATTCATATTCTCCTTTACAATAATTCACTGCGTGTTTACAGACCCTTAGGCAAACTAGTTAAAACACGCACGATTTAAGATTATTATAAACAATGGAACAGTGGCAAAGAGGCAACCAAATTTGGGCTTTCACAGCAGAACATTGTCATTGGGGGAGCATGCCCCCCTTAAATAAGTAACGAGATAAATAGGTAAGGTTGGTCTAGCAGGTAACTGAACGACTGTACACTGTTCTCTGTACACTAGCTAAACAGATTACACTCAAGCAAATCAATCAAATTAAAATGATCATCAGGGTCAGACATTGTTCTTCTGTGAAGGAGAGTGAGGAGAAAGCGACTGACCAAAACAGAATGAAGAAGAGGAACAGAACCATCTCAGAGAGATCACAGACCTTTCAATGTGAACAGCCAATGAGAATCGCCAGGATCCCAAAATCCTGGGCTACTAAATGAAGCCTTTGGCGAGTAAATATTGGAGACCATCTGGCGATTCGGGCGGTAGAAGAGAAATAATTTGCTGGTGCACTCGCTGGAGGAAGCTCAATGAGATGATCTGCTGTGCCACACTGACTGTGTGCTGTATAGTAGATGACATCTTTGAAGTGGAAATTCACTTCAGCACACTTTAGTGTTGAAACAGTTGCATTCATATTTCTGGAGACAGTTAATGTTAATGCACACTACTATAATATTGATTGAGAATAGCATATGAGACCAAGATTGCTTTCTAAATAGCCGCAATAGCAAATGGCAATAGTGAAAAGCAATTGTTTTTTTGGCTAGTAAAAAAATCAGTCTAGCTAGTACGTTTTCTTTTTCGTATGTTGTATTTATATACATATATATATATGTATATATATATATATATGTATATATATATATATATATATATATATATATATACATATATATATATATGTATATATATGTATTTATATATTCTTTTCTTTTTCTAACTTGCATTGAGAGAGGGTGAACAAGTGGATAATAGCCTCCACAAGGCTCCAACACTTCCTCGTGAACTCCAGCTGCATCCTGTGTGTGAGCACTGCTCACATTAAAACAATGCAGAGAGAGAAAAAACATGTTCTGTAGTTAATATAGGTTGTAGTGTTCCTTAACTTGTTGTAGCTTGTTTTAGGACTTCTTACGAGAATACTGTTATCATATTTCCATTGTGCTTCTTGCTCTTTCAGCCTCGGTAAACGCACTATGCCATTTGGAATCTCCATCATAAATATCCCAACTGATGGTGGCTGGGTGTGTGCAACAATATAAGGAGATGCAAGATTACCGTTCTGACATTCACTGCTTGGTAATCTCCTTTTGGAACAGTTATGAGATTTCCTCTGATGCGTTCGAGGAGCAAGTTAATATGATGTGGCGTAAATGCTAGCATCAACATAATCTGAATAAAAAGAGATGACCTTGCCACCACACTGATGTGTGATCGGCATTTTAAATCAGTTTCACCGGAGGAATATCTGTATCTGGTCTTCAGCTGCTCGATCGACTTGAATGTCACTGATTACCAAAGTTTTTGCATCCCAAATGTCCTAATAATCTTTTATTAAGATTCATAAAAAAGTTTGAAATGCCTCAGTATAGCAATGTTACAAGTCTAATAAGATGAAAAGTTAAGGGGTCACCAAATTCATTACAAATCCTCCTGAGGGCATGTCTGTATCCATCCAGGTGTTCAAACACTTCAAGACCACAAAAGTCAACCTGCCTACCACGATCTACATACTGTACAGAAGAAATGTCCACATTTTAACATTGATTTTGATAAGAAGATCCAGACTGATCCATCCATCCATTCTTTAAACCACATGTCATGTCCAGGGTCATGGGGGGCTGGTGTCCGGTCCCAGCTTGAACTGGGCAGGGTCCAGCTTGGACAGGTTGTCAGTATATCACAGGACTAACACAGAAAGTGACAACTCAAACATTTAGAGCGTCCATTTCACCTGACACACATCTTTAGACTTGGTTTCATATGGAACATGCAGAGCCATGATGTCACCCTCCTTAAAATCACTGCTCAAAATAGATTCCCAACCCGAGCAACCCGTTCACCTCATGTGCCGTAAATCCAATAACAAATGCTCAATACATCAATTTCAGCACGAAGAAATAGATCCATATCTCGGCTTCCCCGGTCAGATGAGGTGTTTGTTTGTGCTTAAATCAAAGACTGGACGTTTAAAACCCGATCTTGAACAGAGATCCATATTCTCTCGCACAGAGATGCTTATCATAGCGCCATACATCACGGCAACATGCTAGCCAGCGATAGCCCGGCCCGAGCTCGGAGCCGGGCTATCGCTGGCTTGACAAAT
This sequence comes from Melanostigma gelatinosum, assembly GCF_949748355.1. Taxonomy (NCBI): domain Eukaryota; kingdom Metazoa; phylum Chordata; class Actinopteri; order Perciformes; family Zoarcidae; genus Melanostigma; species Melanostigma gelatinosum. Next base: position 6,206,857 of record NC_136653.1, read on the forward strand.
GAGCGAGTAAGGAGTTTGAATGTGCAGATGAACGATCCTGATGATTGCCCAGGACTGTAGTAAAACACGATGTCAACTCTAATGCTGTTACTATTTCCTCGGTCTGCCAAGTGCAGTTCTCCTTGGCTTGTCTGAGCGCTCGCCTTCTGTTTCTAAAGGAACAGCTGGAGGCTGGTTTAATTTGTTCGAGTCAACAAAAAGTTCTGTGTGCGAGTGGAGACACCACATGCAGGGCGTTTTAACAAAAGTGTTGCCTTAATGCAGGTTAAAATACCGTTTCCATGGAAACAACACTTAACCATTCAAAAAATCTACTGGAGGGCTGAATTGTAAGGCACAGGGTGTATCTGTAAGCATGTGTGTTTTTATGCATAAATATAGAGCTGGAGTGCTGAAATGCAGACGGAGTAGACAGACACTTTGCTTGTATTTCCTATCCTGAGGCCCGAATATTTGAATTCTATTTAACTTGTAATATTTTTTTACAGGTACAAACAACGCCTGTAATATCTGTGTGCATTGGTGTGCTTGTGTGTGCTGTAGTTTCTTTCGTAGTCGTACATCTAAACGCTGCCATCCATCAGGATCAAATTTGAAAACAGTTTCCAGGCTGATTCAAATAGATTTATATTAAAGTGACAAACCAAAGCGGACAGGGAGCACAGCAATACAAGAGATTCATATATAATTCCCTAATTGCCCCCATGTTATTTGCTGTGTGGCATTGCTCTGGCTTGTGTCGATTGCTGAAATCCCACACAGCACATGCTGCGATGCCCAATGCCACACAGAGATCAGTTCACTTCTGTCAGCCTTTGATTCCAGGCAATATGGCTTTTTCAGCCTCCCGTGAGGTTTCATTCGACTCCAAATATCGGTTGTTAAAGGCATCGATGAAACTCACTTTTTGTTCATTTAAATTCGACTCCAAATATCGGTTGTTAAAGGCATCGATGAAACTCACTTTTTGTTAATTTAAATCCGACTCATTTTCTGGACTTAATCCCAAGTGTGCATGTGGTTCTAGCCTTGCATGTAGATTTTAAAGATGAGCAGCTGAAAAAAGAAGGTCTTTATGCAGGCAGCCTATGGTGGGAAGCCAGCTCGGCTCCTATTCGTAGAAAGCTTTTGAAGCCAAAAAAGAGCGGCTCCCTTGAAACAGTCGGGGTTGTTGGTGGAGGCCGGTGCCCGAGGCCCTTCCTCTGAACGGCTCTTATGTCTGGCTTCCAGAGAGAGGAGGGCTGGTGCAAAGCTTCCAGGTGACAGCAACCACCAGACGTGCCATTTCTATTCATTTGTTTTCTCCATCCTGTGGAAGTGGCTGACTTTCTCATTCAGCATGGGAAATATTGCTGCACTATATGCATAAATATTATGAACAGAAAGGTATCTTGAAGCAGAAGTAGGACAGTAGCACCAGCCACTGTGGCAGGTGGACAAAAAAAAGTTTAACTTCAAACTTGAATATATAGTCCATTCATTATTAGATTGAACAAATGTTGGTGTTACTATAACTCCGTTATGCTAGTGAGAGACTCCATGCTGTCTCTGAGCAGCATGCATGGGAATCAATTACAACACAGTAAGTGTCTGATTTAGTCAATTCTTCCAAATGTTGTTCAGGTTGTTCCTCTACGGCTCATTTTGGACGGGCAGTTGTGACAAACTGTGAACTTGATGTCTTCTTTACTCCCGCCGACACCTGTGTATGTGTGTGTGTGTGTGTGTGTGTGTGTGTGTGTGTGTGTGTGTGTGTGTGTGTGATGTTAATGACCGTGTCGCTGCGTGTGCTGACGTAAAAATATAACATGGTGGCGGCACATGTGACTTAATGCGACCAGCAGAAAAGGGCATTCATCACAGTACTGAGGGTTTTGTATTCATACTGTAACTCCTGTAAGGAGTCGGTTTATCAGGCACCAGTAACACTGTGTGTAGGACCTTTGAATGTGATGGAGCACTAAGTTAGTGGTAGATAAAACGAAGATATCTGCTGGCTCAGTTTAATTGCGCCATTCACCCCAAACAGGTGGATTACAATCCCTGTATTTCTGTTCATCAAGCATCCTTGACAAAAATGTCCTTTTTCATGTCTTTTTATGCTCTGCAGGACAGTGGCAGAGATGAGAAAAGATTGGAGGCGTTGCAACACGGATGAAGATGTTTTTAAAGGATGGTCTGACAACAACAGGTGCAGATGTCAGAAGCCAATAAAGTCAAAGCTGTGAGACTGCCACATGCAGCTCCAGATATTCACTCTCCTCAACACAAGACAGCAGGTCTTGTTTGCTTCCCCACCATTGCAACATCCCGGATCACACCACAACCACAAGCACACGCTGCATGCACAGTATGAGTGCAATTGTCCGTTATCCCCGTAGTGTGACAGGTAGGACTCAGTCTGACCTATTTCTTGAAGGCTTAGGCAGAACTTATTTTTTCATTTGGCAGTTTCACACTTCCATGTTTCAGGTTTGTGCACTGTGTCTGCTCCCTATTCTTATCACCACTTCCCCTGTTTTCACATGATTATTTTAGCAAGAATCTGAATAGATTCAAATCTTTTTTTAGAAGAGCGTGTCTATGTCAACCAAAAGAAATCCAGCAAACACAAGCAAAAGTAGCTTTGTGAGATGTCTACAGTGAAACTGCTCATTGAGAACACACGTTAGTATCAAGGCAGTCATCATGGAAGAGTCACTTCTTAAATCTGAACTGGCTTTTCAATCCTTCCCAACTTTTCCACCATCCAGCATCCGTGACTGGGCCCCCGTTGTGGTGGACATTCACGTTGGTGAGGAGGAAGCTCCTTCTCCCCCTTATGCTGAAGAATAACATTCACTTCAGAATGTAGACATCGTTCCTTTAAAAGTTGAGTCAGCATCACATCACGTGCAGAGGTGACACAGGAGCGTTGCAGTGCCGTAATGCTCCTCTCTATGACCGTGTATAGGTGTTTGTTTCTCATTAAGAGAGATGAATCAGAGGAGATGACGCATCCCAAGGTTACCTGCCCTGTCGCTGTCAGCAAACGTAACAAGCCATCCTCTTCCAGCAGCCCTTCACTCATGCGTGCATGTGTTTCTGTGAACACTTGTTGTATCAACTATGTGGCAGTCACAGCTGCACGCAGCTGTCTCTTGTCTCCTGCTCATTAAACTGCTTCCTTTCGCTTTCGCGAATGAGACGGGACGGATGCTTAAAACTAATCCTACACGTCATTTACATAATGCAAAGGACAGCGTAGGTGGAAGGCAATCTGCTATCTACCTGGCTGTGGAAGAGGCGCTTGCGGGTTGTTATTGTGCCTGCATCCTCTGGTTGCAACAGTTTTCTCATGTGAACTGGAAGCTGCGAGTTGCTCCAAGGTGTGGATGTGAGAATGCGAATGTTCGTGTTAGACCCGTGATTAACGGCTGACCTGACTGGGGGTTTGTGTTCCCTTCCTTCCACGCAGTGCACGCTGGGGTAGGCTGACCCTGGAAAGAAGAAGTGGGTGTTAAAAAATGGATGGATGCAGTGAAAATGCAGCGGGGTCGATGAGCATCCGGCCAGACGTCCGTCTGTGCTTGTGTCTGGTTGTCCTGGCATGTCTTTCAGTAAACACAAAGGGCACACAAACTCCACACAGAATGGACAAACCTTGAGTTAACCTTCTGATGTGATGTGTTTGTAGTCTGCAAAAAAATAATCACACACCTTGTCAAACTGAAGAGCCGCATGGATGCATGGATTGGCTGCTGTTTAGCTTCTACTCATGTATGTATGAACTTTACTTTCCATTCATTATGTAACCTCAGAATCAAGGTTTCTTTTCATTGTCTGCAATTGATGGCCTCCACAATGTGCTTAAGAACTCGATTTTAAATATACACTAACCTCTTAATACAAATATTTTTGATGAAAATAATTGATCATTTTTAACATCACCTTAATGACGGCTGTAAATTTGTTGTCGTGTGTTCTTGGTTATTCTCTGTTGTCAATTCAACCAATAAAAAAAGAACCAACAAGGAGAAAAATGACATAACTACATGAGAATTTGATATAACTTGATTGATTTGTGTGTATAACATGTGCCGCCACGCTCCTCCTCTCGATGCTCCGGTACTCTGGCTAAACTCCAACACAGTGAATTCTGCTGCTGTCAGTGGCTGTCTATAGGAGCAGATCTTGAGGTTGGGAAGGATCCATAGTTTCCATTAGGAGTAATTTCTTGTCTGATCATTTGCTGAGTAAACATCCGATCCTTCCAAGTAGCCCATTATGAACAAAGACAATGCCAAACTGTGTAAAAATCAATTCATCAAAATAGGTGAATGTAAAGCTCATTTTTTGTTGCTGGCAGCAAAGATGCATAGTATGGCTTTTATTGTTAAAATGCTTATTAGCAATATTCCCAGTTATACCATTCCATTTTGTTTTAGTGGACTACTGTAAGACAGACGTCAGAGGGACATACCAGCCGTAAGTACATTCATAGAGTTAGGATCTCAAACTTGCAAAATATAAAGTGCAGCATTGCGTTATAGTGTTTGAAATACGAGCTTATAAATGAAATGTTATCACCAGCTGCCACTGAATGAACAAACATTATGTATTTAGGCACACCTGGGGGGCTTTCAGCAGGTGTTGTTGTTTGGAACTGGGGGAGGCATCCTGCTGGTTGGGCTCTGACTACGCCCCCCCCGATACCCGGTCCAGAGCTAACGGTTCTGCTCACCTCCTCTCTCTGTCTCTGTGTCTTTGCACGATGGGTGAATGTGTGCTTTACTCTGACACACAGACCGACATCATGGCAGAGAGAAGACAGAGATCAAAAGTGTGATGACATTTTACTCCAGTAGATGCTGAGAACTCTCTTTGTATCAAATGCAATAAAACCCTCAAAAGTAAGGGAGGAAACAGCAGCAGTGTATCACAACATTTAGCCATAAATAAATGTGCAGAAATGCTCAGTTTCCTGTTTGTCGAGCAGCCGTCCTAACGATACCATATCTAGCTCTGACCAGGGAGGATACCAGTGGCCGCCGGCGACTCCCTCACTATGTCACCATTATCATCGTACCCATGGCTATAGCTGTGATGTTGTTCAGCTTTCTGAGGCATTGTTTGTCCATACTGAGATAGTGCAAACAAGCGCTGCCAAATGTGATCGTTTAGCATTTTGTAAAGCTTCTACAACTTCATTGTGGGTAAACGTAGCCGCCCAGCCTTGTGTTTACTTTGCTTGGTTCCTTTTTAGTGGTAGTGACAGGGAGGGTTCGTTTTTATGGACTTCAGAGCAGTTGAAATGATTTTTGGGAAGATGGCAAAAAAAAAAGAAGAAAAGAAAAGTCTGGAGCCTTGTAGACCAGCTGCTATAACAACAAAGGGATCTGTATCTGCCAATATGGATCATCAATGATCAGTAATTATCGGCAGCAAAAAAGCCGTGATCAGAGATCTCTAAAAGTCAGATTTGCTCCCTTTTTTCTTTTGTTCTGATCTTTCAAAAGTGTAGCTCTATCCAGTCACAAGCTAACCTTACTAAATGTGTCTTTCTGTTAGGGCATGAATGTTGGTCACTGGAAACTCTCAACTGCAGTGAGACATACCACTCTGTTTAAAACACTCCCAACTTGTAATAAACAGTAAAAGATTCAGGGCTTTTTTAAAACATAGTGAGCTTAATTAAGCCCCATAAGACCACCCCTGATTGTATGAGAAAAATATGACGGTATGAGAGAAATAAAGTTTTTTGTAAACATGTTCTAGTAGAAACCCAAAATACACATATGAACCTGGAATTGAGCAAATCATGTCTCCTTTAAATAAATAAAAAATCTCCAAATCCCCTGGTGGTAGGTTTGAGTGTGTGATGTTTCAACCATAACAGCAGTATTTCTTGTTTCCTTTGATGTTGTTCTTGCCCTCTCCAGCACCTCTCTGATGGCACACTGTGCACAAACTTTTGATGCGACTTCATTCTCCAGAAAGAAACCATTTGATGTTTTGATTATGATGGTGGTAAATGGTCTCGGGAGCCCCATTAACAATCTCCTGTAACTGCCGAGTTGTGATTGGTACAGAACTGAGTGGAGAACAAGCGCTGTGTGTTGACCTTCTGCCACATGTACAGTTTACTGGTCTGCTTGCTGGAAAAGGTGTGTCACTGCGAGTGAACCACTGCTCATAAAACCAATACATGTGTTCATTTTTATGACATTTTTACCGTTTTAGCATTACATCTAGTATTACATTTTACACTGTGGCTCAGAAAGTAGAGCGGGTCGTCCCTCAGTCAGAAGATTGACCACAGATTGTTTGTGAATTCCCTCAATCAGAAGATTGGCGGTTCGATCCCCAGCTCCTCTAGTCCATGTACATGCTGCGTCCTTGGTTAAGACACTTAACCCCAAATTGCTCCCAAAGGCTGTGCCATCGGTGTATGAATGGGTGTGAATGGGTGAATGACGTAGTGTAAAAAGCGCTTTGAGTGGTCGGAAGACGAGATAAGCACTATACAAGTACATCCATTCACCGATCGCACAAGTTCTCCCTTTCCACCAGTTTTTTTTAAACATGATCTTAGCATGATAGCATATCCGTTCCTTATCTATGAGGACTATGCAAGCACCAACTTCTACTGTGTTGATAAATCAGTCAATCATTTGAGTAATGATCATAAACAAGTTATTGTGACTTGCTGAAATATGTTGAGAAAAACAATTGTTTCTCACATGCTTAATTATACAAAATAAATTGGATGTGCAAACGATATTAAAATTCACCTGCTGAGAATATTGCTTTAAGAAAAAGAGAAAAAATCACACGAGATTATTATCCAAAAAAATGCTCAATGGAGGGATTCACATATATATATATATATCTATGGACTGGAGACGCATATGTAGCAACACCTAGAAGTGGCCACAATGTGAAGGCAGTCAGCAGTATTTTACAAAAGCGAATACTGAGATCATAAACCAGACCAACCATTGGTAGTAGCTGCTCAACGTTCACTGGCACGTTTGTAGTTCTTTGCCTTTGTAAAATGATTGAGGGTTGATTGCTCTCCGTGATGGGAGTTTTGTCCGGCTGCTCTTTATGGATGCAGTCGGTGGCAGACTTGTGTATTCTGTTGGATTATGATTTTTGGTGTTTGTATCTTTAATCGCGATTTATTTAATCTCACAGTTTACAATCACTTCTCTGGCTCTTCTTTCTCATTTGGTTTTAAACTAAAGAAGCGTCAAATAGGCGTATTTGCATTCTTTTTGCTGACGAGTTAGAGCGACCTCGGGCTGTGCCGAATAGTTTAAAGCTTCATTCATCGCGTTGGCATTCAGATTATGAACCTACGGAAACATTGCGTGCGATAACAGTTCACCGTCCTCCACCTTCCCTCGGCTCTCTCAAACACACACACAGCTCTGTGTTCTCTTCTCTGTAATTATCTCAGTCCAAAAGTCAATACTTGTAGAAAAAGGATCATTTTGTCAAACAAAATATTTTTGTTTTAATCCATATTTGTCGTCCCAAAATCGAAACACTGATTGTTTTGATGTCAATGCCAAAAGGATTCTACAGTCAATTATTGAGTAGGTGTGTGTGTGTGTGTGTCCTCACAGTTTCATTGAAGTCACAACATTAATTGTCACATCCTGACAGCAGTGAGTGAGTTATTTACATTAACATGACATAAGTCATTTTGAGTCTATTTATACACCAAACTGTAGAATTCCTAAAAACAGATTATCCTTCTTACAACGCAGCTGACTTCTATAAAGCTGTGGTCGGCTCCTACCATTAATGTCACAGCTGATTGGTTGCCAGCTATTTGGCCTAATGGCTGCGTGACATGGTTTATACCCGTTAATTATAGTGAGATTATTGCCTGCCTCGGCTGTTCTGTAGAAAGCCAGGGGTGTGGACGAGTGCTGTCAGCTCTTTTTGCCTCGAGTCTCAGCATCATTGGTTGTTAAGTGTAACATATGGAAGGCCTCTCCCCGTGCATGCACTTCTCCCAGTACAGCTACTCTCAGAAGCTCAAGGCTGTGGCCGCCCGTCATCACGAATTGTGTTCCTTTGTCTCTGATAAAAACAGGAAGGGTTTTCCACACACAGCAGCATGGGCTGGTGAAAAAACAACACTTTGGTCGGTTAAACGGTCGGTAATAGATCTCCTTCTTAATTACAAGAAAGTTAGGTTCAGATACAGATCCCTCTGGTTACAAGCACTGCACAACATCCGTGGATATTAGTGAATAAAGTTGTCGTGTGTTGAATCATTCAGAACGTTCCTGTGTAGACAATAAAAGCCAGATGAATTGGCCTTATTTCCATTTCATAGACATTATATTGCAATTGAACCTTGGCGGAGACAAGGGGGGGAAGCTAGATGTGACACTCCCAGTGGCCGGCGCGCACCTACAGAACAAACCGCCGGCAGAGGCCTTGTACGTATTCAAGGTCGATTCTCCTCCTTGGGGACCATCAGTAACAACCTTTCAGAAGCACTGATTGGAAGGAGAGGCGCTCTGCATATCAACAGGAAGTAGCATCCCCAGAGGTTGGCGGAAAAAAAGGTGTGAAGAGGAGCTGACGAAGGGAGGTGGTGCGAACTGAATGAGGGAGGGAAGACGCAAAAAAAGGGAGGAAAAGAAAAAAAACACAGATGAGGTGCAGCCACAGAGGAGAGGTGATTTAGATACATTTCAGCTAAAATAAGTTTAACAGGAGATCAGGGAGGGGCGTTGTGAAGGAGGAGGCAGATAAGAACATACAGGATCAAACTAGGCCAGCATGATGAACCAAATCTATCAAATTACCAACATCAGAAATTCCTAACAAACTACAGTCATTCAACGTCTGAATTTGATGCAAGTAAACTGATAACATCTATATCAACCAATGACGTCTCCCACACCAGAATCTTTAACTGGTCGCACGATTATTAATCCTGATGAACCAAACCCCCTTCAGACAACCATTCACGGGCGTAAGGGTTGTGTAAATGCTCTCTAAAAGATAAAAAATGCTAAATATATGTTCATAATTAAGGAAATACTTCGGCAAAGGTTGACATGAACGTTTGTGCTAAAGCACAGTACTGAGGGTTCAAAGGTTCGTGATATTTGAAGCCATTTTCCATTTAACCATTTTCTTCTCCAGTACATCCGTATGCATGATTTTAATGAAGACGCTCTGATATTTCTTTGTATTCGCTCCACCAACAGTGGCTGTGTGATCACTGTGCTTCCTTCCTCTCTCCACTGATTTAATGCTGTACCTCAAACACAACTCTGAGCTCTGCTTTTCATAGTTCACAAAACGCCCTCCTAGATGTCATAGGATATGTTCGTCTGAAGCTTTCTAAGGCATTGAAACGGGGAAGAGCAAAGAGCTGCGACGCAGCCTTTAGCTCAGCAGTCAAAAAAAATGAAGAAAAAATATATATATGTAGAGATGTAACCTAATGAAGACATCCGCAGCCAGAGACCGACACCACTGCGCTGTGTCACAGCAAACGGGTGAAATATCACCTCAGCAGGAGAAAAGTGAATCAAACAACGCACACAGCAAACCTAAAGAAGAAAGAGTTCGGAGGGTATTGGTTCATCTATCAACACCATCTTTCTCTTCAAGGCAGGGAAGGCAGGGAAACCATCAGTCACATTTTTAAACAATAGTCTCTCCGTCTTTGTCATCCGGCACCACGGCTTTGCCTCAAATGTCTAGAGAGGAATCTGCGGATTGTTGGGGTTAACTTCAAGAAAGTGGTTCCTCGGTCCCCCCCCCCCCCCAGTGGTGTGACGTTAAATCTGGAGAACTGAGAGAACTGGAAAGAGAACGTCAAGGTATTGATGGTGCAGAGGCTCGCTAGAATGCATTGATTGGGAAGACGTCTATGTGAAAAGAGCCTTCTATGAAAGTGCCATGAGTCATCCAGGTTATTTTATTGCTATCTGTCTGTGCAAACACTTCTATGGGTCTGTGGCGGAGCAGGAGGGCGAACGCTATACAGCCAACTCCTGTACGGTGTAGTGAGAGAATGCCGAGCTATTCCCACTCACAGCCACCAGCTTCATTTCACTTGACACAGAAAAGAGGTGGTAACTCTGTCTCCCTCAGGACTATGAGCTTCTTCTGCATTCTATGTAAACAGGGCTGGAACACAGTGATGCACGCAGTAAAACCTACAGCGTTTACATTCAGGATACATCAAATTATGCATAAGACTGAATCATTTTCCAAAACAGTCAATAACAAGATTTGCTGGTAAATATAACACAATATAACCAGAAATCAAACAAAAACAAAAAGTCAAAGTTGGAGGTTTGGAATAGGGGAACGACTCATCATGTGGCTTCAGGCTCTGATCTGACTGTAAAGCAGATACATCTGAGTCATTCTAAGAGGATCACTCAACCTGTTTGCGGAAGCTTCTAGCAACAGACGGCAACAACTGGCTCCAATCTTTGGGTATTAATCCCAATATTTACGCAGCAGATGATTGGAAAATGTGACCAGGGTCCTCTTGACACTTTCAGAATACAGCTCCAATAAGATTAATAAAAAGCACAATACAATTGTACGGCAGCCCTTTAGCTTTGTGCTTTGTGACGATAACTAGCAACAAGTGTTGAGGCGTTGGAGGGACTGAGCACAGCTGACACAGAACATATCAAATACATGGTGAAGTGCTACTGTATAAACTGTGTGTATTCTTGGCAATCAACAGACAGCATAGTTAGTGTATACAGTGTGATTACATGTATTGCAACTGGAATGTTTAATGCAGTTATAATATATTTTATAGGTTGTTTTTTGTAGATGAAACCTTGAGGCAGCTAAGGTCGCAAATCCTCCACAGGCACCAAGTTAAAAAGACATCCACTGCTCTGCCTCGGCCCCACTGGACAATGCGAGGGGGGCGGCTGACAGCCCAGAATTAATTGACATGCCTCCGAGAGGTTGTTCTCTAATAACATATTGATCGACCGGGCCTGATATGCAAAGCATCTGCCAGCGAGTGTCGCTGGCGAGGTGAGACAAATGCCCTCGGAATACCTTCAACCGAGCCGTGTTGATTAAAGGAGGTATTAGAGCCCATGATCACACAGAACCAGCGTGTCAGGTGTTCCACATCGAACCACGTCAGAACCTGTCCTCGTTAGCAGATCACACTGAAAGCTGTGACACACTCACACTCAACTTTCATGAATTACAAGAATCCATTGACAGGTTCAAGAATCCAAATGTTATTTGTATTAGTATTCTTTGTTTTGCCACTGTGTTCCTGGGTCTCAACAGCATACAACGTTAGCTTTGCTGCAAAAGGTGTAAAGAAATCTTACAAATTCTGCAAATCCCAAAGCTGCAGTAGTAGAAGAGTGAAAATACAGACGTTTAATCAACTGAACTCAAAGGGTGAAATACTTTGTTATTCTGCATGTGTAAGAGTAGAGAGGGAAGTTATTATGTGTGAAGGACATGTTTTAACCACTTTTTGTGTTGGACTGGCTCTCTGTGTGCGTTCCTTGCTGACAGAAGGTACAGAAAAAAGCCATTGATGAAACTATACTCAGTAGTATTGGTAGCAAATATTATCAAAAATAGTTTTCCTTTAAATGGGGCTGCTCTGACATTACATTGATGTTATATTGATTAAAATGAAGCTCTAGCGTAAGTTCAGACAGGAAGACTATACTCTCGCATGCCTAAGCCCATAGCTTATTTACCATACATCTGCTATCACTCCTCATGCAGGCACACTCATTATTTCCTGGCTGTTATTGTTCAGGGCTGTCAATCACATCAGCTGTCTAGATCAGCTGGTCTCTCTAGCCAATAGCACAACGGCACAGGACATGGTTAGCCTATCATCTGGCTGCTGTCTCTCTTAAATATGATTGTGTCTCTACCTTCAGTTTGTTCAAGCTGCTGTTGCGCAACCCTCCACCTCCCCATCTCTGCCCAATCTTTTCAGATTCATCAACTTCATCAACTCATCATTCTATCAACCTCATCAGTCACCATCACCACCAGTGTCTGGACTCCACAGGGGGATTTATATTGTTGTCAGGGCAATCACAACTCGATCACAAATCTCAAGCGCCAAAGAATTTCTGTGTAACTCATGAATGCAGCATCTGTCATAATAAATGTTAACTACTAATCATTCACTTGTCTCTCCTGATTGAAATACATTTGCAGGACTAAAATCAAAAATATGATTTGAATCCAAACTACATTTGTTGGTTTTTTTTCTTGTTGCCTCAGATTTATTAGAGGAAAAACTGAAATACTGTAAGTGGTCCATGAAAACCGGTATTGACAGGGACATTCCTTACAAGAACATGGTCCACCGGAAAAGGTCAAACATGACACTCCACTTTCAATGAGACCGAGGTCGCTGTGGGTGACAGATTGTTTTGGTAAAGTCGGCTCAACTTTACCCTCTCCAAACTATAAGGTAGACTATACAGCAGCAGACTGGAGCTGCAACCGTGTGCAAATAAGAGAGCAGCAAGACGATTTATTACAGATTTAATTCTGGTGTGAAACCAGGTGTGATTCACTTGGTTTGCGTGTTGTTGATTGGTAACAAGAGTTGATGATGCGATGTCATCTAGAGAGCTGCTCGAGTACAATGAAGGATGCCGCTCCAGGCAGAGGGAACAGGTACTTCACAGACGGACTGGGAAGTACCCGAAGACAGAAATGTTCTGCCACATTAGCCTACATTTAGTGGCCAGGAATCGTCACGACTACCTGCTACTGAAGCAGCTGTTTCCTCTGCTTGGAGAGGCCGAAGCGTGTTGTCTGCAGCTGTCGGAGTATAATTTGTATTTGGGGAGATGACGTGACTAGAATTAGCATTCCGTGTTTTCTCCTGTACTAACTCGCTCAGTAAATAAAATAACACTGTTAGAGATATTAATACATCGTTCTTTACTTAGTCCAAGCTCCCCTGTGGTGAGCGATAGAAAACATCCCAAAGTGACACGGAGAGATACCTTTGAGAAGACCTAGTTTGTGTGCTTTACACATTCCAAATGACCTTTTTTGATTCCATATCAAAGCCAAATATGTTCAGTTCCATAAACATTAACTTAGGACAGAGAACATCCCTCTTAGAAAATCAAACGATTGGCTTAATAGCTCAGATGTGTGGTGTAATAAGGGAGGGAGAAAGAGAGGTCGGCGGTTCAATCCCTGGACCGGCACGACACATCTGGCTGTGTGAAGTGAAAAGCAGCACTTGACCCTCACCATCATTACCACCACTGAGGTGCCCTTGAGCAAGGCCCTAAAGCCCAACAGGTCCAGTGGAGCTGCTCCAGTAAGACTGTGTCCGTACTGGGCAGCTGCCAGGTGTGAATGTTATCAGGGCTTCCCTGAACAACAGGCTTCCTCTCAGCAAAACTTCCCTGAAGAAATAAAGGTAAAAAAAAAAAAGTGCTTGTGATACATCAAGCATGACACTAAAAATAAAAAATACAGTCATTTTTAAAACCTCTCTCTCTTATTTAATGTGTGTTTCACAAACTGCTCTTGGGAGCCGTACAACGTATGCAAATCAATACTGAGGTTTACCAACACCTAATATATTTACACAATCATTTATACAAATATAACAGTACATAAAGAAGCAGCAAAACTGTGCATTAACTGAAGAAAGATGGATAAAACTGGAAAATGTAACTTGTTTTGGTCAACAAAGTCCTTTAAACACAAGGGATGGACCAGCAAGCACAACATGGTAAAAACATCTCATTTAACCAGTCAATACTTTCCACAGACTTGTCTATCTTCTTGCAAAGTCGGTTGGAAGTGATTCGACCATCAAGCTTTTGCTAACTACACTAAATTACCCACAATTCAAATGGTCATGCTTCAGGTTCTTGGTTTCTATGGCTATGATGACAACCTGCTGTTGCTGGCTGGGACACAAAGCCCACTAATTAAAAGTCTGTCCGGTCTGCACTCCTCCCTTTGCAGACAGCTCTCATTGGATAGGAGAGCTCACAGCACTCTGTTTTGCATTTTGATGTCTTCATCATTGTAATTGCTGGTTAAGTCACCCTGCATTATTGATGAGCCCATATGGTAAAATCAAAGCAAACAATATGCATGCTAAACAAATGCCCTCCAGTGCACAACCCTCACGCAAGCCTTCCCCGTCTAATACGTTTTACTTGTGGAGTCTCATGCTTATGCACACAAGCAGTCGCCCTCGGGTGTTCATGGTTTATGACTGGAGGAGGGTACAGGGAGGCAATTATGTACTGTGTCTGTGATTGTGTGTGTTTCTGCTCTCTTTTGTGGCCTGTCCACAATGGAACATGTTGTACTTAATGTCTTTATATGTGAAGTGAATGCATCTGAATACAGTACATCGGGTCTTAAAGCACAACTTTTTGGTTATTTGCCTGAAATAACTGACTCCCTCTTCAATACAGCTGCAGGAAAAGAGGCAGCTCAGGGTCCAAAAGCAACATTTTTGTCAGATAATTCACATACTTCGCCCTCGTTACTCGCAGCTAACACGTGGATGTTAAAAGTGGATGTATGGCCAGATAGTAGTCACCAAAAGTCTTCCTGCATCTGAATAGTGTATCAGTGTTTAGGTTTCAGAGGAAACATCTACGGTGGTCTAAATGCTGGAATAATATTCTGGTGGACACTCATCATATACACCAGTGATTCTCAAACTTTTTCTGTCGCGCCCCACTTTGGAGGAAGAAAAATGTTCATGCCCCACCGCCCCAACAAAATTGTAACAAAATGGTCGATGTTGAATTTTTATTGAAACAACATTTTGTGACTCCTCCATCTGTGCTTTTTCAAATAATATAATAAAGAAAATTGCAATCACTTTTAGGTAAACCAGATTGCTCCATCAGACAAAAACAAATAAAATGTGCAATCACTTTGTTAGAACAATGCAAATAAAGTTATATCTGTCCAAAAAAGAACTACAATTTGGCAAAAAAATAGCTTGTTGCAATTGGCTGCAATTAACCTGTTTTGCACTAAACATCTTTTCAGACATAAAACACAGACTGGTCTCTCCTCATCTCCTACCGCGTTCACTGTGAAACCCAGAGCAAGAGAGGCGTCATCATATGTTCTTCTTGGCTGCTTGCTGTTCGTCTCGGATGCATCGCTTGCGGTTGCTTTTCTGTTCCCGCCTGCCAAATGTCTCTTCATTTGGAACACTAAGCCACACATGTGAGTGGCCAAGGATCATGGCCTTCGCGCATGCGCAAGCGTAACCTGTTAACGGTGTAATGTAAACATTTACACGAAAGTACAGGCATTTCGGCATGGTTTTTTTTTTTTTTGAAATACAAAAATTCTGCATTTCCCCCGCCCCACCTGTAATACCACCGCGCCCCACTGAGAACCACTGATATACACAAACAACACTGATGTGGACCACAACTGCCGCAGCAAAACTGACACTATATTTGTGTCAGCGTTGCAATGGATTCAAGACCCCGACCTAAGTTACTTGTCATGCATCATGTTGGGCTCTTGTCTGCCAAGTCAAATTTGTATAAGTCATAAAAAGTGACAGCACAGCTCAGCAAACAGCATGAGCGGCTCTTATTTATGTGGAACAGTGGATTAGAGCTGACTGATAATAGTTTATGCCCTCGGCAGTGGTGAATATGTGTATTTCAGGAAAATTCACCACAGCCGCGGCTACAAAGGGAAGAAGGAGTGCGAGCTAGCGTGCAGAAGTGGGTGGTAGGTTTAGAGACGCGTGTGGCACAGGCTGCTTGGTAAACACGCTGTGCTACCTCCTCCCATCCACGGCTCGGCAGAGACATCAAGCATGGGTGTGATAGCGCTGACACAGAGGAGCCTCAGCCATGTGAACCACAACAACATGCCACTGGTCCCTTCCATCAGAGATATCAATATTGGTTACTACCAATCATCAAAGGTAACGCAAAGCATGCAACTGTTTGTTGTTACGTGTTAATGAGTCTGTCAGAGAAATTATGAATATTTTGTCTTCAACTTATTCCTCATTTGCCATTTTTGCGTGCCTTTGAAGTAAAGCAACTGTGGAGGGAAAAGTCCTCTCCCAAGGAGCGTGGAGCAGCCAGCACACGTGATCCTGATAGCTTTTCAGAAACACGGCGCTAAAAACGTTACCGAAACTGGTTTACCGTCAGAAAGGATTTTAATCCTGCTGTTACAATTACAGTTATGCAATGGTGTACATTAATCTTTGAAATATTAAACAATTAACCCCCCCCTTGGAAAAAACTCTTCCCAGCCCTAGGAGAACACGTCTTCACCCCGGGCCGTAGCTAACCGGAAGAGAAAAACTCTTGACTAGATCCCCCCCTTATTCATTCGCGACTCCTCCCCTTTCATCTACCTCAATTTTCATTGGCTGCCTACTCTGTCTCCTCATTACACGCCTGTCTACACAGCTTGCTCTACCTGCAACAAACACATTCAATGATTGTCAGTTATTGTTTAATCCCATCTATAATAATCCTTCAAAATGAAAGTTAAACTTCGGCAACTTGGCAGAAGTTTCATGCTTCTGCATGTTTATGTTTATCTAAATTATGCATTCCCAAACCCCTTATGATTATGACTAATTATGAACCTTAATTATGAATTATTAAACACTATTATATCTACTAATCACCCCTGTTTTGCTCAAATTTCTTACAATTCCCCCCTAACCCACAGTTCACTGTGAGTTAGTTACTCGAATGTAGTAAGTTACTCAAATGTACTTAAATGTTGTTAGTTTACACAAATATCGTTAGTTACTCAAATGTCCCTGGAGACCTCCCCCCTACTCAATCCAGGAAGAGGCTCCCTATCTATCTAAACAGAGGCAAACAATTCATGCATACAGATAACATTTCAAGTATTTCTGTTCAGTCCGTTTCAAAATTGAGTCCGTAAAAAGAAGACAAAAAAGAAAATTTTATCCGTAAAAAAAGGGAAAAATTGAGTCCGTAAAAGGAAGACAAAAAAGGAAAATTTAAAAAGGGAAAGATAGAATCCGTAACAAAGGAAAAGATCGACTGCGTTGAAAATCACTGCCTTCCATGTCTTGGGGCTGGCAGGATCAGGATACAGCCTGTAGGCTAGAGAACACATACTGAGAAGCCTTGACTGTTCTTTTACACCTGTCAAAATTACATTTCTTAATCTTTACACCCTAAAATCCCATTATAACCCATTAAACAAAAATAAAATCTCAAATTACTCATCCAGAACAATCAGTCTATTTCCCTAATTTCCAATATCTCACCGGATGTGTTAGAAGTCCATCTGGGCCTTTATCAGGTCCTTCAGGATCTCCGAGAGGATGGTCAGGAACCGCTTGTGAAGTTCCGCTATGGCACCGCTGGTGGCCTCATCTAGACTGTGGCCATCAGAAGCTCCAATTCTCCCTCATCCTCGACACATAATTGGTTGCCCTGGACTGGTGTCTGGCTCATCGTTGAAGCAATAAACCCCTGTAGAAGTCCACGGATGCAAGGGAACCCACATCCACAGACGACTAGGAGGCCTACGATGACAACACACAGAGTAATTACGATTGACAAAAATGTATGTTTCCACTTGCCAAACATACTCTCCAACCAGTCGGTGAATGGATCAGCGGCACCAGAGTTCTCCGCTAGCTCTTGGCTGAGTGCTGTCAGTCCCTCCAGAGCCCTGGTCACCGATCCATCAGGAGCTGTGTTATTTGGGATGAA
The DNA here is from genome assembly GCF_949748355.1 of Melanostigma gelatinosum. Classification (NCBI taxonomy): domain Eukaryota; kingdom Metazoa; phylum Chordata; class Actinopteri; order Perciformes; family Zoarcidae; genus Melanostigma; species Melanostigma gelatinosum. Next base: position 6,224,592 of record NC_136653.1, read on the forward strand.
AGTACAGCAAGCAGTCCCAAACATCTGACAAACGCCACCTTTCTCTGCTAATATCATATCTAATGCCATTCTGTTCTGCAAGGTCATTAAACTAGTCTTCGCCAGCTGTGCATGCAGTCCTGATATGGCATCTCTGGTGAAGTTTACAAAACGCTGTTGGTTATAGTAAATGTAGTTGATCCAATCGACATTTTTATTAATCGTTACCCACCAGAAAAATGCAGATTCAAAACCGGCAGCTATCTGATTTCTGGCTTTGAATTCATCCGGCACCCCCCTTGGCACTCCTATGCCATCTATGTATACTTGGTCATCGAAGGCTCCCTTCGGCCTACCAGCATCTCTTTTGGATCTTCTGTTAGCATGTGGGTGTGGAGAGATGAGTTCTTTATATGTTACATCATTGACAGGCAAGATATAGAATGGTAATATAAGTTGCACCAATGCACATCTGCCTGTCCAATCTTTAGGCAGGATTGGATATATGGTTCCTCCTCCACACCACCACCATAAATCAGCTCTGGGTGCGGTCTGTCTTAACACACTGTTATATAGATAGTCGCTAGCATTGTGACTGTTGCTACAATTTGCTTCAATAATACTGCCTACATTGGGCCCCATAGCTGTATCTGAGGCTATACAATCAAATGGACCCTCTGAAACCTTGAACAGAGGTGGGGTATTATATTCTACAGGTGGGTAATCCCAGTGCAGCCCCTGACAAGTGTGATGGAGGGGCAAAGTGTCATCAGTAAACAGAGTTCAAATACAACTAAATTCAGGGCTTAGGGGTCTAAATCTTGAAGGAACTGGTGTTGCTAGGGGTCTAGGCCCTGAACACACAATGCAATCTGTACTTCTCTGACTTGAAGCCGTATATTGTACCCACCGGAGCCATAAATTCCCATCTGCCATCGCAGTTTCCACCCCCGGTACCTCATTCTCTGCATCAGTCGTATGTCGAACCTGGTCATCCATGATCTTTTTGGCAGGCTTAACAATGATCCTAATAAGCCCTTGTGGAGCAGGACTATCAGTAGTTGCCTTTCCCTGTACTACGTAAAGTCCTCCGTCAGTCAGTTTTGGGTCTGTTAAGGTAAGTCTTAAAGGATTACATCTACCCACCCCTTTTCTACACATGTGATAAGAAGCTGGGGCATTTAACATCTTTAGTCGGTCTTTAAGACCTGGGTTGGGGTCTTTTCCTAAACCCTCGCCACCTGTGTTCATCGTTGCCCATCCCCAATCTTCACAATCACAGTTATGATACGATAACAGCTTACCATACTTATTTGTGGCGGGCCCACACTCGTCAGTTATGATGCACAAGGTCTTGGACATCCAACCGTAGGTGTGTTCATACCTGGGACAGGAAACGACTTCACAGAAGTCGAACTGGACCGTTGATGTTGTACCTTCTTTGAACGTAAGAGTGAGAGTTACATTTTCATAGGTGAGTGTCGTCAGAGAAGCCTCTCTACGTGGTCTGAGATCGGTTTGATTAGTTACTGAAGCTAAATTTCGAATCCTGATGTAGTCATGCATGTGTTCTGGCTCCTGTCTGTGGTTAATTCCCCACACTAAGAGGGAAACTACTGAAATCAGGAAGAAAGCAATTACAGACTTCCATAACCTACTGAAGCTAGAGTCTCCCAATGGAAGGCCTCGCTTAAACTGTGGGGGAAACGTCATTGTCAGTACTGTCTAAACCCTCTTTTGAGGTGTCTTTACCTTCAAATTTTGCCTGTCTGATGTTCAATCCTGTCTCTGCGAGTGTCTCACTCGTTACCTTTGCTGCTGCACAGTGTGTGAGGTGGTGCCAAGTAGCTCCAGTTTTACCTTTCACCTTTACTGCATGTGAGGTTGCCAATACTACCTCCCATGGACCGGTCCACCTTGGTTCACTCCACTTGCGTTTGTGGACTTTTATCCACACCAGACACGACAGGAGGCGGCTTCCTTTCGTCAGCTGCTGCTTCTGCGTTTGTCACCTGAGAAAACAAAACTCGGCTCATGTTAGTTAGCGCTCTTGTGTATTCCTCAATTTCTAAAGTTAGCAAGTCTAGGCTAGGTCCATGGCTACTGGTCCGTGGTGGGCCAGACATAGGCCTCCCTGTGAGTAGCTCATGTGGTGTTAAGTGTGTACTATTGTGTTCTGTATTTCTCATGGACATTAGTGCCAAAGGCAAGGCGTCTGGCCATTTGATAGATGTGGTGTGACAGATTTTAGCAATTTTCCTTTTTAAAGTTTGATTAGCTCTCTCCACTATTCCCTGAGATACTGGATGATAAACTGATCCAAACCTATGTTGGATTCCTAGACACTTTTCTACTGCTGCTAAGTGTACATTAGCAAAATGAGAGCCATTGTCTGAATGTATAACTCTCGGGAGACCATATCTCGGAACAAGTTCATTCCTGAGCCACTTTACCACTGTTGCACCATCTGTTTCTTGTCCTGAAGTTTTCTATTGAGTTCTCTGTCAGCCTCTTTTATTTGAAGTTTCAACAGTCGCTGCGTCATTCTCTTTATGTCATCTTCTCCACTTGTCTCCTCCGCTAGATGCCTTTGGGTGTAGTGAGTAAGGTGTTCTCTCCACATGGCATCAGTCATGTTACTCAATCCCACTACTCCACGCAGTGCTGTTCGTACTGTTGGGGGCAGGACCTGCTGTACAGTGTGCCGCCATACAACAGTGGTGGCCTCATCGCTGTCATGTCTCCCTCCTGTGGCCATAAACCACTCTACTTCAGCTCTTTTCAGATACTGATGTGTCTCTTCCTCTGATTTTATCTTCAGTCCAGAAAGAGAGTTCATATTGGGTTTTGTGGCCCAGATGCCCCTCATTGCTGACCAGAAAACTCCTCGGAAGTTGTCAAATGAGGTTTCATCCCCCCTATTGGTCGTTCCTGTACTTACTTCCAAAATATTCAGTTGGGCTGTTCCTTCTGTTCGGATTATCATGGCACGGATGTCTCCCAATGCCAATTTATCAGCTGCTGTGAGTTTTTCAAAGACACGGATCCACGGATTGGCTCCACCGGCCAGCGGTGGCAACGCCTTTTCCAGTGCGTCCATGTCTCGATGTCCCCATGGCACAAACTCAGCTTGTCCGTTGGATTTTACCAGCAGGGGGTACTGTTGGGTATGGGCTAATGGTGTCATCTCACCTCTTACAGGATAGATATGATCTCCATAGCGCTCTGGTTGACGCCTGTTCCTACTGGATCGTCTGGCAGGTGAGCGACCTCCATCTTCTCCTTCTACTCTCTTTCTTCTGTCCTCATCAGTGTCTTCATCGCCACTGGTGATTGCTGTCCGTCTGTTCTCAGGGGTGAGGAACAAGTAACCTTTTGCTTTATACTCACCCATCCTCAGATTCCCTTCCTTTTCCTCTTCACTTTTTTCCTGTCTTCCTTTCTTGTCTGATGTCAATTCTTGATGGTTTCTAAACCACTCTTGTTCCCAGATAAGTTGTTTGTCATGACGTTGTTCCCGGGGCAACATCTCTGGAGCTTGGATATCACCGAAGGGCCCTGAGGTCTCTCCTTCAGCTCTGCCCCCCTTTGCCCCTTGCTGGTCATGGCAACTCTCTGGAGTACTTACCGTCACTCCTGTACTGTCAGTCTGTGAGCTGATGTCTTCAAGCTCGTTCCCAGACCTGCTTCCCTCTTCACTCTCCTCTTCCATATCCAATGTTCCCCCTTTGACTCTGTAGACAGGTGCTTGGATTGAGGGATAGATTGTTCTCTTCACTTTCACATATGGCGGGGGAGGTGAGGAAAGCCCAGTCTGTCCATGTGCTTCTGTCAGCACTGACGGGTATACTGCTGTGTTGCCAGGGGTGTCAGGTCTGGTAGTGGTGGTGGATTTGAAGCCAGTCTCCTTCAGGACCTCAGGTAGTCCTACTGCATCTGGAAGGGTGTTCGGGTCGACCGCTTTCCAGTACGTGAGCAGACGCTTGGTATCTGCACACCTCTTTTCTTCCATATTGCGGGCCCTGCTCCTACCTAATTTGTTCAGGCGACTGGCTCCCACATGATCTGCAACAGCGTTGTTCCTAGCCTTCGCAGCTTCTCTCCACACTTTGCATCTGTGTTCAGCCGTGGGTGCCGTCACCGTTGGAAACCACCCGTTCCTCTGCCACTTCTTCAGATATTTTCTCATCCTCTCCCATTCCTTTCCCCTCTCTTTGGGCACCGTTTGGTCCTCCATCCTTTCTCTGGCTCTTCCCAACATTTCCTGAGCAGTTAAGACGGCCATTCTATCTCCTAGGTGAGCTCAACGTTCACACACCCGTCGTAGCACCGTCCGCGTCAAAGTCGATTCTTCGGAACTGTGTAAATTAGTAAATGTACCAAAATTAGTCAAGACGGGATACGTGAAGAAATTTTGAACCAAAATTGAACTTAGAACTCTTAAACAAATGCAACACCTAAATCAGAATCAAAATCAGATCCTAATTCGAATTCAAAAGGTTTAAAATCAAAATTACGCTTAAATTAAAAAATCTATAATTAATCAAAAAATCAATAATTAATCAATAAAAAATCAATTAAGATTAAGATTCCAAATCAAATGTAAAATCGAAATTAAAATGAAATTAAAAGTTAATAATTAATCAATTACTAATAGCAATAAAAATCAATTAAGATTACGATTCCAAATCAAAGTTAAATGGTTTAAAATCGAAATTAAAATTAACTAAAACCTAATCAATTACAAAAAGCAATTAAAAAATTATCAATATCAAAATCCAAATAGTTCAAAATCAGAATTAGAATTAAATAAAAAATGAATAATTAATCAATTAAAAAAGCAATTAAAATTATCAATATCAAAATCTAAATTCAATAACTGTATTCAAAACATTCAAACAGCAAAGCCAATGTAAGTCAAACTACAATTACAATCCACACTGCAATCATTGACACCTCAGCAACACCACACAGCACAATAATAATCACATTTACTACTGAATCACTATTAAGTTCAAGAATTGAAGGAGCACAACTGAAACCATTAATCTTTGTTAAAATGCTGAATTAAAACCAAAGTCAACAACTAAAGTTATAATGCTTAATTAAAACTAAAGTCAGGATGTAAGCTCAAAGGTCATAGACAATGAATTTCTAAGACTGTTTTGTGTAATTTATCTAGGAAGCCACTGGGTGGCATAAAACTATGCTGTGATTGTCTCTCTAAGTCACCAGATGTCAGCCTCTTTTAGTACTAATGTAATGACAGATTCAAAACACTAGGTTTAATATTATTATTATCATTAACTAGCAGTTACTCCTCCTGGCCACTAGTTGGTGGAGTTGCTTTCTGGCGTTTTCTTCTTCTACGGTTTATCTACCTTCCTGTTTACATTCAGCCTTTGCCAGCAAATATACTACGTAAATGCTAACGGAATATGCTAACGGAATGCTAACAGCAAAAACGGAGCTTCTAATGTAGCATACGCACACACAAGTTTCACCAAAATCCCACACTTTATTTTCACTCATACGCCTTCTGTCTCCTCTCACACTCCAGCAGTTATTTTCTTTACAAGCACTTTTATTTTTCATACACAGTACAATAAACCCGGAGCTACGTCGTAGCCAACGTTAGCTCCTCACACAGCTACCACAGGTCATGCAACGGTATTCATCATGTTAAACGTATTTCCACGCTGCTAAAACACAGACTAGTCACACGTATTATTGGACTTATTTATTCATCAGTTTAAACGTATTTCCACGCTGCTAAAACACAGACTAGTCACACGTATTATTGTTTTATTATAACTTAAATCTCCGGTTAACAGGCTTTTAGCTTCTCCAGACCCGAGGTCATTGTTACGTTTGATCACGAGTTATACACTTCCAGCGTCACCCACTCGCCCAGTCCGCCTAGCACCGCCAAAAGCCTTTATTCTACGTATTCTGAATCATCCACACGACCCTCTAATTATCCATTCACAGCCAAAACAAGCGAGTGTGTCTTTCCTGAAGCCTGCGGCCTCAGAAGCTAACTCCCGCTAGCCTAGCTCTCTAAGCAACTTATGCGACGAGACCCGAAACTCGTGGACAAAGCCCACAAAGGATTGCACACCTAAGCCTCTCAAAGCCACAATATCTCAGTTCGCCTCGCTACATAACTGCTTTTGAACAGTTGTCAGCACAAACCCAGCCATGCACCCCAGAGCCGGAGGATCTCAGAGCGATGCAAAGCTAGCCCGCTCTAGCTAATCAACTGCTTGGTACCAATGTGATGATTTAATTACACAGCGCTGTCAGCCTTTAATTGATTCTTAGGATCCTCTGTATACACCGGACTTGTCCCTTTAATGCATGCTACAAATATACTCTCATTGCAAACTGCAGCTAGCTCAGCTCAAAACGGCCTGCTCCACGCGCCTTTTTTTTTCACACCGTTGCCTCACAGAACAAAGGCACGTTAGCAGGGCAAACACCGGCCGGCCACATCTCCAAATAAATTGTCCTATAACTACCTAGACAGACTTCGTTAGGTGCTGTTCTTACCTTGTATTGGCGCCTTGGAGATGTAGGTGGCCGATGCCGTCCAGCATCCGTGTCTCGTCCCGCAAGCTGACTCCTGGCTAGCTCGCCAAATTTGTGGAGGGAAAAGTCCTCTCCCAAGGAGCGTGGAGCAGCCAGCACACGTGATCCTGATAGCTTTTCAGAAACACGGCGCTAAAAACGTTACCGAAACTGGTTTACCGTCAGAAAGGATTTTAATCCTGCTGTTACAATTACAGTTATGCAATGGTGTACATTAATCTTTGAAATATTAAACAATTAACCCCCCCCTTGGAAAAAACTCTTCCCAGCCCTAGGAGAACACGTCTTCACCCCGGGCCGTAGCTAACCGGAAGAGAAAAACTCTTGACTAGATCCCCCCCTTATTCATTCGCGACTCCTCCCCTTTCATCTACCTCAATTTTCATTGGCTGCCTACTCTGTCTCCTCATTACACGCCTGTCTACACAGCTTGCTCTACCTGCAACAAACACATTCAATGATTGTCAGTTATTGTTTAATCCCATCTATAATAATCCTTCAAAATGAAAGTTAAACTTCGGCAACTTGGCAGAAGTTTCATGCTTCTGCATGTTTATGTTTATCTAAATTATGCATTCCCAAACCCCTTATGATTATGACTAATTATGAACCTTAATTATGAATTATTAAACACTATTATATCTACTAATCACCCCTGTTTTGCTCAAATTTCTTACACAACACAATAAAAGCAACACAAAAGCAGAATATCTGAATGGCCTGACTGGAGAGCTGTGACAGGTTTGTGAAATGGCAGATACGGCTGTTTGCAGTTTGCTACTCGTTCGTTCAGGGAGGAAAGCTTATTGGAGAAAATTAACATCAACGGATGTTTTTGGATGTGTCAAAGCAAAGAATTAGCTCTGCAAACGGCGTTTACTATTTGAATCCATTCATCATTTGGGATTATATGATGTTATTCTTGTTTGCTTAACATCCTAATAGCTAACAACAACAGGTCACAATGTGTCTGCTAAATAGTGAGTTCATGGAAGCTATTTGATGGGCTCATTCACTACCATCCCTGGATTCAATCATCTCGCATTCTGCATCAATAATAAATGGGTTAATTTGTTGTATTAGTAGTTTCAACAGGACAAGGAAAGGTCAACACACATTGTGCCTCTCATAGCGATGCAAAGGTAGTGATACCGATTAGTATCCCACTCATCTACAGTGGTGTTGGGAACGTAAAGGAGCGTGTTTGGGTTATCAACATTTAAGAAACTGAATTCTTGACATCAATAGAATTATTAATGTATGTAACAATTATTAATGATTATTAATAACAACGGGGCACCACCCTGCGAACAGGGACCAATAACCAAACGATAAAACTAAGTCTCATAATTAGTAGTCACTCATCATGTCAATAGTCTGCGTATGACTATACATTCAGTGACAGTGAAGGTTTTTAAGTTCGAGCACAGGCTACTACATGCAGTTTTATTACATACACATGCACAAGTAATCACAGACGACTGCTCCTTAAAGTATAACAGAGTTTATTAAATCAAAATAGTAAATGATCAAATCAATTAATATTGCAACCAACAAACGTTATCATACAATTTTATATGCCTAATACCTAAAGAAAATAATAAAATGGGTGAGGGTGTATGTCTGTGTGTGTGTGTGTGTGTGTATGTGTGTGTGTAAAGAAAGGAGAGTCTTAAAGCTACAGCTAAAGACTACAAAGATGGCGGCGTCGAGTGACGCGGCCCAAAAGGGGAGGGGCCTTAAGATACTACAGCTAAACTACCACCCGATGGCGGAGTCGAGTGACTCGGACAAAATGGCGGTGAGACTGCTGTATGTAATCACGTGTGCCGATGCACACGTGTGTTGTGAGGCAATCGTTTGAACGGGGTTTCCCCAGGGGCAGAGATGGGAGCTGTGTGTGTGCGTGTTACGTGAGAGGAAGAAAAGGAAAAATTAGGACACAAGAGAGCTCGAAGTTGTCCTTTTTCCTCGTCAGGAAGGAAAAGGGGGGGGGGGGGCTGCTTGCAACGCGGCCTTGCAGCGGGCGCTGTGTCTCGCACGGCTTTTGCTGGTGCGGCTTCGGTCCGTCGGCGTGGCTCTGGAGCAAACGCAGGTCCGATCTGTACTCGCTGCAGGGAGGACAGTTAACTTCGGATGAGACGGCGTGTCTGCGCGTCTTACCGGGAATCATCGGTGAAGGATTGAGGCTTAGTCGTCTTTCCTCCTGCCGGTATGTGTGCACAAAAAGAAAAAGGAGCGGAGACGGGTCTCGTTGGAGGGATCCGTCTCAGCGGGGTAAGGGAGCCTTACTCAAAGTGGAGCACTGTCTGTTTCGTCCAGCGAAATGGCTCGTGACCTGTCAGGGTTTGAGGAGGGGAGAAGGCCGTTGCTTCCTCGTGGCCTGCGTGGCCAGCGTCGCACTGGCGGGGAAGGCTGGATCTTCTGTGGCCTGGACGGGGGTCCGAGCGAAGAGAGCGTTTGCGTGCCTCCTTCTACCCCCGGAGGGATTGGTGGAAAAAGCAAGGCGGTGTGAGTTACAGACAGTTTTGTAGAACAGTGGTTGAACCACAGGGGTCCTGGGGTCTCTTGGCCCTCGGCCAATGAGATTGCAGCGGTGCATTCAGGTGACTTCAGGAACCATAGTTTTTTTGGGGGGGAAATTCACACCCTAGTGTGAAATTCCTTCAGAGGAGGTTTGCTCTCATCAAACTACAAATCAGGATGAAACCTTTGCTTGAAAAAGTGAAGGCCTGATTCTCTTTGTCCACAGCACATGTTGAAGCCATATGGTCAGACCCCAACAGTGGTGAATACCTGATGCATATTTTACAAACAGAAAGAACAAATGTCCATGTCCTTATTCTTGTTATTATGGTCTGAGAGAAAAATTATACCGAGGCAACTGGGCCAAAAACTGGGGAATTCATTTTCTTATTGGTATTGAGTATCTTTGTCGCAATTACCTTATCGTTCCCATTTCCATTTCTATGGCTGCTTACATTTGTTACCGTTAATGTCAATGTAAAGCCCTTATTTACTACATGTGTGGCTTTACTGACATCTACTGTAGTTTAATAAAGATGCTAAACCCCTGTAGGAGGGTCCACGGACACGGAAATTTCAGAATTAATATATCATCTTCAAAATAGAGCCTTACAGCCACTTTGCACTTCGTGGATGCTTCGACACTCGTACTATGCCGACACAACAGCTAACAAAGTGTTTTGCTCTTTGCACACAGCGGAACATTCTGGATTGTGTCGTCTCTCTGCTGTTTCAGAGAGCAGCTTATATGATGAGTCACTTTTGAGACAAAGGATGCAGAACACACCATGCATGTGCTAAGCTTTGCTTTTTTTTTCGTGTTACGATGTAAGAGAAGCAATATAATGTCAAATTGTAATTGAAATATGTCCACAAATATGCAGCGCATCAATACGCGCAATGTATAAGCCTCTTTATAAATACTCCGTGGCACCTCTCTCTGTCTGCACAATGTTGTACACGGGTTGATATCAAATTTTGAAAAATGACAACTTCCAGTGTTGATGTAACCGTATCTGCTTTCCTATCAATAGCCTGGTCTCGGATCAACCTCAAAGGTCACGGGTTGACTCCAAACGTCTCGGTCCCGGTAGGCTTTATTCGTAGCTTTAGACCCGGCCTCCAGGAAACTGAACACTGAGCCCCACCGCTGATCAATGCCTTTTCAGCGTGCCCCCACCCTGCACAGAAACCACATGTGGGCGGCCAACTGCTCGCCCCCAATCCATATCTCCCTGTTTATGTATTTACAGCAAATGAAACATTCAGACGGAGAGATGGCCGACATCGATTGGCTTGTGGGTTCACTATTTTGAGTGACATTTCATAAATGGAGCCGCCTCGTGAAATAGTAATGAGCCAATGGCGATTAGCATTGAACTTTAATATGGCGTGATTGATTGGATATTCAAATTTCACTGGGCCAAGGTTAAGTCTCAAAGACAAGCGTATGAAAATCCCACAAACAATACAGAAACTATTGGAGCGTTTGCCTTTTATGCAGTTTATTGGTCAATAAAAGCCCTGCTATGAACGGGCTGGAGCCTCCCTGCCGATGGATCATTGTAAAGAGAGGTGTGTGGTAATGAACCGAGGTCCGCTTTCTTTGCGAGCCGCTGTGTCTATTTGGTACTTGAGGTGGGAAACACAAACCTTTTTGCTTAGTGGAAATAGTATCCCCCTCTGAGTACAACGCTTTAGTTGAAGAAACATCTGGACGTCAATACATCTGTAAAATAGGACATATTTACTTCTCTGAAGAAAGCAGGATTATGTGTATTAGTGGGTGCCTTGGTCATATCATGCCCATGTTCATAATGCCTTGCCTAGGGTGCACATGTGGCTTTAAAAAGCCAAGGACACGGTGTCGGTAGTACACGCTTAGTATTCCAGCCCTGCATGCAGAGGGAGATTGCACCTGTATACGCTGTTAGGTGACGTCTGTGTCACTTGGATGACCAGTATCTGTAGCCAAGCATTTCCTTGAGGTATGGAATTGGTTGTCTCGGGAAAATCTGATTAGTCACCGCTGACAATGCAGAGACAAGGAAATTACTTTCTTGTGCATATCATTAAGGAAAAATCAATATGACGAATGTGGTGGGGGCCCAGGCTATTTATTGTGGCTGAACTAAGGGCAAGGCAGTGGCCTCTTGTTATTCCTTTAATTTGTTCTTCGTAGAGGGCTCAGGGTGCATTCTGCCATTTTCCTCCCCTTATATGACTGTAAACGTCACTCCAACCTATGTCTTCATTACCTCAAAATGAATTGGCTCATGAGGAAATGCAAGTGGTACTTCAAGGTGAGACCGCCTCACACTTGTCTGCTTAATGTTCTCATTATCTGCAGGGGATTTGAATTCAATTCTCGCACCACAATGTTGCAAGACACACTAACAAGAAGTGGAACCAGCCGCTCACCTCTGTTTTCGTGGTGCTTAAAAAAAATCCGCATTTTCCATCCACGCTGTGTCTGTTCAGGATTAAGCGTTCTCCCAATGAGCGAGGGTGGTCTGGAAATAGAGCTGCTGAGTGGGATTCACTATCCTGAAATCCACATTGTGGAAGTCTCCATACGCTCTCCAACGGCATCTTACGACTGCACTTCCTCTCTCCTTGTTTAAGGAGAGGTCAGGCTAGCTGCATGATATAAATATCTTCAAGTTATTTTCAAATTAGAAATTGGTCTTGGAGTTTATTCTAACCCAATTTTACAATGTCTTTGATACACTGCAGGTACAATACATTTGCAGAGACTCTGTTATTATTGCCATTGAAAGTGAGATTTTGAGTAACATGTCAAAGCTCACTGTGATCATCTTCCAATTGCATTTTTCAAGTTTCCGATGCTCGCCTCAGTGGCAAAGCACTTGATGTGACCAATAGAAACATGTTTTGTGTTTTTCATTAGTGTGTACAATACAACAGCTTTTGGCTATGAATAGAAAATAGTTATGTAGAAATAGAATATCATCCAGCAGTTTTCTATTAATAGGCCACTGTTCATGAATAGAAACAGATATAGATACATAGGAAATAGCTGTTTGATTCTATGGAGAAGCTTGCACAGGCAGAGGTACTATACATCACCTTGTAAGATTAAGATGATATCATAGACATGCAGGAAACCGTCAGCAAGACGACTGACTATAATAGAGAGCTTGTTCTTGGAAAAGGGAAAGAGTTCATGCTAAAGATTAATTGGTTTGAGAGAAAGGCACCATGTTTCTGGTTCAAGGTGTGACATTTAGAGCCAACAAGGGAGTGAACTTCATTATCAAGATTTATGAAAATGATTCAGGTCGAAAATTCCATTCACCCTTCCCATTATTAATTCCATCCTAAAAAGTGAATTGAATTAGGTGCATTATTCTCTCTAATTACGATGTATTTTAAAAAAAGAGACTGATGCTGAATAAAAGAGATGCAGAACACAAAGCCCTCTCACCTGACCAAATGGAAAATGAATCGGCTTTGTACTGGAAACTCTTTGTTGCTGGAGTAACGCCACATAATTGAAGAAGGAAGCTCGGACTATAGTTTTCTTTCTCAGCACAGTCTTGTTTGTCTCTGTAAAGCCAGCTCTGGCCATTAGTACACAGGGGAGATAAGGAGTTATTGAACCATTATTGATTGCACACTGGGAGAGTCTAGTGATTTATATATATTGTCCTTTTCCAAGGTAAGCAACCAATAAGTATCAGAATGGCTGAATTCTATAGTTTTGTGTTTGTAACTATGACAGTTTATCATTTCCTTATTTTTGGAGGAAGTCATCAGCAGTGGGCCGAAGAAGAGGGCCAAACAATAAACTGAAAAAGCTACCATCTGCCTGTTTTGTGTTGGACTACTAGCATGTGCACAAGCACACGCATGTACAGTACGTGTATGAGCACGCGAGTGATGCAAAACACATGCCTATCAAATGTAGAGGCGGTATTGCAAATGTGTAGTCCACTCAAGCTCTATAACATTCCGCAGGTTAACGTCATTCCAAACAGTAATGGACAGTTGGTGGTGGCGACTCGTCAAGAAATGTAGCAGCGAGCTAAAGGAGGTAAAGAAGCCCACTTGCTAATGTAAACATGAATATAAACAATGTAATCCTCAGAATATTCCAAAACAATTGCCTTTTTCAAATGTTTAATGAAGAAGGAAAAAAATGCAAGCAAGTAGAACTGTGTTTACGAAAAAGCTCCAAACGACCTTTAGGTTTGCTAGCACATTGCGTGTTCCCCTTTAGTTAGAGTGAATGCAAGCTGTTGTTGTTGTACAGACAGTTGTTGGTAGGTGTTACAGCATCAAAGTGAAGCTGGAGAAAAGAAATGTACACAGTCTGGAGCTACACATGACGCCATTGGTCCAGCATTGTTACGTGTGACTGAAAAATGCCTGATATTGAGGCCTGTGAATACTGCTGGGGTACAGTATTGTGGAATATTGGCCATTGCAGAAAAAGCTGGGGGAAGTTTAATAATGAGCAGGAAAAAAAAGGTTTAGAATGTTTACGATTGACCTAATAGTCACTAAAATGCTCTTGTAAATGCTCTTGAATGACATGGCCTTAAAATTGCACACGCACACGCACACACAATAGGACCGTTCGACCATCATCAGCCAGTATGCTGCAACCAGCCACTGTCTCCCAAATAATCTTATTTTGGTAGAATATACATTATGGTGACTGCAATTAAAACCTAGTTAGATTGTGTTCTGGAGATGGAGTGTGAATGATAATATTTTAGAATGTCAAAATCCCAAGCCAGCATTATTTTCTGTCAGACCCTATTCAGTGGAAGAAGCCAAACTTAACTTTGATTCATTTTGGGCCACATTTGCCTTAATTTGCCATCTGTGCTTGTTTAGAAAGGGGTATCTGGACTCAGATGAGAGCCTCCACAAATCTTCCACAAAGTCCTGCTTTCAAAGCCCTGGAACGCCCAGAGAGGACGGCCATGTGGGGGGTTTCATGTACGAGCGGTTTCCCTTCACACAAAAGCCAGCAGACTTTCTCTCGTGGCTTGCTTTCCCTCTCTGACTCAACTGTTGTTTAATCACTAATCATTCATCCGTTTTTCACCACACATTTTCATCAGCAACATTTGTATGCATCATTTAGCAATGACATAACCAGCAGCTAAAAAGGCAGACCTTTTCTTTTTTTAAAGTGAATCAAAATAGAAGATCTCTTTTAATCACATTTACCTCCAACACACACAAACAGAAGCACTGACAAAAGGTCTGCGCTGATGAAATCGACTGGTTTCTATTTCCGAGTTTCAAGGTGAGCACTGTCGTGGAGACATCAGGTGTCTTATTACTTGGCTTAACAGGCTCCCTTATTAAGGATTGTGGTTGGACGCATCTTCTGTGAGAATCCTAATTAGTGTGACTTCAACAAAAGACAGAGGATTGTGCCATCTGCCTCACAAAACGAGGATTCCTCACTAATTAAAAACACCTAGGAGAGCAGTTAGGAAGTCATACCTGGTTAGGTTGGTACCAGTGGCGGCTGGTGGTGGAACATGTTCTAGGTAGGGCCACCTATCAATTTCAGGAAAACATCCCAGTATGATTTTATGCAAAAAAAATTAAGGTATCAAACACGCATTAATACTTTGCAGTTAAATATTTAACATTTATTCCAACACGAAAAAAAGCAGTAAATAACACTTATATAATATAATATAACATGTTCATTTATTGAGATGTCCCTATGGACCTTGTTATAGGAGGTAAAGATGAGGAGAAGTAAACATGAAGTGTAATTATGAATACTGATGTTAAATTAAGCTATGATGAGTTTTCACTGTTAATTTAACATCTCTATTACATGTTGATGCCTCCATGACCAAGTTAAGCAGATGAGACTGAGGACAGCTATGTAGAAGAAAATATGTTCACTTTGCATAATATGTAGCTTGACAGAGTTCTCCATGTGTGTCCTGCTGTTCTCATGTTTCCTTACCTCCTCATCCCTCACTCCCGTAACTGTGCATGCTGGATCCGTCCCCGTTGTTTTAAAAAGCTAAATAAATTATTAGCATGACGTCATCCAGCTAGCCAAACCTGTCTAGTATAGCTAGTAGTGAAGCTTCGCATGTACTGCTTCCCTTTCCAGCTAGTCTGCTGTCTGAATGTGAGGTCAGGCTGATCTAGGATCAGCTCTTTGGCTGCAGAATCTCCGCCAAAGTTCTCCTCTCAAACGGGTCTTGGAGGAGGACTGCTCGCGTTGGCGCTCGCACTCCCGTTGGCGCTCGCACTCGCCTGTAGAGACTTCTACAGGCGAATCATTTTTTGATTGTATAATACAGGTAACACTTGTGAGATGTGCTGATATCTGTAAAATTGTGTATATGTTACTGGTTCCTTTAACAAATACACATATGGCACAGCTCAAATTGAAAAGGTTTCTGGTTCGCCAGAAAAAAAGCACTTGTGTCTAAAATATTACTTGAAAGTAAGCCTAAAAATTTCGATGACAGCCACAGTCATAGCACAACCGGTTTTACAGTCTCTAAAACTGATTTGACTTCGATTGAGTGAAGCAAAGGGATGCTAAATTATCATTTTTAGAAGCATTTGGTTGCATTGCTGTATTCAAATTTGATATAGTACATAACTAAATATTAACTATATATTCACTTTTCTTATCACTAAGAGTGTTCAATAATCCTAATAAAGAAGTTTGACACCATTTGGAATAATTTTGAGCAGTTATGAATGTCATATCTGTCAATCATAAAAATGTATGAATCATAATTTGTGTCTGTGTGACTGTAAAATGGACTGTAAAATGGGCTGTGCCTGCTCAATTTTCACAAAAAACACATTTTTCGATGTGGGATAGTCCAACGGGAGCCATGCGGGGGTGTTTGACAATCTCCTTACTTTACTGACTACAAATCTGAAAATGCTGGGCGAACCCCCCTCTCAACATGGATTGGTCCAGCTCACAGTTTTGCCTGCCATTTCCTCATTCAGTCAGCCAGCGCATTGATACCAGACACCACCAGGACCACAAGATGGGGCACACAGCTGCGCCAAAATCCGCTGGAATAGAGACGTTTTTCATCCATAAAATCATCAAAATGTATGTTTCTTTACCCAATATGTTTTGTCGTGACCTGTGGCTGATATTGGCATGTATCCCCATAACTTTTGAACGGTTTGAAAGAGAGTAATTTCGAAAACGATACGTGAAGCGGGGTCGAAGCACGGTCCTCAGGATGTGCTCATCCGCCAAAATCGCTCCGTGATTTCTCATCAGAGACCAAAACAAAGAGTATAGTACTGCAGTTTTTTGCCAGAAAAACGTGGTTTTGTGGTAAAACTTGTAGTATTCTTCTAGATATGATCTTAGTTCATGTATAATTGTGTTTTGCAGTGTGTAAAATGGCTCCCGTGGTTGTTTCGCCCAGAATCTCTTTTTCCCACAGGTATTTTTTTTAAATTTTTTTTATTTTTTATTCGGATCGCAAAAGTGAATGTACACAAGTACACCACCCCCCTACCCCCTCTAGCCCCCTTTAAAGGGGGCTGTCGTGTTCAAGAGGTTGAAAACATGTGTGTGACAAAAACACATCCTCCTGTCAGGTTGTTAGACACCTGAAATATATCCCAGAACACTACAATACATCCAATACATCGAATTTCAAATATGGTACAGCTGAAAAATCAATTACACAAGCTCAACACTGGGGTACGTTTACCGTTACATCTTTTAGTAGTAAACCGTCCCAGCCACTTGTAGCGATCCAAATAACGACAGGAGCGAGTATAAAAGTCTTCTTTTGCAATGAACTGGCCCCGAAATGATTTCACTGAGTGAGGAGTAAAGCAAATTTCTGCAAGTCCTTAATTGATAGCTGAGGCGAAAAACTGTTCCACTTGAAAAGATAATTTGTTAGAAATGAATTTGTCATAGAGTGTTTAGTCCTCTGTGCATGTCAAGATAAGGGGGAGCAAAGAGGGTCAGTCACTATCGGGCCACAACGGCGTCCCATTTCACGCCAATTCTACCTGTATCTAATAGGATGAGAGGAAGGGAACCAGTCCGTATTTTGTTGACAATTAAGTAACACGGGCATGTGCAACAAGTGCATCGACTATAAACGGAATGGATTTACATATTGCCATAACTATTATCATATTATAATAGCTGTCATGTTGGAAAGCACTTTTCTTTGAGCTATCTTTTATACTGGCTTAAAGCTGTCCAGCACACACACACACACACACACACACACACAGACAAATATATCATCTCTACCATACACTGCGAATGCCCTCCAGACACGGGTTTCATTTGAGCACATTCATTACCTTTTAATTGCCTCTAAATTGCAATGTGACCCATCACATCAATAACACTATCTTTGTAACAGGAGAACTGAACCTCAGCGGGGTTTACACTGTGTACGCACGTGTGTCCATGTTTGTGTGTTTGTGTGTTTGTGCGTTGGCGTTTTCACGTGGAGCCGCTTGAATTGTGGAGAAAAGGGGACACATGGGTGTGTGCCGGGTGCTGGTTTTGAAAAGGAGCGGCGATCATTAAGGCGATGAAGGTGAATCAAAACGTGTTTTGATTGAATCCCTTCTGATTACACACTGTTGTGCCCTACCTAAGCTGGCCAGCAATGCTGATCTGAGACATTCCCCCTGACCTTCCGCCTGCTGGCTTAAACCCTGATACAAGAACATTTGATTAAAAACAGCATTACCAATGACCAGGAATCTACCGATATTGTATTCGGCATATTCTCACCATAATGCCAGAGAAGATGATGTGTCGAAACTGAGTAGAGTCGTACCCCTGAAAGTAAACAAACAGCTCTCTCTGGGTGGTGGAGGGAGCTGTGCCGCAAGATGATAATTCCACATAAGCCGGCCTCTGATATACAAGGTCACCTGTATGTGAACTCTTTCACTACAAAACAGCTGGGATGCTTCAAATTGCTCAGACTTTTTAAGTTATTTGAGCTTGTTGATGTTGGACAGGGAATCAGGAGTACTACTGTTAGTACACAACAAGTAGTGTCGGTAGTGCCACTGCTACTACTGTAACAACTACTGCGAAAAACTATTGATTTAGGTAGACCATTAAAACTGCTGTCCTACTACTACCAACTAGGGGTGGGGCTGAACCCAAAATCCATGGTTCGGTATGTACCACGAAGCTACCGTGGCCTTCAGGTGCATTCACAAGTAGCAGGTGTTACCACTCGGATGCTTTAATCAACACACCCAAACATGCCTTTGACAGAAAATACCAATACCTCTATCAGTATTATCTCAACTGCACCAATCATACAAAACAAGAAAGATATGCTGCTGCATTTAAAACTGCATGAAGCCTCTTTGCAGTAGACTGCACAGAACGCACTCATATGTACCATATTGTTGGTCTGGGACATGCGATGGTATTGAGCCACGCTTTGACTTTGCTGTTTAAGAGATTTCCCTCAGATTCTGTGACTCATCATTTCTTGTGGGAGGAGAGTTGTTCGTGCCCAACAGCAGAATGTAATTTGGGTAACAGAGTGAATTCTTACGGTTTCAATTACTGGGATCGGGACCATCCTCTCTGAGGCAATGTATCATAAATCGTTTCTATCATGAGAGCAGTTCACTCACTACCTCAAAGCATCATAGAATACAGTTGGAGATATGGCCAACAGTTGCCTTAACACACAAACAGCCCCTGTGCCAAACCAGATCTAGTCATTCACAGTTTAGAGAGACGTAACAAAATTCTCTTTGCTGAAGAAAGCATTGATCGTTAATGATCCAAAAAGTCACGGGAAACATGAAATATGTTCGAGCAGCATCCATTCCCATGCAGGTAACTTCTGTTGCTCCAGCCAAACGTGGCGCTGGGCTTACGGTCCCTCAAGCATTCCCTCAAATCAAGCTCCTGCAGCGTCCCACATCAGACGTCCACTTTGAACTCTGGCCATGTTGTTCATTACAGCGCCGCAGACCTGTGCTGTGAGCTGCATACCTGCATCCCCATTACCTTTGAGCATTGCCAGCCACAGAATTAATTAAAGTCTAATATAGCCTCGTCTGGAGAATGTGGCGGTCTGAGGTGTTGTTCACAGCAAATCAAGGCCGGAGCACCTTTCCCGGATCTGAGAAAATGACTCTTAACTGTGAGGCACAATTAAGTGGCAGAGCGGCGTTACGTCTGCAGGGAAATCTTCAGTGAAGCTATACTTTCCCACTCAGTCTGTCATATCTCAGCGTTAGTCACGGCGGCGACAGGCAGTTGTTCGGGTTAGGCATTCTGAGGGATTGCCTCTGTGTAAAGATGCTGGCACCATGATGGAACGCTCCACAAACTGTAACCACAATAGCACTCTGCGAGCTTATGGTTTGTGTATTTGAAATTTAGTTTTGATTTTGCAACTCTGGTGTTAAGAACTAATTGTTGTGAGGCTCTCAACTTCCCAGATATCACCTGTCCAGCGCTGTGTGCAGCAATATGAAATCCTTCTCGTTGGATTTTATTGAAGCTAAATATTCTGTGGCCCTGGTTCAGTATCCAGATCATCGTCTGTTTGTTACAAACAAACTGATACCCATCACGTCCTGGGAACGTGAGGCTGTTTTCAGGCAAAGACCTACCAGAGATACATCTGTCAATAACAGTCTCTGTTTTTAAAGATTTGTTAAAATAAGTAATCAAATAGGATTAGTTAAAAGGAAATGAAAAACTGACCGAATTACACAAATCCAAATTCAGTCCAGCAGAAGCTCAGACTGGAGCAGCTGGGGACGTGCATGGCAGAGGTACAGCTGATTTGTCCCCGAGTAGAAATATTTATCCAAAAATCGCCACTGAAGATAAGGTTCAATCTTAATGCACACAACACCACAACCCAAAAGGCTCATATTTCTTAAACATTTACAAGTTATTCTAAAGTGATGAATGAATGAATGAATTTTATTTATATAGCGCTTTTCACAGACAGTACTATCACAAAGTGCTTAACAGAGCAGACATTTAAAAGCATAAAAAACACAATGTGACCCTAGGGTCAATAAATTATCTACACAGAGTGAATAAAAAATGTTAAAGAATAAAATAAAAATAAAATAAAAATGTAAAACATATTTTAAGAGCAGGTCTAGGACATGGGTTTACTTTTACACAAACGCCAGCCTAAACAGGTGGGTTTTTAGCTGGCTTTTAAAAGTATCCACAGTATTTGCGAGGCGCAGAGTTGCAGGCAGAGCATTCCAGAGCCTCGGGGCCACTGCCTCAAAGGCTCGGTCACCACGGCTCTTAAATCGTGTGCGTGGGACTGACAGAAGACCTAGAGCATTTGACCTGAGAGTGCGGGCGGGTGAATAGGGGCGAAGTAGATCAGCTACATAAGCCGGAGCCTGACCGTGATGAAGGCCAGCTGCTGTAGATACATTGTGGTGCACTCACTCGTTGTTGATTGCTGCTTACATACGGCTGATTGCACACAGCTGCTGGTGGGTAAGCAAGTTATTTTATTTCTATTCACTGTGTACTGAAAAGGGGACACTTTTGGGTAATGCTGTCATGAGACAATATCTCGGGCAGGCTGTGCAGCAAGCACCCTCTAGTTTCTGTCATCTCAACTCAAACGGCTTTCCATCCTCTGTGGAACGTTTGATCAAGGAACGGACATCAATAAGATAATCACAAATCAATGTAGCACATTGACCTGTAACTGCAAAGGGTGACGAATTCTGACTTTTCTTTTTGATGAAGCAGTTAGTTCATGATTAAATTGACGACTTCACTTTTTCTTTGTGTGGATTGCTTACATTAAACTACAGGATTGGATTTCTCATTTCTCAATCCTAAATTCAGACAGTAGTACACAAACGTTGTATTATCCTGGAAGTATAGGTCTACTGTTTTTGCAATGAGTATACAAAGAGTCAACACCTACTTGTTTTAGTCCAAAAATTCTGATACAATAGGTGCACCGACATGGATCAAGCTGTGACATTTTTTTATTATTTTTTTATTTTAGATCATTTTAGATCTCTTACCTGGAATTTATTTATAATCTTTGTACCTATGAGTCACTCTTCCACTCTTTTGCGTGAAACCCTGCGGGAACATAGTTTTGTCAGTTTTCAAGTGTGAACACACAACATACTCTAAACATGCTTAGAATTAGTATGTCGTGTGCATTTGTCCCACAGCTCAGATCTTACAGGAGTTGAGAAATTTGT
Source organism: Melanostigma gelatinosum (assembly GCF_949748355.1). Taxonomy (NCBI): domain Eukaryota; kingdom Metazoa; phylum Chordata; class Actinopteri; order Perciformes; family Zoarcidae; genus Melanostigma; species Melanostigma gelatinosum. The sequence goes on from NC_136653.1 coordinate 6,245,910, forward strand.
TATTTTCTAATCGTGCTTTCATAAATGGGGAAAAAAAACTGGTTGGTTGAAGCACTGTATGCTCTTGCCAGAATTATCAGACACTACTGTGAATTAGTTGGCCTTAAATGATTACCGGTAACCTCATGCTAATATGTAACTTCCCAAAATTACACCCAAGACCTGCAATATCCAGATGGCTCATACGGATGAAAACAAATGTGCGAACACATTTATTTAATGAAAGATAATACCACTGTCTGAATATTACAGAGAGCCAAGTACCTTGAAATCAAAGCATCAACAGCCACACGCTGAAACCACATGTCGTAGGTCACATACATTTCCAGTCCAAGTCCTTCAACTGGCTCACGCTCTCCTACAGCAGCTGATTGGAAGTTTAAGGAAGGACTTTGTCTGAAAGCCACAGCCCTGTTATCCATGACGTAGCGGACTCATCAAAGCCCTCCGAGCTCTTTGAATGTACCTTGTTCAGCTCATCCCAAACTCTTTGCAAGATACAGCGCTGACAACAAGATACAAATATGTCAATCACCTCCCTCCCCTATGAAACAGTGCAGGCATCATGTAGGGATTTAGGTATTTAGATCAATAATAAAGAGCTGAAAAGTGTTGCGTACTCCGAACATTCACTTCTGGCTTTAAAATGATGTGTGACTGTGTGTGAATACGGTGCTAGTTGGCTTGATGGAAAACGAGTAATTTGGGCCGCTTCCTTCTGGGATTACTTCACAGAAAATGTAGAGAATTGTAGCTCGGAGACACCTTCTGCCCCATGTGGAGGTGTTGATTACCTTCGCACTCCTGTTAGTATGTAATTCATTTTTGTGAGGCCCTCAGGTATTAACTAGATTGTCTAATATTTCCATCTTTACTGCTTCAGCCTCTTGCACACTTAATCACTGCGGGCAGTACTCCCTTTCTATATCCAGCCGCTCTTATAATTCCTCTGAAATCACAATTTGACTGCCTTTGCCTCTGCCTGAACTATGTTTAGCTACAGTTCACTGGTTATTTATGGTTACTTACAAGATAAGCCCCCCCCCCCCCCCCCCCCCGCACTTACATCGACACCATGACTAAGTAGGCAGCTAAATATTTGATTCTTCTAGCATTCTTCTCATCATCCGAGTCTGAGGGAGAAAAGAATGCAGTGCCGGAATCAGGAATCATCCATGATCCAGGAAGAGTGATAAAAAGGAGGCTATATATAGATGATGAATTACTATCCCAGGGATAAACAGCTTTTTGAATATTTCATGGGACAGACTTTCACTTTTCTGGTGGAGAAAAAGAAGAATTCCCTACATTAGTCAAGAAAAGTTCAACTATAGATCAGTGAATTACTTTATCCCCCCTGTAATGTGCCTTCTATAGATCCAGGAACTCAGTAGAGATGTAGTCCGAGTCACACACACAAACACACACAGTGTACCTTCTTCTTTTACGTATCCCTGCATGTCCCTCAAACGGAAGTAAAGACTTCACTTTGTGGATTGAAATGGCAGCGAGTTTTGTGGCAAAACATCAAAAGCAAACAGGTGTTCCGAAATCTGCTGCCGCTTGGCTCAGGGCCTAATTTGCATAACACGCAGCATTACCATTTCACTGAATATTCAGCCCTTTTTTTTGCAAGCACCCGCTTGGTCGGTCTTGTTAAGTCATTCAAATGAAATTATAAAAAATGCAGAACGGTGGTGCGTCCATGACAGTGCAGTGTCCTACATGTAGGCAGCATATGGTTTTGGGAATACCGCTCATTCAAGTGCTTGATTGATTGTTGCGCTATCGCCATTGGCTGTCAATCACACTTTCGCTCCACTGAACGAGACCACCAGACTCAAAACTCAAAACAATTGCAGATATTAATATTCATGTGAATGTCACGATAACTTACAGTTTGACTGAGCTGTACTGCGAGCTACTCCTATTACAGTTGCTTGCTGTTATTCATGCTATTGTAATTAATCAGTATTTTTACCGCACCGCCGGTGGCAGCAATTGCCGATGGTAACCTATGTTATTTGTCAAAACATGTTAGACTCATGTTTTGTCATGTTTTTTTTCAAAATATATTCCAAAATATTGCCGCCTGTTTGAAACACCAGATGGAAGGGTGGAGGGAATAGTTGCTTGTTGGATATTACACAGGAACACACGCCTGATGGGATTCCAGTCCAGTATAGTTGCCTGCCAGTGCACACAGTGCACGCATGAGGCAACCTGTGACAGCAAAAAAAAAAAAGTCCTCTGTCAGCTCCCATGATTACACAGTACTGCAATTATGCATCCCTCTGAACTGTGTAATGCTTCCTCTGCAGCCTTGTTAAAGCCCAATACAAGTCACAATAAAGAAGAGTCTCCTCTCCTTCACTGGTGTGTCGGTCGGTGGGAAGGCGCTTTGCAATTCACCAGGTGGGCAACAGCTGGAGGAGGCCGTTTGATTAAAACAGCTCCCGACTTCCACCGAACACTGCCGTCTCCGTCTCTCCGTGAATATCTGGCCAGACCGCTCTATGCGCGGGCGGCCAACACATACGCGTATACGCTGTATCATACGCGCTGGCTCGTATTATACAGCATGAGGTAACCTGTTAATGCCCACTCCCCAGTCATTCTGGGGGAATAAGGGTAACGTCATCTTGCGCTGCATTTTCTACGTGCGAAATGACGTGATGATAGACTATGCTAATCTGCAATTTCATAAACAACATCAAGGTCCCCAAAAGGCTGCATTTCTTGCCAGTCGGTGATTACCATTCACTCAAGAGGCATTTACCATTATCCATAACAGGATGCAGGGGCGTACTGGGGGAAAAAAGTGGCCCGGGAGTTTACTGTCAGACCGGCCCACTCAATGCATCGCACGTAGCGATGTCAGTGGCCTACTTGGAAAAATACCCATACACTTAACATTATTTTCGATGATTACAAAGAAATTACATCATATATGTTTTTTTTTTATAACATTTGGATCCACCAATTTGCCTGGATGGACACATTGAATAAAATAATACTCCAAGGTAGTAGTTTGCTCGATGAATATGCTGAACTTTGGGCTAGTATCAGATGGTTATACGTATAACTACAGAGCCTTAAGGAATGAATGTCAGCAGAGAAAGACCACACAATAAAGAAACTGGAATCAGAGGGTAGAATTAGTTTGAACTATATTGAAATGAACAGAACATACGATGGGGTGTGAACATCAGTGGTATCAGTAGTGTTGCATGCTGGGTGTGTGATTGTGTGTGTGTGTAGGGGTGTTGAAGGTGCATAACAAAACAATAAGTTAAGTAACAGAACCTAAACTAACTCTGCCAGCCCAGGTGCATTATAGTCACATAGTAATAAAAAACAATATCAGTATACTCATGTGTTATTATTACCTCACTACACGAGTAGTTTTTGCAGCAGCTCACTCTTTTCTGCAACACCGTCTATGATTTTCTCACTGTCCAGCATCTGCAAAACATCTGTCTGAGTAGCCATCAACATAAAAGCCTCCAGGTGCTGTTGAGAGCTGGTTAACTTAAACATTATTTGACATAAATTATTAGAAATGATAAGATTGCCCTCTTTACAACTACCACCATGGATAGCTTGCTCATCGATTGTAAGCAAGTAACTACGGCTAACATGTTAAATTAGATAATCTCGATGATGCGAACAGCGCCAGCTTGCTTATTTGACCAGATCATAACGGTCTCAATTTTGGACATTTATCATTTATCTAGCTAACGTTAGCTAGGCTAGCTTGTAGCCGAACACTACCTCATCTGTGAAAAGCAAGCTAACATTGGCCAAGTCAATGCCACAACTTACCATCATAACACTGTCACCAGTCGGTGGTTTCCCAAATAAGTCAGAGATTTTTAAATATTTTGATGCACCTTCCTCCAGATATCTCTTCTTTTTCTCCCTGAGCTTTTCAGCTCCACCTTTAAAGGATTTACGTTTTGGTACCGGTGCCATGCTGCTAGCTCGCACTCAAAACGGCTTGTCTCTGAGCGAGTGACGCAAGCTGCAGATACATGAATCCGTGACGGGACGCTACGTCAATAACTGACAACGCATGGTCAAATCAACGTAATTAACACAAGGACAGCCACAAAGTCATAAGAACCAGTCACATATATTCATATGACAACAAAGCACATCAATCCAGCAGACCTGCAGCGGATCCACGCATTCCACCACACAAGAGCACGAGCCATCAAATATTATTCATAAAAACGTTACTGCAGATGTAAAAAAACAAACGCAGTTTGTCACTTACCAAATTCTTTGTTGACAAAGAATTTAATCCCAGTACATCGTTTCAGTTCCAGTAAGAAGTCCTCGATTCATGGACGCCGTGACAGTCGAGCCGCCCCTGTATTTCGCCGGTCTACAGCGGCCATTCGCACCTCCGCGGCCCCGCCCCGACCGTCGCCCGGCACGAGCGCACGGCGCAGACCGCGGTAATGGAGAAAAAGTTTTTTAAAGCACCGTAGTGTCCAGACGTGCTATGGCGTCCTCAGATCGCGAGGAGTAGTATAATGTCAGTTTATACTGTTGATACAGTTTTCACTGATTATTGACTTTCGGTATTAGAGTCAATTGAACGTGTTCTGTGAAGCATATAATATAGTCGGGGCCGGCGATGTCAGAGACCGGCCCAAACCCCGTCGGCCTACCGGGGATTCCCCCGGTATCCCCGATGGCCAGTCCGCCCCTGACAGGATGTATTGCACTCCAAGCACCACGGAAGCCAAACGTGTCTCCATTCTTCTTTCGATTTAACTCAGCAGAAACAAAACTGGAAAATTACAATATTTTCAAATTGTTAGTTTGTTTGAAAATATCAAAGCAAACACCAAAAAAAATATATGAAGTCAATTTCAATAGCTATCCAGTTTAATATGAATTACTACACTATTGTGGGTATCATATGACTCTATAAGTCTTAAAAAGGGCCTTGATGGATGATAAAAAACTATTCAGAATTTTTTTTACAGTGTTCAAGTACACTTCAGTGTGTATTGAGAAGGAAGATATGAATATGCTGACCAGATGTCTCGGTTGGTCCTCGATTGTCCTGGTTTCAAGCTGGGTGTCCCGGGTCCCGGCAAATATCTGTAACACTAAAATGTCCCGGCTTTCATCAATCACAAATTGTCCCGGTTTTCAAAACGATTAAAATAATGATAATAATAATATTATACATCGATGTTTATCATGTTCAGTCCCACTCGTTGTTCTCCAACCCTCTATGAAAGCGTAAAGAAAGCCCCACGCGTCTGAATACTGATTTGTCTGTATCTGTGTCAGCACACTCACGGCTAGCTGTCATGCCCAAGAGAAAGTCGTTCTTTTCTAAAGAGCTCTGGGAGGCTTACTCCTTTCTTCGTAAAGCACCCGGCAACAATATGCGGCGTTCTGCAGCCGCAAGAGTACATTCACAGTCGCATGCAGTGGAACTAATGAAATACAAGATCATGTTACGGCAGCCAGATAGCAATTTGGAAAAGTTGTCGGAGAATGTGTCGCAGCCATTTCGTCAGCACTGACAAATACCTTGTGTTTTCTTTTAAAGATATCTGACAATCAACACAACCCTGTAAACCAATACAGTCCCTGTGTTTATTACTGATATTATGTAGCTTACAATAAACTATATTTTGGTGGATTTTGGTTGACAAAATATAATTTGTCATCTGCTGAGGCGCTGTCCATGGTGCTGAAAGGTGCGCTCGGTTAAGCGCTGAAAGAATTGGCCCCCATCCTGATGATAACGGTTCTTAATGGTCACCCTGGCCTATAAATCAACACTGTTCCCTTAATAAGAAGTGCTTCATTGTACAGTTATGTCAAAACAGCAGCTTTTGAAATGATGTAACATGCAGGTTACAAACACAAATAAATCAGAGATAGTTTGCGATGGCAGTGACTCTACTCTGTTCACTGCTTTTAGCTACTTTACCTTATCGCTGGCCAGCAGAAAAAACAAGCAAAAACATTTGGAAGGAAAAGTACTGTCGCCTCGAATGGTTGACATGGGAATTGCCGCAAGAGCCATAGAGACAAATGTTATCCATCACATTGATTAAATTCCTCTTAGCTGGTGTCCTTGGCCAAGTAATGGCCGTGGTGCTAACAGCAGACCCGTGGAGAGTTGGTGGATTAATTAGAATCGTACCAAACGGCCAGTCTTAGAAGTCAATCTGTTACTAGTTACATCGCCACCTTTCCTCCTGTGCCTCCCATGCCCAGTGATTGTTTTAATGCCGTAATGTGATAAATTGTCTCTTTCTGTAGAACACTGGACCCGTCTATGTCTCATGGAATTTGTTTTTAAGATATTGGTATGATATGTTGAGGCATGTTTAGTTTGTGAAGAAAGATTCTGAATTTGTCCATGTGGAGAGCTTGCTCGTGGAAAAAGTCTATTGGAGCTTCAGCTATTTGTAGATAGCAGTAAGTAGGACAGCATATCAGAATCAGAATCAGAATCAGCTTTATTGGCCATGTGTGCTTACGCATACATGGTATTTGTCTCCGGTTTCCACTCCGCTCTCAATGTACAAACACAATGTACAAACACACATTTACAACAAACAAGAAAAATATATGTATAAAGAATCAAAAAGGGCAGCAAAAAAAGTAGAACGGATGTAGGTATAAACATTTAGCTATAATAAAAGTATAAATATATATCCAAGAGAAGAAAAAGTGTGTATATATATATATATATGAATGAATGAATGAACACCTCAACACCTGAATTAGAAATGATCATACACACATTTATCTCTTCATGCATTGACTACTGCAACTCACTTTTCACATCACTCAGTGTATCTGCTCTTAACCGTCTGCAGGTCATCCAAAATGCTGCCGCCAGATTACTCACCAGGACAAATCGACGGTCTCACATCACCCCCGTACTCCGATCTCTCCACTGGCTTCCTGTAGCATCTCGGATACACTTCAAAATTCTCACCATCACTTACAGAGCACTTCACGGTCAGGCTCCGGCTCATGTAGCTGATCTACTTCGCCCCTATTCACCCGCCCGCACTCTCAGGTCAAACGCTCTAGGTCTTCTGTCGGTCCCACGCACACGATTTAAGACCCGTGGTGACCGAGCCTTTGAGGCAGTGGCCCCGAGGCTCTGGAATGCTCTGCCTGCAACTCTGCGCCTCGCAGATACTGTGGATACTTTTAAAAGCCAGCTCAAAACCCACCTGTTTAGGCTGGCGTTTGTGTAAAAGTAAACCCATGTCCTAGACCTGCTCTTAAAATATGTTTTACATTTTTATTTTATTTTTATTTTATTTTTAGTTTATTCTTTAACATTTTTTATTCACTCTGTGTAGATAATTTATTGACCCTAGGGTCACATTGTGTTTTTTATGCTTTTAAATGTCTGCTCTGTTAAGCACTTTGTGATAGTACTGTCTGTGAAAAGCGCTATATAAATAAAATTCATTCATTCATTCATTCATATATACATGTGAACATCAACCTATAGACAATGGCATGAGTTGTAAGTGGTGGTAATAGTGTAGTATAACCTATTTATTGTTCATGAGAGCGATGGCCAGTGGAAAGAAGCTGTTCCTGTGTCTGGTGGTCTTGGCGTACAGAGCCCTGTAGCGCCTACCAGAGGGGAGGAGTTGGAACAGCTTGTGTCCAGGGTGTGAAGGGTCTGCAGTGATCTTTCCAGCCCGTTTCCTGACTCTGGAGGTGTACAAGTCCAGGATGGAGGGCAGGCTGGAACCAATGATCCTCTCCGCAGACCTAACAATCCGTTGCAGTCTGTTTCTGTCCTGCTTGGTGGCCGATCCAAACCACACAGTGATGGAAGAACAGAGAACAGACTGGATGATGGCTGAGTAGAAAAGAATCAGCAGTTCCTGAGGCAGGTTGAACTTCCTGAGCTGGCGCAGAAAGTATATCCTCTGCTGGGCCTTTTTCCTGATGGAGTCGATGTTGGGAGCCCACTTCAGGTCCCGGGATATTGTGGATCCCAGAAACTTGAAGGTCTCCACAGCAGACACAGTGTTGTTGAGTATGGTGAGGGGGGGCAGTGTTGGGGGGCTCCTCCTGAAGTCCACTGTCATCTCCACAGTCTTGAGCTTGTTCAGCTCCAGGTTGTTCTGACCACACCAGAGGACCAACCGTTCAGCCTCCCGTCTGTACGCAGACTCATCACCGTCCCTGATGAGGCCAATGACCGTTGTGTCATCTGCGAACTTCAGGAGTTTGACCTTTGAGTCCTCTGAGGTGCAGTCGTTGGTGTAGAGGGAGAAGAGCAGTGGGGAGAGCACACATCCCTGGGGGGCGCCAGTGCTGATGGTCCGGGTGCTGGATGTGATTTTTCCCAGCCTCACCTGCTGTGTCCTGTCAGTCAGGAAGTTTGTGATCCACTGACAGGTGGAGGCTGCACAGTGAGCTGGGAGAGTTTGGATTGGAGTATTGCTGGGATGATGGTGTTGAACGCGGAGCTGAAGTCCACGAACAGAACCCTTGCATATGTCCCTGGGGAGTCGAGGTGTTGCAGCATGTAATGCAGTCCCATGTTGACTGCATCATCCACCGACCTGTTTGCACGGTAGGCAAACTGCAGGGGGTCCAGCAGGGGTCCTGTGATGTTCTTCAGGTGGGTCAACACCAGTCTTTCAAAGGATTTCATGACCACAGACGTCAGGGCGACGGGCCTGTAGTCATTTAATCCTGTGATGGAGGATTTCTTGGGGACCGTGATGATCGTGGAGCGTTTGAAGCAGGAGGGGACTTCACACAGCTCCAGTGATCGGTTGAAGATCTTTGTGAAGATGGGGGCCAGCTGGTCAGCACAGACTTTCAGGCAGGAGGGTGACAGGAGGGTGACACATCGTCTGGGCCTGGTGCCTTCCTGATCTTCTGTCTGTGAAAGAGCTGACTCACATCCTCTTCGCAGATCCTCAGTGCCGGTGGGGGGTCGGTTGGGAGAGATGAGGAGGCAGGTGGTGTAGATGGTTGTTTGATGGGGCAGGTGGGGGGTGGGGGGGGGGGGGGGGGTGAGGGTAGGCTTATCGAACCTGCAGGAGAAGGCCCGACGAAGCTGCCTGAGTTTTTCAGTAAACCAGAGTTTATTGTTGTTGAACGTGCAGAAGGTTTTAGTCGGCACACACATGTCCTCACAAAAACTGATATACGATGTCACAGTGTCAGTGAGCCCATCCAGGTCTGTAGCAGCAGCCTCAAAAACACTCCAATCAGTGCAGGCAAAGCAGGACTGTAACTCCAGCTTTGCCTCGTTGGTCCATCTCTTCACAGTCTTCACCACAGGCTTTGCAGATTTTAATTTCTGTCTGTAGGTCGGGAGAAGATGGATTAAACAGTGATCAGAGAGTCCCAAAGCGGCACGGGGTATTGAGCGATATGCGTCCTTTATTACAGTGTAGCAGTGGTCCAGTGTGTTTTTGTCCCTGGTGCTACACTTAATATGTTGTCTGTATTTAGGCAGTTATTTGCTGAGGTTTGCTCTGTTGAAGTCCCCAAGAACAATGAGCAGGGAGTCTGGGTGTTTATGCTCCATGTAGGTGATCTGCTCAGGCAGGTGTTGGAGAGCCTCGCTCACACAGGCCTGAGGTGGGATGTAAACACCGACCAGGATGAATGAGGAAAACTCCCGCGGTGAATAAAAAGGTTTGCAGTCAAGCGAAGTACCGAGGCTGCCATCGTCGGCGGCGCCAAGTTTGAAATATATGCAAGTCTCTGCAAAGCCCCCTCCTGCCACATTCACTCTGGCTTTTCATTCAACATCAAGATATTATTTAGCTAGCTTATCAACTAAAACTACAGCAAAACCATCGAGTGCAAGACAAGAACGATTCAATGCACCGTGCAGAGGTAGGTTAATGGAACCGTGTTTTTTCTTCTCTAGCAGAAGCAAGAAATCTGGCCAGAAATTGGCCTACCTTTGAAAACAAGTCATTTTTGAGTCATTGTTGTTGTTGATCTACAATCCTGAGAAAGTATTATGGTCATTTTGTTCAATTATGGACTGGAACCATATTTATTGCCCTTTTCAGCTATAATTTTCTTCCATTATCGCTGTACCTTGGAGAGGTTTGCTGAGCGTGCAGTCTCATTTCAGTGTTGCACACAAACTAGCTTAGTTACACACATTCACCCTGCACAAGCACAGTCTTCTACTCTTAGTCACTAACAAGCTAACAGGAGTTAGCTGCCTAGCTCTAAAGCATGTCAAAGATATGTAATGATAGGGTAAACTGATATGCACCGATTCACTCAGATATTCTAGCCAATTCCTATCTGAACTGACTAAACTGTTATAATAACTATTACATTGTCATTTCCCAAAACAAAAATGACACCAACTCTGAACTATTTCCAAAGACTGACCTTTGATGTATATAACAGGGACTTTCTATTATTCAAAGTTCTGCTACTACACACAGGAGAGCTTGGGCACAGGTCCTGTGGTGACATGCAATCAGCTGCTGGTAATTAATCTTATTCATATTCTCTGGACGGGTTCAAAGAAAAGATTTCCTTTACACGATTAGTCTTCACTGGGTGTGCCAACTCTACACTAGCATTCCAAAGGCACATCTTATCACAACCCCAATCTCCATCTGAAGTGCCCTCAGGTTACGTTCATATTGAATTAGCTCAGATCAAAGCGATACCACATGACAAGCCTTTTAAGATGAAATGCTCTTTTAATTCTCTGATGACAAACAATTTACTCCATTGGGACACTGTTACAAAGATGAAAAATGATAGAGATACTATTTGTCACTGAAAGGAAATCATATGAAAACAACACATTTGAGTGGGATGAAAGACGAAGATGAGAGCTGGCACAGTGCACTCTCACATGCCTGTGGTTCAAAGAATTGAATCAAAAATTGTACAGCTATATTTAAAGCAGGCAGCAAAGTTCCAGCAAACGACAGCACACGACGTGTTCATAGGTTTTAAACACATTCCAAATGGCTTCAGAAGACGGCTTTGTGGCTGCGTTTCTGCATGTTAGTACCTTAAGTACAAGTCTTAAACATCTCAGTGGAGTCGAAGACAAACAAGGACACCAAGGTCGGCATCAAATAAGATACCAGAGCCAGAAACCCCCCTGCTTTGATTTATGATCGTAAAAGGAAAGGATTTGTAGAAAATCATGGGCTAACCGCCCTTTGGAAAAGGCTAATGGTATTAGCTGCCTATGAGAAACAAATGCAGGTGGAGGCTAACATGACATGCCAGTGTTGTCCTCAGAAGATGGATCACTTAGCTGTCTAATCAGTGATTTGGTATGAGCCTTGAATATTTGTCAGAGTTGGTTATACCACGAGTCACTTGGGCGGTCGCATCAGTTGTTGCAGGCATTCAGTGAGATTGATTCATTTTAAAGGGAGAATTGGGCTCCACCAGGCACCTAATATTGATCGATGGGACAGTTTGGGGAAAGCCGAAGAAAAGAGCCCAGACAGATGATTATGGATGAATATTTTTCTGATGCTGCCGTCATTGCAGACCAAAGACTGAGGCACTTACACGCGTACATTTTAAGAACAAAAACTTACCATATAAAAGGCCCCGTCTCCTTTAGCTATTCTCCTCCCTCCTTGTCATTAACCTGCCAATCAGAGTTAGGGAGTGGCTTGGGATCCAATCAATCAAGCTGATTGGGAGTGTCAGGAAGTAGCTGCTTTAAGCAGCCAGAGGTTGCGCCTGTTGCAAACACCATTTAACCGACACAGCATGTTTAGGCAGCATGGTAATTAGGGCAAAGTCCTTGCTCATCTCCTCTCTTAAGCTTCTGACTCAATATAACTTAAACTGCAAATGGCACAGACTCTAGTGCTACTATTACGGGTTTCAAATGCCAACACTGACGCTGTACTTTTTCAAATATTAAATAAATAGTCTTCTTTGATACAACATGATGTTCATTTAGTAAATGATGGTCCCTTTTACAGTAAAATAGCCATTCAACTTTGTATGCTTTAGGGCAGGCTTACTGTGATTGACAGGTTGACCGCTACCAGAGCCGTATATGGCGTCTCTACGTCACTCCTCCACATTCCAAATATGGTAACTTCTGTTCATTGGTGGCGAAAAAAACCAACATGGCCACGGCCGTATTCCAAGAGGGAGACGGGGAAATCACCGACCTCGAGGCTTCATAACGGCACTCCACAAATCAATGGGTGATGTCGCGATGACTACGCCCACTTCTTATATACAGTCTATGCATGACACCAGATTTGATCAAAATGCAGCACAGTGATGACATGACAGCCATTTCATATACCAGGTATAATATATTGCTGCACTGCTGATGCGCATTCAAATCACGATGAACCCGTTCATATGAGTCAGCCGTCACCATGTCACACGAAAGAATCCAGTCTTTTTTTATGTATGCATTACCCCCAAAAGCCCAATTAATATCATTATTATTATGAGGTTTCTCAGACAGATAGCACTGTTTGTAGAGGGTGTGTGTGTGTGCTGTCCCGGGTACTGAAACACAGTGGAGGAGGTCGATAAAACAGACAGTCTCATTTGTTAATATGCCTGCATACGAGCAAATTAGTCTTTTTGGTTTATGGCAGTTATTTATTTGATGCGATGATTGCATATTTTGTAGCCGTGGGATGCTTTCTGCATCAAGATGAAATGGCAGTGGGTTTATTTTTTTCCTCCTATACAACCTGCCACGAGAGAGAAAACTAAATCCATTTCTCTTACTGACTGGATGACCGAGTGAAGGGTGAGAGGCAACCGATGAAGGAGGTTCTCTCCCACTCTCTTTGAATATTGTTGAATATTTGCATGACTTCAGTGTTTTAGAGAAAGTTTTTCAAGTGTCCACTTTCTCTGAATCACCGCAATGTTTTCGTGCACGATAGAGACTGCATCACATGGAATCTAATAATGCACCAATATAGCCTGATGCAAATGCACTTTACCACCACAGATACTTGTATACTACACATAAAGCCTGTATCCCGAGAAAGGGGAAACACTATAGTTCAAACACTAAGTTTAAATTATTTTATCAATTGATGTTTTTTATAATATCAGGCATGCAATGTGCATAAATACTACTCATAAAAAAAATGCATAGGCCTATATTTAAAACAATGTCTGCATTTAAAGCACTTTTTTCTCGGCAGACTCCCCAGCAGGCTACTTTTTCCCACTGGCTGGATACTTCATGCTGCATGCTGCAGTAGCTGATCGTTGAAAATGGTCGACCTGACACCAATTCCACACAGAATCATTAAGCATAGGTGTACAATACACCACATGAAAGCAGCCTGTGAGCCATGACAGATAAAAATCTTTTTTTTTTAAAACATTAAATGTCCAGATCAATCATTTTACACGCATACGCGACTGAAGCTCACATGTTGTTTCTGGGGGAGCTCAGGCTCCCCTGTAATTGGAGCACTGGTTCAAGCAGGCCCAACCATCGTATTGACACAAGTAGTAACGGTCAAAGTATGCCGCAGTAAAGCTGGAACTAATAGCGTATGTTAAAAAACAAAATGACCTAAAAACAATTTAGCTTAATTAAAAATTGAGGCTTCCGCTTCTCTGCTTTTTATTTTAGCAAATAGTGTGATGTGAGTAGGGCATGCTCAATGTAGGCAGCAAATGTGACATAGCAAACCTGGGTAGATCAGGCCGAGCATGTAAACCACTAATATTCACAAAGGACGGCTGCTCCAATGGCCACAGGGATTTGCACAAGAAATGACATCCTCATTGTAAGGAGCCTTGGTATTACTATTGCATTACCTATGTACAGTATATGGGTTTAATGGTCACATCACTTCATATTGCTGTCCAGTTTTCATGTTACTGTGCTTGAAATATCTACGGCTTTGATTTGAAAGTCATAAATAAATACCACCAAACCACAAAATGGGTTCATAGATGAAAACAATGCAGAATGTTTTTAAGTGCTGTCTTAAGCACTGGAGCTTGATTTCTTCTCTTATCACGGTTAGGCTCTAAATGGTTTAATACTTTCAACAATAATATAACAAGTTATGAGCAGAGCTTACAGCCAGAGAGAGCAGGTTTGCATTGATTACCAGAGTGGCCAGCTTGAGCAGAGAATATGACCCGAGCCCCTAAGCTATCTCTCCATCACTCCAGTGCTGTCTGTCAATAGAGCCTGATGGGCCTTTTAGACACTTATCAATATTTAACCAGCCTCCCCCATTGACTCAGCAATTACTGCCTAATTGATTTGAGATTGATTATCATCAGCACCATAATGGCAGTGTCGGTCGGCTGCAAGTGCTGGTAGAAATCCTTGTTGTAAATTAAATGTTCTTTTTATGTTGCCAGCTTGTGAAGTAGTGTGTGTGTGTGTGTGTGTGTGTGCGCGCGTGTGTGTGTGTGTGTGCGTGTGTGTGTGGTAGAAACTCCCAGACGTCTCGGCTGCTCCAGTGAAAAGAAGGGTGCAGCTTTCAGCTCAGACAGGTGTGTACTCACGCTGATGTGTTGTCCATGTCTTCCTTGGCCAGACTGAAACAAAGACGCACATTTACATCAGAACAGTTAGGAAGTGAGGCTGTCATTGTGATGCAAAACACACTTTTGTGGCCTTAAATTCTTAATCTGAACAATATGAACCTAAACTGTTTGAGTTCAGAAATTCATGTTTGTGCTTTTTTTAATAATAATTTGTATGAGTCTATTTTGCTAGCAAACTAACCATAGCACCTGATCAGCTGACCATCACTTTTGCCGAATAAACACATTCTAGGTTTCATAAGCATTGACTACAACAATTGCTTCAAGTTAGACATGTAGCGATGCCCCTTGAGTCATTTTCTCAGACTAAACAAAGCCCCCTCCAGAGTGAAATGCATTGTAATGAATGAATGAAATAGTTTAAAACAAATAATGGAAGGGGTTTGAAAACTAGATTGAGCATCAGACAACACTTCTGTGTATCAATAACTGAAGTGGACGAGTCATCCTTTGCTTGATATGGAGGATAGGATGTCCCACTGTCTGCTCCAAATATGTGCTTGATAAACATACAAGCATTTTCTGCTCACATCATTACAGTGTGGAGTGATCCCACGATCAACTGAGATCAAATGATTGGGCTACTTCACATCATTTTACAGAAACGCAAAGCTGCATCTTTTCACTTGTTCACTTGTAAGGGCTGCGAAAGAGCTCTTTCTTTTGAAGCCAAAATACTGCATAGTTGATGCCAGGAACACTAATTAAAGCTTTTTACACTGTGTGTGTGAGTGTGTGTGTGTGTGTGTATTGTGTGAGGAGCCATCAAATTCATTCCACTTTGTCCGACGCTTTGGATGTGTCTCTCATGTTACTTTTGAACTCTTTCGAGACGTCATGACTGCTAACATTCGTCATTTCAGCAAATATGTTTTCACTTCCCAAATCCTTTGTGGAACGCTGCGGAAGTGTGCAATGAATCAATAGGCTGTGCAAGAAATTGGTATCTCATTGATTTTTGGTGCAGAAGCCACTGAAGGTGGCACTTTTAGTTCATTTTCTTCGGTCAGAATCACTCTGGAGAAAGATCGGGCGATAATAATAATAATAATAATAATTGATAATGAAAAAAACTGTCACAATTGCATCACTAAATTAACTGTCCCTTTTAATTTATAGGTATTAGGTTAACGTTAATATTGCGCTCCACCACTCTTCCAAAACTGCACTGTACCTGACACATCCTGATGTTGGCTGACTTCAAGGCAAACGCTATAACACGCTCTCACTCATGTGTAAACACACTGCTGTGCTCTCATGTACCTGGATGAAAAATGTAAGACAAAATGTTTCAAATATTGAATATTTCTCTTACTGTGTGAACTTAATGGACAATACAGAACCATTTTCACCAAACATAAAAATCAGTTAGAACTTGTTGCTAATTCAACTGAAGAGTTTCACCTGGTAAGCCAGCTGGTGTTTTGAAACCATCTTTAAAGTCCTTCCTTTTAGCCGATGCTCTCCATCTAAAACCTTTCTTCAGAGGAGACTGCCACTGCAAGCAAGCCAAACCCAAAGTGAAGCATTATTTATATGGGCCAATATAAATTAGCTCGCTAACAGCTAACAGTTTACCGTGTAACTATATAAAGCAAGTTCAAAGATATCAAATTCAACTCAACAAAATAAGCAATGAACAGCAAAGTGGGCCCGGGCACTGCCACTGAACAGTGTAACGTTATCTACAACTGGACAACATACTGCCCACTTCAAACCAACACACACAAAAGCAGTCATGTTTCGCGCTCAAAGCTAATTAACGAATTCACGGATAACGTTAATCAGCACCAATTAAGAGGTAAAATGGTCATAACTTTCTTCCATGCAAAAAGTGCAACTCAACCAAAAGTGCGAATCAATCAAGAGTTTTCTTTCAACTCAGTCACGGCAGGCCGCTCCGGTGACGTCAACACGTCTTGACTTATACACAGGTGATAATCACTGATTATTAGCAGTGCGTACATTTACTCTGCTCCTGCTACTTTGTACCTCTACTCAACATTTCTGAGATAAATCTTGCACTTTTTACTCCACTATACTGTAATCAGGCCTACTAATTACTAGGAAATAAAATACAGTATGATACAGTGTTTAACAACCAGTTTTTTAAGTGGTTGGATTGAACTCCATTTCGTCCAGCTGGCTCACAGGCATCAATAATTCACCCATGTAATATATATTAAGTAGCTCTCTAAAAGGGGCCGGAATGAGTTCCTCTGTGTGTCAGTAAGACATGCTGCACCATGCAGGACCCTGGAACAGACAAACCCACATGTAATCTGGTCATAATTACTTACACCTACAGGGGTCTGTAGGGTAAAAATAACAACACCAGCCAGCAACAGCAAAATAAATGTATACAATTATAATTATATTATATAATTAATTGTATATAATTAAAATATTATGTAATATTATAATATAGCGAGAACATTTTCACTGATCATTTTGTGGTTATCATAAGGTTATTAGCTGTTATCATATGCTGCTCAATGACGAAATGCATTAATATATGAATATATAACACAGTCTAAACGCTAATGAAAACACTGGAATGGACATTTAAAAAAAAAGAATTAGGAAGTCAAATATATTTACCAATCTTAAATCAATTAAACAAGTAAAATTCAAGACATTCCACCAAAGAGCTCAAATTATAAGACAAAACAAGAACCTGGCAGTTCTCCAAAGCCTTACTGTGCTCATGGGGCTTAGTTCTTTGGATGCATTATACAGAATAAGAGCATCATATTTACCCAGAGCCACAGGGCAAGAGGTTAGGGCTAAAGTAAGTGCTATCCATTGCTCCCCTTTGAACATGACAGCTCAGTAGAAGTGAGGACCAATGCAGGTCATTAGCCCACTGAAATACCTTCAGCTTAATTTATTTCTGAAGTGATTATGACTGCACGATAGGCTAATTAGGAGCTCTGCTTCACATTTTACAGAGACTGTTTGTAAAGCATTAACTTCCACTGATGAACTACAGACTCCTTGATGAGTGCTCGTCTGTGTGTTTGACAGAAGACCTTCCCTTGGCCGCATGAAAATTTAAACACTGCATTTATGTTTTATTAGAACGATGAGCAGTCAAGTGTGCATGTCTCAATTGCTGCATGTGAAAAGACTACTGGGTGTGTGCATATGGGCAATTGCGAGGCCTCTTCCAGATAAAAAAAAATAAACCATCAAGTCAAAATCTGAAATGTTCCATCCAACAGTGCCAGACAGGAAAGGTTTTTTTTTACGTCATGGTATTTTTTCGTCTCATATTTTGTCTCTAACCTTTTCTGCTTAACCTGTCTGCTTACACTGATTTGATTTTCGTCCATTCTGCCATCCCCCTCGTCCTCCGTCTTTTCCTTCCATCATCCTACTGTCCTTCACTTATCCGTTCTTTAAAAGTCATCACGGGTTAGCTGGAATGTCACGTTGCTCAAGCGTGCCCTCTGGGGCAGCTGCTGTTATTTTAAGGGGTCATGTACATTTATCCAAGCAATGAATAAGGAAGCACCCACAGGCCGGAATGAGAGGCCTGAGTACAGCCGCAGCTGAAAGGACAAAAAACATTTACTTTTGGAGAAGTGGGTTTCAACGTGGAGCCTTTTTTAAAGGTCAAAGGTCAAAGATGGCCGCCACCTGTCAACAGCTGCCTTTTTGGCCTGGCTCGATGCACTTGAACTTTTGGCCACTCACCCAAGAGACCGTAACTGGTGACTTACAGAGATTTTTCTTTATGAAGGGAAATGTGTTGGAGTGCTTTCATTATACAGCATATATCCACTCTTAATGTGTGAGCAGGAATATTCCCTCCAGAAAGCCTCTGCAATAGCATTCAGAACATCCCAGCCAATGTTCCCTCTAATTTTTCATGTGTCTGGGCATACACACAAGCTCCCTGAGCACACTGAGGACCACTGTGAGCAACATCAGATGTGCACGCTGTGGCCACACACCAGTATCACACCTGTTCAAAACCTTGGATCATAGCAAGTTACATGGCTTATTAAAAGAATCAAATTACAGCAGCAATTTTCACTAGTTTACTTTTAATATAAGTGATTTGACAAACTTTAAAGGAAAAAGACAAAAATCTTGTTGTTCATGAGATGTGTAGTATGTTTTATGTGAGAGTCTTGCTTGGCCATGGGAAGAGTCCTGCTTTGGCCTGTGTGAGGTCCTGTTGTGGCCTGTGTGAGGGTCCTGTTCTGGAAGAAATGATACATATACACCTTTCAGACATAACATTTTGTTCACATTAAAACATTCACATTTTGCACAATGACGTGTGCTGTAGCTTGTGATACAGTGTAAATTCCTGTAACTCTGTCTGTAAAATATGTAATTACTCAGTTTTTTATTATCATTTCTACTACCCATAAATGATCTAGTAGTAACATAATTGAATGATTAATATCCATAAGTAAAAAATCTTAATAAATGTCACGAGAATATGCACAAATCTGACTTAAATTTTACCTTATTTTTCACGTCTGTCCTTCTCACTTCTCCAATGGTTGTACACTTTGTCCAGGTTGATGGCTTCGTCTGCTTCTTGCTTTGACTTTATGCGCATCAGCTGGTCCAAATGTGCCACTTCAAGACGATTTCTGGATGCTGTTTTGATTTTATTTTTAGTTTTTTCTGCTGAATGTGACGCTTGAGGTAGTCCAACTTCCATTCAGTCCACATTTTTCCCTCGGAAAACTCATTTGCTACTTTAGCTTCGCTGCATGTTTTGCAGAGTAGACCCTTCCCCCTCGAAAAAGAAAAAATCTCACCCAGTTTCACCGCTTGTTCTTCTATTTGAACATACTCCGACAGCCATTCCATCTTAAAAGAACCACATTTCTTTTTTCCAATGGCTTGGTGAGTGGATGTGTCGCTGCCCGTTCGTTTCGCCATGATAAGGGGTTAGCATTTGCGTCTCGTAACTCCGCCGCACTGTTGTTAGCTGGCTAACCTGCACGGCGCGAATGGGCAGGGCAATAGTGTCAATGCTATGATTGGCTGCGTAGCGTAAGTGAACCGAATCGTATCATTGGCTGGACACCTGTCACTCACTGAGTTACGTTGCAAAATAGTACAGAAAACAAAATTATTATTATTATTATTATTATTGGTTTAATTGATTAGATAAGATTAGGACTAATATTAGATATTAATTAATACGTTTATGTTGAATTTTATTTTATGCGCTGCATAGATTTTCTTGTGCGCTGAGAATGTGCGAGCAGTGCGCGATTGCTCAAGCGCGCAGCTTAGAGGGAACATTGATCCCAGCCCACTAACAGTCCGCTCAAATACACACCAATGAAATTCTTTCAGGGTCAACAGCCCCTTAAGGTGATGTGACACCTGTCCAATCGTAAGGGAAACTCTGTCAGCTCCCTGCTCAAATCATTTTGACAACAAAACAATGACGTCGAGTTGGCATAATTTACAGTTTGTAAAGATTTTAATGAACTCAGCCGTATCAGATGTTCAGATGTGTCACGCAAGCGAAAGAAAGTGTCGCTTTTTTGTGATCATTAGCTGCTGCCTGGAATGCTTGCAGTGGGTGTAGTGCTCATTAAGCAGTGATATAAAGCACAATCTCATAATGACTAAAGATCTGTTGTCTGGTAAGCACTAACAAAGCGATTGATTCATAAGCAGAGGAAAAGAGGAGGCCAGGAGGAAAGGGAGAAAATTATAATGAGAGCGAGCATGAGAGAGGGAGGGAGGGAGGGAGGGGGGGGGGGCATTTAGTTGGCAGACAGTTTCCTGATTCAGCCAGGCTGGAGAGCAGGGGTAGCTGTCTTCCTCCATGTACCTCATCTATCACTGCCTATTTCTAGGAGACTCACCCGTTTCCCCCTCCGCACGCACAGGTGGAAGGGAGTGAGAATTCAATCTTTGCCTCGCTTCACAGTCATCTGCAGAAATGCATTCGTTCACCCTTCACGGCAGGGCCCCAAAACCTGCCAATAATCGTCCACCGGGGCGGGAAAGAATCGCTGCAGGTAGCCGAGCTTTCCTCATGTGATCTGTTTCCAATCTGTAAAGTCGCACTGGTAGATTAGGGACCAGGGAAAACAGGCCCGAGGTAGTCTTCAACAGCAGGGATCCTGAGGCACTTGTGGAAATATTCATTACTCAGGAATATGTTTGTTTGTTCACTTTTTAAGAAAATAGTTAATACTAATTTCTTAGTTTAATGCTTAACATATTCTCTTGCTGAATAAACATATTTGAAAATATAGACAACACTCTTCCCTGTTGCAGCAGAACTGATGTGCATTTTCATAAATCTTATCTCTAGTACAACCTTGTTGGATCGTCCAAAACATCCACAATGACAGATTTTTTGGCCACTTGGGGGCAGCTTAAACCAGCCATGAAACCCAACTGTGACATTATTATGACTTTTATGTTGCTATGGCAAAGTTCTGAACAAATAATTACCCATTTACACCATAATCCAGCAGATGTGGATACGTTTCTGTCGAGTTGCCAGCACAAATAGCACGCTGTGACATCATGACCGGTTCCGTAAAAGTGTTATGATTTCAACTTTTCCTGTTTCTAAATGGTTCGTTCGTTGATCCGAAATATGGCCGCCAGAACTCCACAACACGCTGAAACACACATTTTGGATAAAAAAAATAAAGTTGATATGGCTAGAGTTAACAGGAAGACATAAACAATCATTTGGAGCTGTTTTTCTGGACCCCTAAAGAATTTCTGGCCAATGTTTATTTGGGTCTCCACTCAATAAATATAAAAGAAAATATCCGGCTCTTTAGATGGATAATTTGTCTGTCTGCTGTTTGGTGCTGGGCAGGTTGAGAACTTTTTCACTAAAAACAACAACAATGAAAGCAGTGCGAGTGAACCAAAACCAGACTGGAAAACCAAAATGATGAAAGATGTTAAAAGTGCTGCGTAGATCTGAGCTGAAGAAAACTGCATTCAGGGGACATTTCTCTGGAGCTTCACGCTACGTGTGACCCCTCATGCAAACAAAAAGTCAAAAGTGATTCATTGTTAAGATAAAAATATTGATTTAATGTAAAATGGGAAGACACACGGCATTGTATTAGTACCAGCATATTTGTTATTGGACTCCATCCCAGCCAACATTTGGGCAATGAATAGGTGTTAATAGGACAGGTGTTGAAAACCTGTGAAAGCATCGGGCCATAGGACTGTTTGTTTTTTCAGCAATGTCATGCTGTGGAAAATGTTATGAAAATATTTTCTGTCATCAAAACTAAAGCAAGTATTTATAGTAAATATTTTTTACAAATGGTACGTCACTAAATTCATATACATAAAATACTTTGATGACTATTTAGCCTACATCAAGATTTCATTTGATATTTTATATTGTTGTTCTTTTTTAATTTTCTTATTTGTGCATTTATGCTTACACAGGTTTCTGATGTCAGTGCAAGCTGTCACATCGACATCTGCTGCACGTCAACAACGTTGTCTGAGCTATTCAAAAGGGAAATCATAATCAACGTGTATCTTGGCTTTCCCCCCCTGTGGAACAACAGGCTCATCATTACTCTGACAGGCCTCGGGTCATTTCCACGCGTGACGTCTCCCGACTTAAAGGCGACCTTTTCACCAGGACCGTCTGAGTCGGGTCGGAGCGAGGGGGGCGACGATCACAGCCACGACGCAACCCTTTCAAATAAAACCATCTCCCCTCTGGTGAATGCCAGCGCACGTTTGCTGAAATCCAGACTCTCCTCTTTCCTCTCTGTCTCTCGCCGCTCTTTATTCATTTGCATAATCCCTGTGACACTCTGATTAATAACTCCAGTGTGATTTGCATATCTATGCCTGAAATTGAGGACAGACAGTCACACAGTAAACAGTCCAGTGAGGAACGAACTGTCGAATGTGGTATTGGTGGGAAGAGGGATCTCCGGGGAGAGGGATGAGAGTGGAATAGTCTTAGTTCAAATCACACCACGAGTGACACACACACACACACACACACACACACACACACACACACACACACACACACACACACACACACACACACACACACACACACAGAGAGACAAGGCTTACAGGGTACTTTCTAACTCTCCATCTCCTTTTCTTAAGCCCTTGGCCACCGCCAAACACAGAAGGGCTGGGAAAATGGAGACCTTACTACTCCAGCTGTTCCTGCTACAAACAGTAGTTCAAGAACATGCGACCCCCCCCCCCAAAAAAAACGACTACGGTAGAGCTCTGGATTACCCATTCCTTGGACAGCGAAGGCAGATTGGGTGTTCGAGGCTTGTATTTGCTTCAACAGTGCCCCCAAGTGGGAGAAAAGATGGGCTCCTTGTGATTTGTGCCTGATTTGCCACCAGATCATCGCACTCTTCAGTTCATATCAACAAGTTAAACGTCAATCAGAGCTGTATGGAAATAGCTGTGGCAATTGCATTGTTTGTTTTTTTTAAATCAAACTTGCTACAGACACAAACTGGATACAATAGGTTTTAACCAGGTGTATTTCTGTTTCTGGGTATTTTATCAATATAAAAAAATTGTGTCCTCACATAAAATGATATGGAGCCTGTCTAATAAAGGAATCTGAGCTAAAACTCAGACTTCGATACTTTTCTTGGGGGGGGTGGTGTCATAACAAAAAGCAACTTTTGAGACTGAAACTTGAAAGTTTTACCATCAAAAACCCCAAGACTGAATCGCCCCACCACTGTGTAGACCTTACGCATTTGTGTTGGGTGACTGAGTTAACACACACACAAACACACACACACACACACCTTCACACGCATACAAATCCTGGCTGCCTCTGGGAGACCAAAGGCTGGAGACGACAAGCCTGCAATGAGGTAATGACATTTCCTCCTGCGTAATGTGGCCAAAGGCATCTCTCCCTCAGACAACGACAAGACGGAGATATTTGGCCGGCTCTGGTGACAAGCCCCGCTCTAATCGGCAGGTACAGCTTTCACTGCAGCTCAGGACCGAACCACAGAGTAGCAGCTAAATAATTGAACAGGTGCAATATGTTGAGGCAGGGTGGGGGGAGGTTCGGTAGTGGGGGAGGGGGTAGACGAGGAGGAGGAGGAGGAGGAGGAGGAGGAGGAGGAGGAGGAGGAGGAGGAGGACTCGCCCAAAATGTCTGCAGTGTCCTCTGCTTGGGGTAAAAGTCATCAAATGTTGGTTTGGGGAAAATGTCAAAGTACTTGCGTCTCATTCTGTGGTCCAGAAACATGCTCCCCTCCACTTGTATCCCCCAAAGACAGCAGCTTTTTATTTTTTCAAAAAATTTCATTTCACAGATTCTCCACACGACTCCTTCATGCCACATTTCGTAAAAACAGATGCTTTACTGTTACGCTTTTATTTTTTTTTCTGCTTGTTTGTATTTCTCCTTCCAGGTTAGTCATCAAGTCTCCAGGTTGCCATGACAACAAATTGGGATGTCACGCCGGCATCTCACCCTTGTCTTACCTCATGTGCACAACGACTTCACGGCCATACCAATCCCTGATTTCACGGGGAAGGTTGTCAGCGGTGAGGCAGAATAGGCGTGTGCGCGTGTGTGTGCGAGTGTGTGTGTGTGTGTGTGTGTGTGTGTGTGTGTGTGTGGTGTGTTGACTAACCTTGAGGGACTGTCCCTGTGCAGGCTTTAGGGAGAGGAAGGGATGGATTCAGAGAGCGAGATGCTGTGAAGCAGGTATCCAGTCTCCCGGCCACACATGGCGAGTGCCACAGCTGCAGTCAGCTGGAACCGACGCGGCCTCTCTGTGAAGGCGAGGCGCTGCCCTCTGACACAAACAACAGCACTCCGGTGTGCAGCTACAGGTATCTCTGTGGACAGGACATTAGTGAACGGGCTCAATGATGAAGGGCCCAGGAAACTTGGGGGAAAAAGGATCAACAAAAGCCAGGACAGAGAAAATAATGAGAAGATTCCAAAGGACAGCAGATGAATGTGGACAATATAATAAAAACCAAAGGAAAATGCATTCAACATAATGTAGCTCAAAATCAGCTGGTTTATGAATTATATTGTTAAATTATTGTACGTTTGTCTCTGCACATTAATTCGTTATTGGATTAGATTTCTTAAAATAGTTAGTGGAGAATTTTGACACTTTATTCCATCATCTGGCATATATATTCCCACTCCTTTGCCATGAAATCACGCTGGTATAGTACTTCACTGTTTTCCCAAATATGCTCTGATGGAAATGCAATGGCTTCCTGGATTCTATTCACTGACAAAGTTTTTTTCCAGCGAATGAATGAAATAAATAAACCTTTGTCAAAGTCCTCTGTGCCACCTCTCACTCCAAAAAAGTTTGACTGAGCCAATCAATCAAATGGGGCGCTGCGGCACAATAATGCGTGTTTCCTCTCAAGAATGCCCGTCAAAGAGGCAATGTGGTGGAAGCCTCCTGTGGACCCACAAAGGTGTCACAGTAAGCAGGGGTTGTCAGAGGCTTGTCACTGCTGGGTGGTTTGAAAGCATGAAAAATAGCCTCTCCGGGGACGGAAGGAGGACGAGTGGTGAGGAGAGAGGGAGCGTGTGGATGCGCGCGTGTGTGTGTGTGTGTGTGTGTGTGTGTGTGTGTGTGTGTGTGTGTGTGTGAAGGCCTTAACTCACTTCAGCCTGTTGCATCAACCCTTGTCAATCCTCCAGACGATAGGTCTCCATCCACGCAGCGGGGCGGCTTTCACCTTCAGGGGTGACGGCTGTATTATTCGGCTTGACGAGCCGTGGGAGATCAAAATCTTTGTCTAATTGAATGCTGACAGTTTAGGTTCACTCACATTCTAAGCTATACCGAGACAGATTATTTGACTGAATAGGATTATTATGGGGGTGAAGATTCCATCAAAACGTCATTTTGGCAGCCTGAGGGTTCAGATTCGCCGTCACTTACGGCTGACAGGAAAGCAACTTTGACACAGCTGACAGCTCTGTCTTAAAGACAATATCCACCGCGCAGGAGATTTAGTATGGGCTCCTTCTCCATTTTTCCTTGGACTGCGTCAGGGAGCTTCACATTTAGTGGCAGTGACTGATGACAATTTCTGTTTTTAGAACATTTAGAAAGACTTAATCACGGGAATCATGCAGCATTAGGACGGAACATCCTTTGGGGTGGATTTGATGTATTCTTTCAGCCAGGGTTGAGTCCAGCTTGGTGCACTTACAGATATTAATCTTAAAAGATAATTCGGGATATTTTCAGCCTATTTTCCTAATTTTTGCCAATGTCTAACCCACAAATTGGATTTAAAAGCCATTAAAGCATTACAGCACACACACACCCATAACCAACTTTGGAGCTGACTTTGTTTGCCAAAGGGGTTGGTGTTTACTGCTTGGGTTTGTATACCTTAGTTACAACACAATATCCCATATATTCAACTTGTAATTATTACTACATGTTTTTGAATTTGTCAGTTTTCTTTTTTACAGAACAATATGCCAGAATCCAGCATCATAGTCCATCTAATACAAGTTTAGAGCATATGGTCAGCATTTTGCATTCTTGTGTTGAAAGAGAAAGAGTGTTTTAATCACTTTTGGGTTCAACTGTTCGGACTTAGAAGCCCCGCAGTGAAGAACGTGATTATATTGAGAAAAACAATTAACCATCACAATGGCAACAGCAAGCAAGTAAAACAAAACCCAGTTTAGAAATAACCGTAATTGACAGACACAAATTTTACTTCAGTCTTGGAGTACCTGCTGTGCCGACACCGGAAATGAATTTAGGTTAAGTAAGAGTCATCTGTGTCTCCCTTTTAGTCGGGGTTTGCATTCCTACTTTGTGATGTATGATGATGTGTTTTGACTTAAAATCTTTGCCTTTTGCAGCTTTAATTTGAATCAATTATTTGTGATCACAAACAGCCTCTTTAAAGCTGCTCCCCGAACGACGACAACAACAACTGGAGCGCTTCTTTTGGTCCATATAATATGCTCAAACAAGCCTCATGCCACAGGTTCAGTACCACACTGGACCCATAATATTGGCTTGTCACAGTATCCTCAAATTCAATTTATTGCCAACAAACAAAGTGAGACCCATAGCACAGTGACTTTCTTATGTCCCCCTATGTCATCTTTATGCAACGCAAGCAAGATGATAAGATCATGTACAATTTCCTCTGGTTAGTGAGGCTCACTCATCTTTACAAAGCCAGACTGAACAGTGCTGCTGCCCCAGTTAATGATGCAAATGTAAATTATGATAAATGGATAATTCCCACAGAGTAGATATTCTCCAAAAATCTTGAAAAAGGCTGAACACAATGGAACCAAGAGATTATAGAATCATCCAAGCAAATCACGCAAACAAGCAGGCAGCATTATAATACGTATAAAAGAATATTTATCTCGAAACAAACCACAGTAGCATCTGCGACAGAAGTCATCCTCCCCGAGCCTGCTTCTTTTTTTTCTTGTCAGTTTTGATAAGGGACTAGTGGGATAGATTATGCTTCTCAGGGGTCTCAGGGGGTTGGCTTGGCTCCTGTTAGAATTCATTTAGTCAGATAGCCTCTGTAGATTATCCCTGTTTTAGAGGCCTGCATTTCTGACAGATCATTATTGTACACCACACTGGGACCTACTGCAGAGAGCCCCATGTAGCGAGCCCCACCATGCATCCACAGCTCGGCGCAGCAATGTCTAAGCACGCACGCACGCACACACACACACACAGTATCAAACATGCCAAACAGGGGGTAAGGTATGCCCGCTCATCTGATGTGCCGGTAGTTCAGTGGTGGACCTGATCGATCTCCTGGCCCGGCTCTCCATGATCATTACTGCTGCTTCATCGGCCCAGGGCTCACTCACATGAACACACTGAGAGCAACGTGCAGAATGCTGGATGGAGAGACCCGAAGCCTGCATTTAACTACGGTAATAGGAAACCTGTGTCAATATCAAAAGCTAAAGGAGGTGGGGGCGGAGGTTGACAAGGACTGTATTTCAAGTGCATACTAACACACACACACACATACACACAGTCAGTAAGTGGAGTTAGTAAAAGACACGCAGTTATGTACCGCTAACTACTTCTACTTCTTAGATTTTTTCTGTTGATCAGTGTTTTGCATATCTTACCTTGTTGCAGCTTTGAAGCTAGAACATGAGAAATGTATGTGAAACTCAGATGGAAATTGCAGAAATTCAAGTACCGGTATAACCTTTCCATTGGAAGTGAAGTACAATGATCCTTTAATGCTCTGGTTGAGCATTTCCCTTCCCAGTGGTTAACGGACATTTGTTGCAATGAGACAGCACGTCTGTGTTGCGCTACGAACTGCAGAACGCTATACTTTACAGCCTATGATACAAGACCCCCCCCCTTCTTTAAGTTGGCGTTAAATGTTAAAGCCATCGTCGGCCCTTTACCACACTCAACACAAGAAGGTCATTTATACAGTCAAGTTTGTGTTGCACTTAGAATGCTACACGTACAGACTAAAAATAGTTGAGCCTACCTCGCTAACGTTAGGAACGTATATCGTTCGGACGACTCCCCACAAGAAGTTACTTCTTGTTTGTGTTCATTTAGCACCTGCTGAGAGACACACCGCCTGTTGTGTTTGTTGGTGCCCATACCAACACAGTGTTTGCACTAATCAGTGTGGAACGTGGGGACACACCATCAATGGAAAATTGATTCATGTATGCTGACTTTTTGGGCAAAAAAATTAAACATTAAAAATGTCAAGACATAAGCAGCTACAAAATCACAGCCTAAAGTCTTAATAGTTAGCTCTTCACAAGTGGATTATCCCTTAATTAACCATTATAATCGAGATCAAAGGTCAAGCAAAATAAATCTCCACAAATGTTTCTAGATGTCTTCACTAAAATACAACAATCACCAGCTAAATAAATCAACAATCCTCTAGTTTTCAAAGTAATTCTGATGTAATAATATCTTGCCAAATATTATTTCGATGATCCATTCCATGCTTGGAAACATTTTTGGTGAGAGAAGATTTCAGACACACGGGAGCTCACGATGTTCATGAAATGGTTCCTCTGAGAAATAGCCGTGTTTACTTTTCAACATTGCAAAATAAATCGCAATTACTCTTGGAGAAGCAGACAAGTGGGGGTTGCAGTTCAGCCAAATACGGCTCCGTTTGACCTCTCATAAGCCAAAATGATTGGGGCTTTGACAGAGACCTGACCTAGCTGTCTGACAGTTGACTTTGCAGGAGAGGATGCTTTATCTCCCCAAACCGAGACAGGCTCAGGAACAACAGCAGACGTCTCATCGCCTCCCTGAAGTGAACGCGCAACTGGTCCTCCCCACAGAGTGTCTTGCTTTGCTGGCTATAGCTCCTAATTAATAAAACAGCAAAGAAGCAGGATTTATGTGAAAGCTCAATGGGAGTGTGTGCACGGAAGGCCATTCAATGCGCGCTAGAAGTATTAACAAATGACCTGACTCCCATTAAGGAGCATTAGAAGAGAATTTCCAGAACCCGCACACAGCTAATATTTACAGCTAATTAATGAGTGTTGGCCGACTGTTTGTCAAAACCGTGACAATAGAGCGGAATTACAAAGAGCTGCCATGGGAATGAATGGAGATCTAGATAGGATTCATGAACAAGTGAGAAATTGTTGATGATGAGGTTCCTGGCTGCCGAGGGACCATTCCCTGACAGTGTAGTGCAAAGAATTAAGTAGTTAGAAACTACATTGTACCATTGAAAATGGTGTCACTGAGTACGGTACACATTCAGGAAAGCCGAGACGCCTGTTGAATGTTGAAATGAGTCCAGACGGACAACCAGAGAGGCTCACTCTGCAAGGTCACAGTTTCTGAACCTTCCTGGTAATTATTCTTGATACAAGGATTAATATCTAATTCAAGGCGTAGGCCTGTGTGACTCTTTTGTTATTAACTTTGCTACTGTGGGGAAACCTTCCAGGATTACTTCAATTCAGTGATTACTTTTGGCCTAGCAGCTGATTGCAAACTGTGCTGGTAGGTTTACTTACCACATTGATTTCCTTGCCAATATTGAGGGTACAGCTCCCAAGACATATCACCCTGCTTTCACTGATATACTCTCTGTAAATCTTATTAGAGTTGGAGGCTGATGGAAGCTCCATCCGTGCACGATGCTGAGAATGAGCACAAGGTTAGAAAGTAAAGACAAGTTTGGCTGAGGTTGAAAAGATGTGGTCTTCAACTTACTTCTGCCATAGGAGGGAGAAGTGCCTGTATCACTGACACTAAACAAGTAGGATGATATTTTTAAGGTGATTAAACAGAGGATTTCAATTGAAATAAAGGAGATTGTGACAACATTATTTTAAATGTAAATTGTTAATTTGAGTTTGGTTCTGTTGAACATATATCAGTGTGCATTATCCGAACACATGTCTTCAAGTCTATTATAATCCCATTATCAGAAAGTACAACTATCAACACCTCTTGCTATTTTTTAAAATGGATTATAATCAGTTGCACGAACACACAAGAAGAATGACAATACTGTTGACATATTTCATCTTCTGATATTAAGTGGTTTGTATCCTTCAGACAGGATGCTATTTGTTCCCAGAGCTGTTTAATGGTGGCTTCTTTCAAAGCTTCCTCCCCTTGTCTCACATTGTTACTCATGTTTAATGCATAACAGTCATATCTCCTTCCTTACCCACTCTGAGTCACATGGGCATTTAGTGGAAGGTGGCAAATGGCAATTTATAATGATCATCTTTGTTGTGTGAAACAAAAATGCAAACACAGAGAAAAGGCCCCAAAGGTTTCCGGTCACAAATAGAGGACCTTCTTGCTTTGAAGCATCAACGCTAAACACAACCACCTGGCAATAATATCCCTCAATATGTCTTGTTCGTGTAGCTATGCACCTCATCATAGCTAACATTATGTCAAAAGGCTATTCATACTGTTAGATCTTCTGGGTTAGTCGGCTTGCTGTAAGATAACTCTGCTAGCTGGTGCGCTAGGTAACTCTGCTAGCTTGCTGGATAGCTAGCAAAGGAATTTGCAACAGTATTTAATAATAAAAGGAACACTTCTGTATTTTGTGCTAATGTTAGTCAGCTGGTCAGTCAGAATGATGAACACATAGAGCTCTACACCTCTGTCCCGCTAACTTTCTAGCTTCTTTTAGCTCATAGTTTTGGTCAAAAGGCCTGTGCTAACTCTTCTAAATACCTGAAGGTAACTGTCTCCGGCAAAATACTTGACAAACCTACAGTATGCTTTTCACCCAGCACCATATTAAATAAACACAGTGACCTGGCGTACAGAATCCCACAGTTAAAGACTCAGATATTTATCTCAGGAGTTAGTGTAGAGCAAAACAACCAGAAAATAGAGCTTGAGAAGAGTGAATATTGGACTTCCATTTGGTCTGGTGGTCAGAAACACGACTCCAAATTACTGTTAAAATTGCAGTGTAAGTAGGCAACTATTTGCCAACAAAATCAGCCATAAAAACAAGCCACTGATGGTGGCTGTGTCTATCAGCTTGTTTTGCCATGTTTCTGCCTCCTAGTGGCCATTAAATAATTAATGCAGCTGTAATTGTAAGTCACAGTTACTGTAGAGTAACAGCACCTCTATGTACGATATGTTTGACCTCTTAACACCTTTTTTTTCATAAAGCTCCAGCTTGTACTTTAACCATAAACAAGCCAACGACAGGATGCAAAATGTGATATACACACACATTTGCTGAGTCAGGTCCCTGTTTGGTGTTAGCTAACGATACCAGCTCATGGTGGATGGATAGCCAGGCGGTGTGTCTCACTTCAGAGGCGAAGGCCAGCTTAGCCATATTGCAAGCACAACAGTGTCGCCTCACACTGTTTGGCATGCTGCTCGGCCCCTGCGCGTGAGTCACAGAGTCACCCGGGGAATACTTTCTACCTCTACTGATCACCGGCCTGCACCTCCTGGCCCTGAGAAATCAACAGCCAGGATTTATAGATTTACCTTAGATTGGCTGTCCCGCATTTGTACCCCCATAAATACTTTTACAGCTTTGCTAATGCCACTGTTGGGAATAGACAAGGTTACGGCGGACAAGATGAGGCTGAGATTTAGTTGGCAACTCGGACAGCACAGGGCAGAGGAATGAGAGAGGAGGTGTAATGTCAGAAAAGGGAGGAAACTCACATTGGGGGATGAGCACTTTATAGCGAAACTGGATGTACTTTTACACACCGACACAGGCTTTACAAGCCTATGCAATAACTGACAACATCTTGTGCTCTCACCATTTCCACTGCGTAACTCGCGGAGAGAGTCGTCCGCACTGAAAAAGCTGAACCATTAAGAGCTCAAGTGGGCCGTATGTATCTGTAGGCTACATACCAAATATGGCTCCTAATGTAAACAAGTTCAACATGCAATTAAGATTAATAAATGAACCTCCTGGCTTCAATAAAACTGATGACCTTGGTTGTAATTTTTTATCAAAGTTATTATAGATTCATTATTCAAGCACATTACTTCACTCCAGTTTTTAAATGCTACTCATTCGGACAACTTCATGAAACTTGCAGGGTTTAAAAGCATGAAATATGCATGGTCAAGCCATCACTCTCCATAATGAATACGCGTACCTCGGAATTGACACATTTGCTCTCAGAAAGGCTCGACGACCACACATACACTCTGGAGTTGACTAAGCACTGTGTCTTCCCACGATTTGCTCCTTCAAAGTCAGCAAAAGCTCAGTTAAGTTGGTCCAGGCCAGAAGAAAGTCCCTGTCTCAGCAGGCCACCAACGCAGCCGCAAAGCACCATGGTACATCCATGCTCCACTGCTACCATTGAGGATTACAAAAGGATTTCTTGGGGAAATGTTTAGGGCTATCATTGGTTCTGTGTCCGCCACCTCATTGATGTCTCCGTGTGGCTGGAAGGCCCACGGGGTCATGGGGATTCAAAGCATTTCAATGAAACGCACTTTGATTACAGAGTGTGACATAATCTATCTCGGGCTGCACTTTTATTCTCACCTGTCCGTGCTGACTGTCATTGACACCTCGTTGATCGAGTCGGATTCTGAGTAACAATTCAAGTTCAAGTCATTTGTGCCGTAAAAAATGACAAACAAGGTATTCTGAAGTAGCAAGCAGCAACAATCATCTAAATAACCTGGAAACACATTGTTTCTAAAGTGTGAATACTCACTGCAGGCTGGTAGCGTTTATATCCTCACTGTACACACCAGTGTAGAGACGTGTACACGAGGAGAGCAGCGATGGGTGTCAGAGTAGCGGCAGATGGCAAATAGAGGGTTATTACATCCTGTGCTTAAAAACAAAATAAAAAAGTGCAAAAATAAAAAAGATGACATATGCACCATCAAACAAGGAGACAAGATGGGAATCTGGAATTTGTTACCTCATGCTGCAGGTGACGGTTTTGTCAGTGCCTTACCATCAGCTCCAAGAAATGCCTTTAAATAACTGCTCAGTCTGTGCATCCCTGCTGTTCTTTTACCTTGTGTTTTTTAATTGCTGCAGATTTTGTAACAAGGTTGCAGAGAGATGGAATTTTCCCGAGACTGAGCGAAAACAAACCAAGTTGGGAGGTTGCACAGATATGTCGGGGAGCCACTCCCAAAATATAGTGTAAAGTGGACACGGTAAGGTACTTTAGTATACATTTGTCAATGCAAGAAAAAAAGGCTTAATATTAGCCTAAAATGTACATGCTAACTTAGATCCAGGGTCGGATGGATTTGGGGGCATAAACGTTGCCAAAAGAGAGTTTTTGGCGTGATGTGTGCCAAGGAAAACTGTGCCAAATCTGAAAAAGATATAAAACATCTCCATTAAACTGCACTGCTCACCATTTCATTGGAGAGGCCTGTGCTCCTCAGCCCATCGCTCCCAGCATGTGAACTCTACACGCTGCATTAACCACTAACTCTAATTCACCCCTGGCAACGTACGCTCACTGTCAGTTTAAATATCGTCCGACAGTCAGGTCTCCAGTAACGACAGTCAGAGAGAATGTGTGTATTACTTTTGTACCAAATGGTTTCAAAGATGTTTTCATGAAAGTCTTTTAGATCTACATCTGTAATTCAGGGGTAAAAAGTAAGGAGCCTTTGATTTTGTCTTTTTTTAGGGTTATTACTAAGACTAACTGAATGTTTTTTTGTCATCGTGATGGCTACACATTACTGGGTAGCTTACAACTTAGGGTTGAACTCCAGCAAATATACAGTCATACAGTGCAATACAGCTCCCTGTGAGATAATCATCATCTGCTGTATCATAGGTTAGTATGTGCTTGCTGTGTTAGTGATAGTAAAACGATTAAGGATTCGGCAATAGAAAATTTAATTGAAATAGATTAATATCTGACAAATATAACCCATTATGTTAAAACAATTATTAAAAAAATCAAAAAATCAAATGAATGAGTGGCTTTGTATGTGTTGTTGGCTCAAACATCAAGTGACAGAAAATCACTCCTTTGTTTAAAATCCTCTGAGCCAAATTCACTCTACGAACAAATGTGTACAGAAAGCGTATTTGACAAAGGATATAATAATTTCTGATTAATAATTACACCTCAAGTCTTTCAAAAACGCTGATCTATTAAAAACAATCACAAGCAGAAAATGTAGATAAAAGGAAATTTGATCTCCTTCTTAAATCTTCATAGATGCGGTGGGAAAAAACTATTTCACACTAATTCAATTTTGGCAAGCAGGATTCTAGCGTGGTATTTAGAAGCTTTGTGGGACAAATTAGTAGCAGTACTGCATTTAATAAAATGCTAGCATTACACGCAAAGGCTTGTACCTTTGACTATTTATCAAAGAAACTGATGCTTTTCTAATGCAGGTCATCTTCTGTATTGACGATTACATTGGGAGCGTTTCATGTGTGTGTGTGTGTCTATTGATGGGAGATCAGTTCTTCCAGCAGAATCCTTCTTAGAGAGCTCCCTCAAAGAGCACAACTTTTTCCCGCCAAATCTAACTGTACCAATTGCTATAAACGGTGAGTTTCCTGTTGTGGAGAGTATCTGATGGACCCTTGGTTCCCCCGATGCAAAGCAATGCTTCGCCAACACAGCTAAACCCAAAGCAACACAGCAAACATGCTGATAGACTGGTAACTGTCTGCAGTGGGGAATGGACTGACTGCTTGACTGACTGAGTGGCTTGTGAGTGCATTCGTCTTCGGTTTCAGTGAAAACAGAAGCTCGCTTTGCACCAGGCCCCCAAAAAAATAAACCTTGACAATACAGCACAGAAGCCCACAGGTAAATTCAGACAACAACGTCATCATTGGAGGTGTCTGGAGATACCTTATGGCCCGGTGCATGTTTATGTTGCCTGGAGTGCTCCTAGATTATGAGTAAACACATTGCGCTCAATTTGTACAAGCAATATGTGGTGTGAAGGCAGAAGTGAAGGCTGATTCACACAGTGACCGGGGGAAATAGGACACATGTGCACGTGTGTACCCGGCAATCCACGTGCTACGAGCAGCAAACAGACTGCACACCTGGTTGATCCCTGAAAGAAGAAACACATCATCATGATATTACTCGTGGGTATCTGCAGTATTAAAACGGAGACGGGAGGCGAGGCAGAACATACATCTCTATCTGCGTCCACTTACAAAAGGTTATCTCTCATATTGCTCAAATGTTACCTGATGAATGTCCTGGTAACTCTCAATATTTCCTCGGCGGGTGGCACATTTGTCATCGTTGAGATGGTGGGCAGAGTGGGGCACAGATGGGAACTCCTCCCTCGCGCTGGCGTTGACGTACGAGCTGCGGGTCGGACCAGACGAGCACGTGTGATTGATGACCCCCGTGTGCCTGGAGCTTAACCGGGGGGGGGGGGCACATTCATGAGCAGGGCTGGGGCTTAATGAACAGATATTTTGAACGTGACACAAAGGTAGAATCAGGAGGAATAAAATGGATTTCACATGCACCATAATCTAACATTTAACGCAAAATCAGACCGCCTGTTTCTGGAAACCATTACAGGAAGTCAACGGTCTAAAGTTGCATCCAAACAGCGTTTATGCTTCTTGTACATATACACACAATATGCTTTTGGTTCTTGTATGTCGCAACTGAAGGGGAGACAGATAATTGTTTAATTACGGCTATTACGTCTCTGGAGGACATGACAATCGCACCCAATTAACCCGCCATTTTTACATGTGCAGATTACAGTCCGGTTAAATCAACTGGTGGCTACAATCGCTATGCTCCCACATAAAGGGGAGATCTGATCAAACATGGCTACAGCATGTCACGCAAATTGCCTGCGCTGTATCACCCGACACAGGAGCATTCAGCGGCATAGATTACGCATTCTTGATTGCTGATTGGTAGAGGACAGCAGTGGGCGTTGCATTGATAGATTTGCACAATTTTAAACATGTAAACTGGTGGTTAAATTATTCTCCATTACATGGAGGTTATTACAGTGCTATGGGTCTTCTTCTAAAGGAGAGCAACTTTCTATTAAATGCACCCCCCCTCCCTCCTATCTGCTGTAAAATCTGAACAGGGACATGCTAACACCAAAGACCACATGGTGGTGATGATACTCCTGGTTAGCGGAGCAGCTTGTCACTTCATTGAAATCGCTTGTGGTATCATAGCTGCTATCTGAATTATTTCAGGGCAGTGATAACGTTCACATATTCTGAAAAAAGATTCAAAATGGAGCAGTCAGTTTGGTTTTGGTGAACACTGAGCTGAAACACAAGTACAACTTGATTGGGATTTTGGGAAACTAGGGGGGAAGACAGACATGAGGTTCAGAGACTGTTAGTCTTCATTGAACAGGAACACCAAGCACCACTTTAAATGCAACAATATTACATTTTCAATTTTCATTGAAACAATCAGTTTTAAATGTTTTTATTTTTCTAATATAGAACAGCATTCGCTGGCGAGTGCCAACCAACCCTCGACTGAATCAACTAAAATAAAGTGAACCTGGAGAAAAGGCCAATGTTACCCATCACTTGACAATTCAGAGACAGGACACCAAGCTATTAAATCAGTCTGGCCCTTTATCCTTCTATAAAACATTTACATTATGTGTGTGTTTGTGTAGGTGTACTAACAAGCTCCATCCATCCTAGTATAGAATACACATCCCAGCATAGTTTCTCCGATGCTCACATTTCTGAATTAGAATTAGAATGGATTTTACAAAACAGGCCGAAACAAAATAGTCAAAATTGGTTCGGTGAAACAAACTTTGGTCCCCTCTTGGCAGGTTTGGTGTGGTGCAATGGATTGAATGTTGCTCCGTTACACCATGTGATTGTTCGATTGCACACAGGTGGACTCAATTTAACTAATTATGTGACTTTTGAGAGTAATTAGCAGCACACAAGCTTAATTAGTGGCTTCATAGAACTTTTCAGTTTTTTTGAAAACAACTTTTATTTTTTTATTTGACTTCACTAATTTGGACTATTTTCTTTCGGTCCATTACATCCATATAAACTGCACATTACTTCCTGGTTGTAATGCAACAGAACAGGTGAACACTGAAGACTCTTGCAAGGCCCTGTACGTGTTCGCTCTGCGGTCAGGACGTGTTCGCTCTGCGGTCAGGACGTGTTCGCTCTGCGGTCAGGACGTGTTCGCTCTGCGGTCAGGACGTGTTCGCTCTGCGGTCAGGACGTGTTCGCTCTGCGGTCAGGACGTGTTCGCTCTGCGGTCAGGACGTGTTCGCTCTGCGGTCAGGACGTGTTCGCTCTGCGGTCAGGACGTGTTCGCTCTGCGGTCAGGGCTTTCAGTTTGGGGCTAAAGATGATCAGTTATTATTGTATGGCTGAAGCGATCCCCCACAAATACTGACACATGTCTGAAGCTGTGGTTGACAGAAAACACGACAAAAGTGATCTTAATAAAATATCTTTTTTTATTTTTCGTAATAAAAGACGAAGATGACATCCGACGACCATCACCTGAAAATCAGTCAAACAAGGTAGAGAGAAATGTAAAGAGACGTTTGAGACTCAAATAGCACAGGGTACAGAGTCTACACTTTAAGTGTTTCAGAGCACATACTGTAAGAGACAATAGACGACAGAATCAAAGCACGGCAGTCAGTCTTTTTAAATTTAGACTATAATCCAGGCCGTTTCAAGTTCCAATTGTGCCACAATAACTACAAATAAACTGCCCCCATTTTCTCTGCTTTTTGTTCTTCCAAAGGATATGCCAGAATAAGGATACAAATGGTTCTGCTGGGCCACAATATCAAGCCTTGGCATCTTGAATAAATAAAGTGTAAACACAAACGTAAAAAGAAAACACCATTACAAGAGTAATAAGGCTTGTTCTATATATACACACAGAACAGATGACACTATGGCTTTCATTAGAACATTCTCTCACTCACCTGCTGAGTTCATCGATGCTTTGGTCCTCTCTTGGTAACCGTGTTGTCTTCTTTCGGTTTGGCAGATCGGGCGAATTGCTGGGAGTTCATAGTTAAGGTCTGTGGGGCTGCAAACATTTCCATTAAACGGGCAAAAGGTTTACTCTCGCCTGATGAAGCCTCTTCTTTTTCAGGCCAGACCTTTCAGCTTCTCTTAAGTAAGGGAAGCACATGGAAACCATCATCCTATACGGGCAACAGATCTGCTCCTTCATCTGGTCCCATTAGTACCCTCTAATACTTCGAATGTATACCCATCTATCTACCAAACTAATACACCACAGATGATGATATACACCAGAACCCCAACCTCACTGCAAAGCCAAATTTCAGCTCACGGCCCGAGTTCAGACTGATAATCACAGACTTATATTTAATATTCGCATACGTGTTTGTATGCAGCAGCTTGAAGCCACAGGGGACCGTCTTCCTCGAGGCACTTGCCACCTCGTATGAATTTAATTTGATTAAAGGTCGCGGCTGTTTGCGTAGAAATGCCAGAAGACTACTGTCCAAAAGAAGGACCTTTTAAAGAGCCCGGGTCACCTTCTCTGCTGAGCCCAGTACCTCAGTGACGGATGAAATAAAAGGGGAGGGGCCAGATGTGTGAAAGGCTGTCACTGCAGTGCTAGACCTTACCCTTTAAACTACAAGCATTTCACGCAGGTTTCTTCTCCTTCTTTCAGCTCCCTTATTTTTGTAGCAGGCTGTTTGAGGATTCTCTGGCAAGTGTCATGCTGCGGTCTCTAGCTAGCACTGAAAAAATCATTATAGGGACTCTAAACTGGGACCGGCTGTCCTCTACCTATGACTGCTTAAAAAGACATCTGCACCCAAATGAACCTTACGCGACTCTTTCATGCTCCAAATAGAATAAACCCTTTAAAAACAATCCAAGTCTGTTACCCTTTGAGCAGTATATTTTGATTATTTCGTTAGCAAAGCAAAGCTTGCTCACCACGTCGTTAATGGCTGAACGGTGACTGAATGACATCTGTCGCCTGACCTGCCACACAGCGACTACACGCAGGACGTCTCCAAATAAATGACGTTGCAGACCCTGCTGTTCATTCTTTGAACTGGAAGACTAATATGCCGTCGCCAAGCTAATTGGTTATGGGATGCACATTAAGACACCCTTCAAAAATCAATAGCCTTGTTCCATTAGACAAGTTCAAAGGTTGATGTGCAATTATCGGTGCTGCGCTGAGGAAGAGCAGGTGGCGGTTCAGGGCTGCCAGAAAATGAGTCCTCGCCTTTTGGAGGGCCAACACATCTGTGATGGGAGGCGTCCGCCTCATACACACACACCACCTCCTTAACTGGCCCTCTGTGTATGTTTAGTGCATCGTATACACCAGGTCTGCAGCTTTCTTTTCTCAATCGGTCACTTGTGGGCAACACCTTCCACATACTATGACAAATTGTGCTTCCATCTCCTAAATGTAATAGAAAATGGCCTTGCGATATGGAACAGGAAGTGAATATTACACCAGAAAATGAGCCTAGACTAAGTGCATCGAGAATCATTTTTGTTTTAGGGCATGTTAGATATCAACATGTATAGAAATATATATATATATATATATATATATATATATATATATATATATATATATATATATATATATATATATATATATATATATATATATATATATATATATATATATAGAAATATATATATAGAAATATCTATATCTATATCTATAGATATCTATATATAGATATCTATATCTCTATATCTATATCTATATCTATAGATATCTATATATAGATATCTATATCTATATCTATAGATATCTATATATATCTATAGATATCTATATCTATATATATCTATCTATCTATATATATATATATATATATATATATAGATATAGATATATATATAGATATATATAGATATATATAGATATATATAGATATATATAGATATATATAGATATATATATATAGATATATATATAGATATATATAGATATAGATATATATATATATATATATATAGATATCTATATATAGATATATATATGTATAGAAATATATATATATAGAGATGTATACATATATATACACATACATAGAAATATACACACACACACACACACACACACACACACACACACACACACACACACACACACACACACACACACACACACACACACACACACACACACACACACACACACACACACACACACACACACACACACACGTGTAGAATCTGTGTCCACCTCCTCCAGATAAGCCTGGATTTCCCCTCCTGATAAGATCTCGTCCTCGTTTCATCTTGCGAGAGGCGGTAAAAGGATACGACGACGAGGGGCTTGTTGTCGAGAACGTAGCCGTTGGTTTCCCGCAGGGCTTTCTCTGCACTCTGCTCACTGGGGAGTCCCACGAAGGCCTGCCCTTTCATCCGACCCTCCTTCATCAACACAACGTCAAACCTGAGAAATAAAACCAAGACATCATTATCACTCCGAGCTTACAGCCTAGCAGAGTCGACGTCATATTGGAGCTCTTCAGTATGAGAGGCAATCAGAAAATATGATCTGCTGCTGTGACCGTATGAAACAGTGGCCGTCAATCGTGTGTCTCTGAGACCCGAGAAGCTGCCGGTTTCTATTCCAACAAATTGGTTTTTTTACTGATTTGCAACTTAAGCCAAAGAGAAGCAACAATCGTGAAGACTACGTTCAATTTTAAAACAGCTTCAGGACAACGAAGATTTGGTGGATAAGAAGTTGAGTGAAGAGGACGCGTCTGCTCTGGTCGGGTTACATACATGTTTCTCTCGGCCTCTGAAGAAGGGTTGACGTATCTCCCATAGATGTACTTTAGGTCCTGGAAGACAAATGATGCGTATCAGGAAAAATAGTCGATAAATGAAGATGAATGCATCGTCGATTCTGTGGTTCATGCAGAAGCAACGCTCACACCTCACAGAGGAAATGTAAAGAATGACATATGACATATAATGATCTAAAGCAATACATGAAAACTCCAGAATGAGCATCACATCCAGTAAACCAAAGTGGGTCGAGTGCTATAAAAGGACCTACTTTCTCTTCCACTTGCTTTGCGATGTTCTTCACGTACAGTCTGCAGGTAGGCTCACCCGGTTCATAGTGTTGAAACACAGACATCCTTTTTATCTCTGTGTTAAAAAGGAGAGAAGAAGAAAGACAACTTGATGCAAGGCGCATTTCAAAAATACAGGTACAAAGGATCATCACAGAGCTGCCCGTACATACATAAAGGTAAATTCAAAGTCGTTGCAACTCAATACACTCCGCTAAATGTTTTATTTAAGACGGGGTGGATTGAAGAGCGGAGACATTAAAGCAGTGATTGCATGTTTGAGCCCAGCACCGAGCAGCCGCTGCATTGTAGAAAGAACTTGGACGAATCATATTTCAGCTATTGGAATGGAAAACATGCCTGAGCATCGCGTGTCGGTTGAGGAAGAACAAAGAATTACACTTAAAAGTACTCTGGCTCACCAAGTGAAGAACAGGGATCCATATTAGCTGACACGTTTAGGAATGTGGAGGTCATTTAGAAATGTTGCCACATTTGAATTATTTTCTGAATTATTAGTGCTGGGTAAGTCAACGCATTATTATCGCGTTAACATTCATTAATTGGCGCCGACAATTATTTTATAACACGTTAACTCATTTTTTTATTTTGAAAGTCCGTGGAGGAAGTCTTCAGCAGACTACGTTGATGCAGCTTGTGGGAGCAGTTTAGATAAACAAAAGCAAGACAAGCGGCGTTACAACGTGCACCAGCTGCTGCTCTGCCTGGAGACGACTGGACATCGCTGCGGTAAAGTCAGCAGACACTTACATGTTAGTGCACCTATACGCTGAAACTCACGGTAAACTCATTCAAACGGCACAGATCGGGAGCGAGCGAAGGACTTTCAAAGTTAGCGGAAATATTAGCGTGAGACAACATCCGGTTTCTTCAGACGAACATCCGGTTTTCAGAATAAGATGCCAACGAAGTATGAATTATAAAACATGCTACCTGCATCTCGTGAGTTAAAGGGAAAATATACATATGATATAAGAATGATATAACATAAGAAATATGATCGCGACTGTGTAAAGGGAATACTGATGTTAAAAGGCACCGTATTTGTTTTAATAAGTGTCTGCAAACCAAATGTTATTGCCCTTTTGTTCATATAGTAGTACTTTTAAAATAGAAGTGCGCAATACACTATGTTTGAATTCATTATTGAACTTTGTCATAACAATGCGATTAATCGCAAAAAATCAACGCGATTAAATATATTAATCGTTGCCCAGCACTAATATATATACATATACATGTATTTATATCCAACTACATCTATTTAGCTGACCACATTCAGTCAGTCTGGCTAAAGACAGCTGCTTGAGTCTGGAGATGTCACGGATGAGAGAGGTGAACAGATTCTGATGACGCTACATCAATAGAAATGGCCGACGTTCGGAGTACATTACTCCACCTCTCTTTGTGATTTTGTCTGAATATTGCCGGAATTGTTTTTTGGTGACAAGTAATCTTTGATGTTTAGCATTTCAGCGTTGGGCTGAGACGGCCGCTAACCACCAGCAGCAGACTAACAACTATTTTACATCTCTCCTCATCATGGTGGGGTGATTGTCAGCTTAGAAAATGTAACGCTGATGTTAAACTTTTTAGCTCGTCTTCCTCTCGATGGATCTCAGTTTCTTTTGTCGAGTTTGAGTCTCTGCAGTTGGCGCCTCTCTTTTTTTGTTCAGCCACCGTGGCTCTCGCTGCTCTCGCAAACAGCCAAATCTCTGTAATATGCTGTTGCTGCTTTCATTCGACTCGCATCACTTCTACACAGAGCAGCATTTCTGAGAGGAAAATGCAAATTGATATGGCCGCTGTTGGCAGCATCATTAAAAAACATTTGCTGACATGAAAAGAACATGTCATGGATTACCATTGTTATCGCTTAACACCTAAGCTGTATTCTGTCCTGATATTCATGGTTTTTTTTCTCAGATTTGAAAACTAATATCTCAGGTCTAGTTTATTGACTTCCTGTCTCTAATCAGCGGTTTAAGATCAGTTCTGTTGGTCAGTTCACTAATGTTATCACTTCCCATCACATCCAAGTCTTTTATGGTTGGAGTAAATAAAAAGCACCCAGAGTGAAACGGACCAAGAGCCTCCCTTCGTGTTTACCGTCTCTTGACAGCCGTCCTTTCTCCAGTTCCTTCCTGGAGATGACGTCTGAGGGGAGGTCCTGCTCGTCGTCGCTGTGCTCCTCTTGCTGTTGGGATGCCGGTGCGCTGGGGTAAAGCTTCCCGAAGCCCTCCGCCTCCGCCACCTCCTGGCTGCTGCCGCCGGGGGTGAGCTCCCTCTCATCCGCTTCTGCAGGACACACAAGAAGTTGAACCCGATGCAGCACATTCACAACCGACTCGTCAAGTTGTCGCTGTATTCGTTTTGGCGACAACGCTGGCAGCGGCTAAGCGGTCTCCCGTATTACGTGTCACTAAGTTGGATGCAAACGCGCGTTGCCGGGCTGCTTTAAGACACGAAACAAGGAAGAGGACGCGCTCCCTACAGCACAAACACAGATGGAAGTGTTCAAAGTCTCTCACAACAGCAGATGGTGAAGTAATCACTTCCACAATGTTTATCGTCTTCAGGAATCCAAACACGCTCAGGATGGGAGAGCGGATGCAAATCCTCCTGGTCGAAATCAGTTTAACATATTGATTGTTTAACATTCCTAAACATGGCCTCGTTACAAACCGGCCGAGTTGAAAACAGGGATTTCTTCGTCGGGGGTTAACGCGGTGAATGACGTCTTTTGCTGGAAATACCGCTGTAGTTGAATTGGTCGCGCTGAAGACGACGGTCTCAAGAGTGAGGCGGAAGCACATTCAGTCTTTGTCAAATAAAGAACTGTAATCAAATGCCATTCCTGTTTTATAAACATGAGTTTGAAAGGCAGCGGGGAGGGATAACTCCAGCAGACTTTTCTCACACACACACACACACACACACACACACACACACACACACACACGCGATGGAATTACTAAGAGCAGTGAGCCTGTACAAATCTGAGGAGGGGCAAAGAAATCTTGTCTCGTGCACCGGAGCAAGAAGTGCTGGGGAGCTTTTCT
Source organism: Melanostigma gelatinosum (assembly GCF_949748355.1). Lineage (NCBI taxonomy): Eukaryota > Metazoa > Chordata > Actinopteri > Perciformes > Zoarcidae > Melanostigma > Melanostigma gelatinosum. The sequence goes on from NC_136653.1 coordinate 6,290,095, forward strand.
GATACACCCTCGGCAGAGAACTACGGTAGATCACTGCTTTCAAAATGATCCTCCTCCTTATCTGCCCCCCCCAACTCCCCTTTCCATTTAAATAGCTTGTTTATCGGATCACACAACCCCCCCACACACACCTTTCCCAAAACAAGACTAATCCAAAAAGCCACCTGTCATAGTTTATCTTTCTCCCGCCTCTAGGAAATCTTTTGTGTTTGACTTTGAGATCTATCTTACTTCTCAGGGGCTTGCCGGGGAGTGAAGTTGTAGCCAGAGAGAGTGCCGATAAGGCAAACAGGGAGCTGCACAGCTGACACGTAACACAGACTGTGCCCCCGATGACATTTTCTCATACAGATAATGGTAAAAAGCCCTTTCTGCTGTGATATACTGCTGTGCAACACTTGGCTCCATGGTAAGGGCTTTAACTTATGAGTATCAAACCACCTCCTGCTTCTCTGCAATAATAAACATGATGTATAGGAATAATCAAATCCTTATGGTGCCTTTCTTTCTCTGAAGACAGAAGGCGGTGCACTTTTCTTATGTACTGCCGGACCAGCTATTCTCATCTCAGTGACAGGCCGCTGCTCCGCTGATTGGACTTCCACATTAAAAGGTGGCGTTTACAATTTAGCCTAATGCGCATTGGCACGAAGTTCCTTCCCAAGATGCCGGTCATCAATAACAGATAAGAGACGGGAGATTAATGGAACTGAAAGATGGACGACTGGCAGACTAATCCTTTAGTCAGGCGACAGGAAATTGATGAGCAACTATTTAACATTTAAATTAATTTATCAACCAAAGTTCAAAAATATTTGCTGATTCCATTTGCAATGAGCCATTTACACTATTTATAGGACAATAAATTGAAAGTCATTGATGGATTTATTGAGATAATAATCCCACACTCGGGTAAATAAAGATAATTGTTCGTTAATGACTTTAATCTATCCATTAAAGTCATTACAGATACAGATCAATGATCTCTTTGACTTGACCTTACCTATGGTTGCCGTCTAGCAAAGTGACGTCACAGAAAATAAAATAAAAACTGTATTTAAGTCATGATTCGTGCAAAAATGATCAGAAAATAAATAGGAACAAAAAATAATTCACCTTCCTCAGCACAAACATATTCAAGCTTCTTAAATGTAAAATGATTTGCTGCTTTTCTCGGTTTTTTATCATCATGAATTGAGTATTTTTGGTTTAGAACTGTTGGTCAGACCAAGCAAGAACTTCATGAACATCACCGTGGGCTCTGGGAAATTGTGATGGAAGTTTTTCTCAGTCACTAAATGATTAACGAATAAAAAACATAACAAATCAACAGGCTACATAGCGGCAGAGCCCTTACCCCCGCCTTCATCGTCAGGCTGACCGGGCCCACTTCCTTCCACTATGGCCGCCGCCTCTGGAACCGAAATGTGGAATTCGATTTTCCTCTGGCCGGCGGGGTGGGGCTGCTCAAACACATCGGAGGGCTGCAGCACTGGAGCACTGAGGACAGCAGAGACAATCTCCTCAACAGCAGCCTCTAAAACAGTAGCCCCAATAAAGCTGGCTCCGGAGAGGCTTCAGGGCTGCGTTATTTTGTTCTGGTCCACCACAGATACTTCCCCATTCCACAAACATGCAGCCCGGAGACACTGAGGTGTGCATATAGTTTAGAAACAGAGCTTGTGGTCTGTCATTAAGGGAGTGTGTGCTTGAAACAATACTGTCTTTATGAGGACTATTGTCTGGAGGATTTTCATCTTTGTTTTTTTAGCTGCCTAAGAATACGTCTATGCATGAGGACTGAGACATGCACGAGTGCCTTTGGTGTAATAATAATAAATAATACATTTTATTTATATAGCGCTTTTCATGACACTTTACATTAAAATCATCATCTATAAAAACAATACACTAAAAACAAAGTACACAATAATAGTCACACATTAAAAGCAGTTTTGAACAGGTGAGTTTTGATTTGTGATTTGAATGTGGAAAGGTCAGTGCAATCTCAGATGGTTGTACCTCTGAGAGTCTGGTTTGGGAGCATAGAGTAGATCCTTGATCTTGGGCTTCTTTCTCTTTGAAGCTGTTTTTGGTCTCAGGGGTCTCTTGCATGCTTGGTTGACCAGGCCCATCAGACGAACAATCCTGGAATAAAGCAAAGAGAGAGAATAAGGGAGAGAATGTCTACCTTGGACAAAAAAAAAGGTTTTAAGACTTTTCTCTTCAAGCCACTTGTGTTTCTAGAAACATTACTTGTGAATGACACATGAACACACCGCGTCGAACGGCAGCGGCAATGCAAAACAAAATGCCTCGAGAAGATGCGAGCTGAGTCCTCTCTAAGTACTGCTCCCCACCTCTCTTTGTCTTCCTCGTCCCCGCTCTCGTACTCGGATTCTTCTCCACTGGACAGCTCCATCTCCTCCTCTGGTAAAGGCGGGTAGTCGGGAGGGAAGGGAGGAGGCATGGGCATGGGTGGTGCAGGAGGCAGGAGCTCAAACTGCAGGAAAGGAAAAAAACAGAGCTGGCTTAGCTCGCAAATGCCTCTGGGTTCAACCGACGGACTTCAGGAGTGCAGTCTTTGGTCAGAACTTGGATTCATTGGTTGGCAGGTCGGAGATGCGATACAAGTATTAAAGGCATGGAAGGCTACATGGTTCAGACTCATGCAAAGTGCTCAAATATTCCCCCCACCAATAATAAAAGATGACTGTGCTACGTGGTGTAGTTAGTAGAGCTGTAACATTATCGATTAATCTGATGATTATTTCCTGAATTAATCTTTTGGTGCATGAAATGATGGAAAATAGTGAAAATGACAATTATAATTTCTAAGAGCCAAAGGCAATATTTCAGATTTATTTATTTAAAAAAAACAAGCTTCACTGGGAGAGAGAGAGAGAGACTTAATCAATAAGCCTCTGATGGTTGAGGGTTAACTGGTTAACCTCAGTAGTCGAGTTCCTATCCTTGGACACGTCCCCTCCAACACATTTATACAATAACCTCTTTATAACACCGCAGAATTTCTTGTTTAACATCAAATCAATAACACCAAAACCATCTACAACCTGTTCCTCTTTATCCAATGTACACACGCTTACCATGGGGGGCCTGGCAGTGACCGGGCCAAACGGACACGGTAAATTCATCTTGTTCATCAGATGCAGTACCTGCATAATTGGAGACGAGAGCATTAGAGCGGTGACGGCTGTATCTAAAGATTCATACCACAAGATGGGTGGGAGCTGGTAATATAAATATACTGCTGCTCTCAAACAGGCAGCCGGGAACTCGGGGCTCCATATGTAAAACAGATTGCAAGGCTTTTGCATTTTCATTTAAAATACGAGGATCAAGGTGAGATCGAGGCTGAAGTGAGATAGCGGCGGTGAGGCTGAGGACGGAGGTGGCTTCTCTGCGACACACTAGCACCACAAAGACGCCGACGCTAGGAGCAGCAGCATGGGAAAAGCCAGGCAGCACGGCTCCCGGGGAAATGTTAAACCTATAACTCATGCCTCCCACTTATGGTTTATTATTAACACTTGCTCCCCAAATTGAAATTTAAAAGGCAAATGTTTGCTGTTTGATCTTTAGGAGGTTGGATAGAGTTCAAAAACCTCTGCGATATTCATTTTTCGATCTAAAATGTGAATCTGAAGGCTAGAAATGTTGTCACATTTGCTTTTTATTTGTACAAATTCCCACTTTCCTAAAAAAAACAGAAGTAAAGTATGAATACAGGAACAGGGACACAAATCGAACACACACACACACAGATGACCAACATATGCATATTAAAGATGTGCAGGTAATGGACGAACAACTAAATGATATAAAAGAAGCAGTATATACTCACTTGAACATAAAACTTTGGCACACTCATGAGGACATGTGATATGTTTGTCAGAATGCCATTAGAAGGTGGTGGGTATAAATATTTCAGAGTTGGATTCGATTGAAATGTCAACCTGTGGGAGCGAGAGCGAGAGGAAAAGACAAAATGACTTAAAAGGAAACTCTGCGGCTGCAACTGGCTGCCGAAAATACAATACACCCCCCCCCTCACTTAACAACTCACACAATGTGTCAAAATAATGGAGACGCATGAATATGTGGTCCAGCCGGTGAGCGTTAGCGAGCTAGCTCATTCTTAAGATGACAAGCACTCAGCCAACAAATATGAACCCCAGCCATTAAGGGACGTTGGGAGCAGCGTGCCATGTCAGCACCAACGCTGGTCCTCGTGTAATAATAACTTTTAGAAGCCCACACTCCGAGGCCTAATAAACTAAGACTTCAAGTGTATGTTGTTTAATCTGCCACAAAAGAAATCTGTTAGCAGTTCTGCTGGGACTGAGACAAACAGTGAGAACAGCCTAAATTGATATCCATCTGATAACTGTGTAGTAATGTTTGGGAGAACACGCTCTTTTTGCTGCAAGGTGAAAACTAACATGTCAGCACAATCATTAAAAGTGAAGAAATTTTAAATAAATAAGTGACAGAAACATAACAATGTCAAACATTTTAATTGTATGATGTTGGCCTTTAGTCTCAGCTGGAGCAACAGTCGTAGTGCCAAGAGAGTAGGGCTGGGCGATATGGCCTAAAAAAAAAATCTCCGATTTTTTTACAAAAAATCCGATTCACGATTTAAATCGATTTTTTCCCCCACAAATTTTTGCAGATGACAGAAGCTGTTGAAAACAATTTTTTATTTTATTTTGTGATGATTTTCCCTCGTAGGTTGATAAAAATAAACAAAACCTGAACATTGTAGAAAGGTGCCTGTAGTATACAAAAAGTATTTGGTCACTCTTTTGTTTCCCTGAATCATTTAAATATTAAATTAAATTAAACATAACATTAAATGGCATTAAATAGTAGCCTTCCATTGTAAACAACTGTGCAAATGTAACTTTTTACAGTAAGCTTTTCTAACTGAATACACTGATACAAACACAGCATGAAATAAAATGTATGTGACCCTTTACCATTCACATTTTCAAAAGTCCAACATCTGATCTAACATCAACATAACATATTTTGCACAGTAAATAAGTGCATGTAAACAAAATCAAGTGCATTCACAACATAACCAACAGTATTAAACAGTAGTGCATGTTTTTTCTAAATATTTTTTGCCAGGAAGACAGCGTCGCTTGTGCTCCCGCGGTCCTGCAGGGCGCAACACTTCTCCCACTCGGCGGCATGCCTCTGTTTGAGGCTGTTTGTTCTGTGTCAGATGACACGAACCCGAACTATTTCCAGACCACCGAAGACACATTCTTCCCTCTCTTAAGAACGAGAGCTTCACTGCTGGCCGCCATTGTTTTCGTTTGTAAACAATGCGCGCGCACTCAACTACGGGAACCCAACCCAAGGGTGGGGGCGATTTTCTCGATTTTCAATAAAACACATCGCCTTAAAGCACACATTCGAATTAATCGATTAAATCGATTTATCGCCCAGCCCTACAAGAGAGTGCGTCTCATTCAACACCATGATTGGGAAAATGACATTGTTTTTTTCAATGGTCCAGTGTTTTAAAATCAAATGTGTAGTTATGCTAATGTCCTGGTCTGTCAAGAAGTTACTTCATATTGTTCACCTAATTATCAACATCTCCATAAATTAGCTTGTTTTTGAGGAACTTGCGGCTGACTGCTAAACTTTTGGATTTAGCTTGTATTAGGATTGGGCTATTGTAGGCAATGGTACAATGAACAAGACTTCATTTTGGATTTTTATATGATTTTTTAAATTAATTTGATCACTGGATTAACTACATTCCTGTCCGGTTATTGTATTTGATGACAAATTCTCAATTCAGGAGGTGGTGAACACTACTGGCTGATCCAGATTACATTTCAGCACACGGCGGGATAAACTGGCAGTGTTGGAGACCACCTGCTGCCACCAACTGGCAGGACAGACGGCCTGTCAGGTGCTCAATGGCGGCCTGACCATCTAATTGGACACAAGGCCGCTGACAGCTCCTGACCATTGCTCTCAGATGCTCATCCAGGTTTATTGTCAGCTAGCGTGCACACACAAACCGACGGACACCAGGTTTGGACAGCGCGTGTCATGCGTGCATATCCAATTGTATATAGTATCCTTTGGATGGGTAACGCCTTGGTCATGGGGCCTGATACTGCAGAACGTAATATAATCGTTTAGTTTTAACCTCACAAGACAGAGCGAGAACAAAATCCAGAGCTCCACATGATGTCTTGAGTATAAGGCACGAGAGAGTGACACACTAAATCACCTGCTGAGTATAACTGAAGCAGTTCAATGTCATCTTTTCAGACCGATTTACAACACGTCATGAAAACAGAACGCTTCATCTCAATTAGGATTTCAGAAATCATCTCCGACTACGTCGAGACTTGCTAACAACAGTTTGTAGACATGCATTCAACACTCACCCAAGGTTAGGCGCAACGCCGGTCTCTATGAGGGGAATGTTTGGCTGCTTGGTCTCCTGTTTCCTCTGCTCTTTCTTGACATGTTTACCACTGTAGAAGAAAAGTACACGTTACAAAAACGATTCAACTGTGGCTTTCACCAGCGATCATGTGATGAATACTTGTTTTAATGCTTCTTATTTCATTTCGCTGGGTGCTGAGAATATGTTCACACTAACACTGAGTGAGTTTCACTCAAGCACTAGGTGTAGATATCAGTTCAAATTGAACTTTGTCCAATTTTGAGTCTGGTCAAAGTTGATATTTGCCAACTTATAAATACAAATCCATGTGTGGGGAAATCATTTCTGGTCTGTGGGGCTTACAACAGGATCTTAAGACCACACGACCGAAACCAACACCGGCTCGATCTCACAGGGAGGTTAACAGCCCATATATGTGCAAAAGTAACATTTCTCATAACTACGGCCTGTGCAGATCCACGGCGTTTGTTAATCCATATAAATCAAGCAACTTACCTGTTTGACACCGGTGGGTCCTTTAATACTGTCACATGATCTTGGCCTTTCGCAAACTCCGCAACGAGTGTATGATCAAGGACATCTAACTGATGGAGCCTGCCGAGAGCCTAAAACAGATGCAATGATACAATGAGATTCACTTTAAACTCTAACTTTACACAAGCAAGGCTTCGTCAAATGTCATACGACTACAAACACTACATAAATAACTCACTTTTGCTGCCGACCTCTCGCTTCTAAAGGTTGCAAAAGCTGCATGTTTCTGTGGAGATGGAAAAGCGTGCTCAAGGACAGCGACTCAACTGAATGTCAGGACACAAAGCTTTGGTATCAGTGAGGCACAACCTACCAAACGACCCGTGTTTGAGAAGACCCTGACCGACTCGGCTCCAAAATACTTCAAGAGGTCCTCTTTCTCATCCTGTCGGAGCTCAGCTGGCAGGTGGCGGATAAGCAGAGTTTTATTGATGCGTGTTGGGACCAGGTCCTCATTCTTGTCCATTTCCCTGCAGAACAGCAGGCAGAGAGATGCTAGTTAGACAAAACAGTAACGGTACCGACCAGTCCACTGGACGCCTTCGTTTTTCTCAGTTTTATTGACGACTGGCATAATATTAGAGAGTGTGTGTGTGTATATATATATATATAAAAAAAAGAGTGACCTGAACAACAGTACTTCAACAATCCTGCAATAACCACTGAATAACCTGAAACTCATTTGGTGATACTGTGTCGTTTGGCCCTCACATGGAGGACGAAATATTACTAACATCTTTCAGTCGCTAAATTACAAGTGTAATGTGTAATTCTTACAATTGAAAACGTGAATTCAGTAAATAGGTTTCATTGTCAATCATTAGCTATTTTTTAAACGAATACTGCCGAATTAAAGAACCAATCCCAATGCTTTCTTAATTATCCGAGGTCATGGTCTATCAGACGTGTATCGTTACAAGTTAAATTTATTTTCCTTGAACAGAAACGCGTGCTACACAGGACTAGCGCTAAACTTAGCTCGGTGCTATATGTGAGCGAAGCTAACGTGCAGCAAACCCCCAGGTTGAATTTACCTCATTACTTTGCCGAGGCCAACTGTGAAGCCCCTTATGATTCCAAGATATTAGATGCAGCCACTAGTATATTCAGGTCATGTTTCAGCAAGTAATCCAAAGCTCAAGTGACATCTTCCACGACATAAAGCTACATTACAAGCCTGACACGGCTGTAGCCAGTAAACATATCCACTTCCGCCCGCGTCTTCTTCTTCTTCTACGGTGATTTCGGGTGGACAACAAATAGCAGCGACACATTCTGGTCTGGAGTATTGCCCGATCCCGTAACATTTGTTCGATATAGCACGTGTGATGGGGGAAACAAACGAAGTTTTCCCAAACACTCCACACATTGAAGCAAGGCTGCTTTTAATAGTGATAGTTACAATGGGGACTTCTGGTCACTGAGCGTATCTTAATCGTATCGTATCGTAATTGCATTTGTACCGAAGAATTAAATGAGACTGCGAGTCAAATGCCTTGATATAAATTGCATAATGCATTTGAAATGTCAATACAGAGTCCACAGCACTGCTGTTTGATTTTAGTTAATGAGGCCTCGTTCGTCATCAAAGCAAAAAAAAGTACTGCTTGATAAAAATATAATTTTGGCAGTGTTGCAAGTTGAGAATGCGCACTTAAATAGCCCTGTGTTGTAATGTAAAATAGTGAAAGACTGCCTTCCAGGGGTCAAAGTGAGTGGAGATAACCCTCCAGCTGAAATAATTAGTTGGTAATGCGTATTATCAATATTATTTAAAGGTTTCAATAGGAGCATTCATAGTCAGTAACTGTATCTGTTGATATTGTTGATATCACGTGCAGGAGTACTGACAAGCTGCTCTCATTACAAACAGATTCACTTATAACATAGTAAAAAAAATCAAAACATATTAACATCATGTTAATAATTCACATATGATAATCGTGGTAATAATTCAGCACCTCTTTTCTAACAGTTACGGTTAGACTCTCTCTCTACCTCCCTACACTCTAGCCTACTGCTGAGTGTAATTCATTTGCCAGAAAAGGGACAAAACGTACAATAAACAAAGATGTATTTAACTGCAAGCATTATTTTTATGCTTGCATAAAATATTATTTTGTCAAAATTGTCTACAGTTAATATCATAACTGTGAATTATTTTGGCCCTGATAATCGTAAAGGGAAAATCTGATAATGTGACAGCCCTAGTAAAGAGCATCATTTAATAATAATGTAACAACAATAACCAGCCCTGCACATTAAGTTTAGTTGTTGTATTTCACCA